>NC_088309.1:5876412-6185565 GCF_910592395.1 Lineus longissimus
ATAAAAACTAGCCTAGTGTGATGCAACCAATGGCGGGGCATGGTGTCAAGCAGGGACATTATCCACCGGGATAGGTAAATCCCACGCCCAAATTGTCCCTTTAACTCCTAATAAACTTGCTGATGAAAGAAAAAAGATAATGCTCAGTAGAGTCAACACTGGCGTTTGTCACGTAACGCCGATTGAGCAAGTTGGCCCTGGTGTTTAAAATCAGGGTACTTGTAACAAGCTGTGTCGAAATGGTATGTTATAAATCCTTCCGAATATCAAGTTTCATTTTATTGTTAACATTGATTTGGTCTAAAAAAATATCATTTTCGTACCACTTGATGTTTTGTCGTTTTGTTCATGTCGAGTTATGTGACGATGGCAAGCCGAATTTATCCTTTTCCGCCTCGCGCAAGTACGCGCTCCATCAAATAGGATACAGTCGTTGGGTCGATATTTGTGCTGCAGTCTACTCGGCTTGTAAATCAGCGTGACGTCACCATGGATTGCCTTGCCTATCCTTCTTTGGCAAAGGGGTGAAACCCGTTCCAGATCGCTGCCATTCAAAGGTTAAGAGAGAGGAGTATACCTATACTTGAATAATTGGTAGAGGATTGGTCAACTACCGTCTTAATGTTCAGCCGAGTACTGGTTCATCATGTTGGTGATGCTTGCACTCTGCAATACAGGTCACCAGTATTCGGGCATCAGCGGCTTGAACGGAAATTAGTAGTTATTTCAGACCCGTTGCCAAAAGCAGCAGTCAAACACCTTAAAGTACTTTACTGGCACCAATGTTTAAAATGATCGTATCCTGGCCTTTTGGATGTGACCTTGTCTTCAGGCCATCTTGGGTTGAATAGAAATGTTATCAAGCGGAACTCGGAATCTCTCTGGATAACACTGTAATGATAAAGATGATTTGTTGTGTGTTTTGGTCACAACGTTGTTCTCGACAAACAATAGTTAGTGAAGGACAAGGATGTATTGGTATCATTTCATCAGCCAACAAAATAGAGATGAGGAATATCTGTATGGCGAGAAAGACTCGGATCCGAGCGGCTCGTGTTTTTGTGTTTGAATAATATCGGCCAAACCGCTACCAGAACAAAATGAAGAACACCATGTCCCCGATGTCCTTAACCCAATTGGTCACTGTCAGTGTTATTGATTCTGCTTCATCATTCCGGCTTGTTATTCAGGCGGGGCCCTGGGGACTATGAGGGATTTGCTAAACTGTGATAGAGGATAACCAATTGGGACGGGACATTGGTCAAATAGAGACATATCTGATTGTCTTTCGCGGTAGAGACCTCCTCGTTAGGTTCCCTCTTCTTGGCCTCCCTGCTTAGTCAGGTTATTTTGTATCCAGCGTTGTTGTTCATACGTCCTTCCCCGAATTGCTCGGTGTTTGATTGGTCATGTTGTGATTCCCCTGCCAGCCCCTATGTTTCACAGTCAACTATTCGGCCGCGAGAACGATGAAAGCTTCATCAAAGTAAAATGTCAGTCTAAACAATCCCCGAGTAAAACATGAGGATTTGGATGCACACAACTAAATACCGATATGTGTTGCACATTCCCGACAAAATACGACGAATCAGCACATCACATTTTCCAATAAAATCAACTTGGGGTGTCCATAACAAGGGTCTCTTAAACACCTGTCGCTGAAGAGTGTGGGTTTTGGGGCTAGTGACTGTCGAGTAGGAGAAAATAGGGAAAACCATGATAACTCGAAACGCTTTTGACAAGGTGCGTTTCGTTCCTTTCATCTTCTTGAAGATTGGATAACCAGGCATTATCAAATACAAGTGTCATGCCCCATACAGTGACACCCCCCATACATTTATCAAATGTACACGAAAGGTACAATTTATACCAAAATGTTGTCACCAGTACACAATGGGCACACGTAATATCAAATCTACAAGAAATGTACAAATGATACGTTGTACATGTATGTCAAAGAAGCTCTCCTTCATCTACATCTTTGGCATACAAATCGATGGTACTTTACGCCTGTTTGGCTATGGTCGATAGAGATCGAATTGAACATCAACAAATCTTCCAAGTTGTTCTTGATTGCTAAGGATTTTCACCCGTTTGAGAAAATGGATCAGTTCAAAAGTGCGCAAACTGTTGTGACAGTTGGAAGTATCCCCACGGGGCGATTGAGCGAAACATATCATTGGTGCTGTGGTGTCCGGCTATGCTGCAGTGCTATCGATGCGCCTTTAAAGTTTAACGATATATCACTATCATAAGGCGTGACTAATTGGTGAACCGACACATAAATGTATTGGCATTGCGTTTGATGACGGTGCGATACACTATGATATGTACCTTAGTATGTTCCATACACAACATACAGGCACACCGACGTCCTCATTATTTTCAGATACTTTCGAGTGCCGCTTCAAGCCTTCACACGAATTATAATTGATTTGAAGAATAATAACACGACTTTTAACTCTCGTTTGACTGCAGCTGTCGCTGATGCACACTCGAAGCAGAGGGCGAACACATCAATGTCTCACGCCTAGATTTCAGTATATAGAATTATGGCAACATTTATAGCGCCATAGTTTATAAAATTATGAAGGAAATAATCCAATTACCTCATGATTATAACTAATTAGCTATATCTTGGTGAAATAATTAATGACGTTGGTAGACGACTACATGTATATGTTGTCAGATTTTACCACAAGCAAAACAATAGTATCAATGGCTCTCCATATCATCGCAATAGGCCAACCGATGAAACGTCTTTAGAGAATCAGAATGCAACTGATATCTCATGACGTTTTAGTCTTAATCTGCTGTGTTTTATAGTTCCAGTCCTTGGCTTCATGATAAGCCTCCTGAATCATACATGAAATGTTGTTTTATCTCTAAAGATTAAAGATTATCATTTTTTGAAAAGTCGTTACTCCCTATCGCATTCTCCTTTAATCTAGTTAAAGGACTCGCCTATGTTTAATTGACTTCTACGCCATAGATGGTAATGCAGTTACAAAATAAATGAGTTGTCATGATTTAACATGAATGCCAGTTTTTGTACATTTTTGTGCATATCCTTAAAAGGCGTTAATATCAGACACAGTTCTATATATTTGCACTAGAAGTGCACTAAATATTTAATACAATTTGAGCTATCCAAATACTTATTAGGTCAATGTATTCGAATACATACAAAAAACATATTGCGTAACCATAGTTACTGAAATGAAAAATCCTCAGAAGAATGTCGACATTATCTAGCCAATCTGAGTGAAATAACTGTTGATATCATTAACCCTGAACGTAATAATGATTTGCCATTACCAGGTATGAGACACCCCGTACAATACTCAAGCACATAGCTAATGCACAACCAGTCTATCATGTTCATGATTGCATAAAAATAGGACCCAGAAGTATTAGGGTAGCAGGAAGGGTTGGGCGTTTGTGGTTTCTGAGTCTGAGGGGGTTGGTGTCTGTTGACTGTGCTTTAAGAGAGACTAGGCATGGCGCCAGTCTCTCTTAAAGCACAGTCAACAGGCATTTGGTCTCAGTATTTGGGTTTTGATTGCCAGGACTGTACCCCTGTAAAAGTCAGAGGAGGAGAAGTTTGGAATGATGAAAGCATTGAAGAAGAAGAAATGTTATTATATATTGAGGAAAGCAAAATTTATTATGAGACTAGAAGGCAGTGTCCTGACTTGATTATTTTGAAAATGGCAGTCTGAACACATTAAAAGGTGGAACATGGCATTTTATCGACTTTGAAGTGTTCCGCAGTTAAAGGGAGACTATAGGCAGCAGCTAGGTAGGCAAGATAAAGTCATACAAATTTGCCAATAGGGGTCAGTCATATCTCTAGGCATGGCGCCAGTCTCTCTTAAAGCACAGTCAACAGGCATTTGGTCTTAGTATTTGGGTACAGAATCAAGGCAGCTCAGAGAGCAATGATTGAACGATGCTGTGGACAAGTCCAAGGATACTGCATCAGTCACGACCAACTTCTCATCAGAAAGCGTCACCACCAGCATATTCAATGTTCAGTTCCAACCTGTACCAGTCCAATGCACGCCTGTCATGGTCAGCAGTGGTCAGCTAAGCGCGATATGGAACATTCTTCCGAAACTCAAGCGAGGGAAGTCTGCTCATTAGCCTATCTCGCGCACTGCTCCTTCTTGTCAAACATCGTAGTGAAATCGTGGTACAGTGGGGCGTCCTCGAGGATTGCAGCTGGTCGGACAGACGTGAGGTGGAATGTGGGCGGCTGCACTTCTTCGTTGATGTGCGATGGCAGATAGCACAGTTGTTGCGTTGCATGACAGCTGAAAGTGAATGTGATATCATAGAACTGAGGCGTTTGCAATGAGACTATAGGTGAAGTAGAAGCAAGGAGTGAAATGGGCCATCTTCCAGTGACTAATATACAGAGTAAGGGCACTGGGTGTTGTTAGATTCAGCATTGAATGTATTCCTCGTACAAGCATGAATAGTGTGGACATACAGTGAGAGGTGAGAGACCCCTATTGACTACTTCTTGTAACTTTATCTTGGATATTATATTAGTATTGAACTTCTAGCCATGGATTATGAAGAAATTGAAGTTGTAGGCATGGAATATGAAAAATTATTCAACGTTAAAAGACATTATTCCATGAGGCTTTGCCGTGATCGCAAAGGACGCGACGCGATTGGTTCACATGCTAATGAGGTATGATAATGATAATTACCTCTATAATGCTACTTGGATAGCGACTGTGTCGTTGATTGCAACAGTGGTCTATGTCAATGTGTGCCTGTGATGTCAATGAAGTATGATGAGGTGATGACGATAGTGCAATTGACTAGGTGGCGCATTTTAGAATCAGCAGTGAGCACTGTGTGTAACATGGTGGAGGCAGCGGAGATAATAACTGTGTCGAAAGTATTGTTATAGGGCCTTCCCTAGGCCCATGGGGTTATTTACAATCCACGATTGAAAAGACGTAGTTTGATCGCATTCAACTATAAATCCATTGAACAGTTGTGTTCCTTGGCTTTAGTCAACCGATGACCTTTTGTTGGGCCATGATCGGGGATTGTAAACTGTAAATGTATTATGGACTGGGAGACGGGGGAAACACAAGTGAAATAGACCAAAACAAGTGATTTTGGGGCTTTGGTTTAGACGCATGCCCCACATGCGCCATGCGGGATTATGCGGGATTATACGGTTCATGTGAACTTGTTGACATCTACATGATCTAGTGCCGTTATTGGTCATGGTACATGGTAGGCCTAATCATCATGGCAATATGTTTCAGGAAAAGCTCGGAGTAAAATGAACTGCCGATGAATAATGATGTTGTTCATGTTTACCATGTTTACTATACATAGCCATAGGGTATGCACTGGCCAGTGCACTTTCTGCACGTCGTCATGGTCATGTACGTACGTGATACCTTGCATATTTTGTTTTTTGAATGCGCATGCTTTTTGGGCAAAATCACTTGTACCAACACTAATGAATAATGTCTTCTTATCCCTATGACTTCATACACAGTGAGGGCATTGTCCCATTCTCATCAAATGGTAACTTATTGTACCGTAAACTATTAGGGTGGAAGCTGGGGAGCAGATACCTACCGCTGCACGCAGTGATGAGCTTAGCGCGATATGGAACATTCTTCAGAAACTCAAGCGAGGGAAGTCTGCTCATTAGCATATCTCGCGCACTGCTCCTTATTGTCAAACATCGTAGTGAAATCGTAATGGAAAACGTCTGGCTTTGCGCCAGACGTTGAGACTAATAAGTGAAGAACTAGTAGGTAAAGAACTTCTACTTGCGCGAGACTGCTCTGATAAAATTATCATTGCAGAGACTACGGTGACGTACACATATATTTTTTACAATCAAAAATGCCCTCAAAAGACGACATGGAATGATTATTTTATTGATATTTCCTACTATATACCTTCCAATTATCACTTTATACAAATAGATCGGCGTTAGGTCGCATGCTTTTCTTTCCTGGTGACACTATAAAGCAAAATAGTTGCAACCCCGTAAATGCGCTATAAGTCCAATAATAAGTGACGGTGACCCGTTATAAATGTTTCGCCAGCTTCGCTTTTTTGCCGCTACGCGGCGCGTTGGGCCCTTGCGTCTAGGTTGGACACGCGCACCATATCAAAGGTGTTTTGAGTGTCATTTTGGCATCTCTACCTCATTGATATTTTCAAAACATAATGTATGGCCACATTATTCGTGATATTGGCAGGACATTTGAGGGCAACGGAATAAAAGGGGGGTCGGTCAACTTTGACAAAGGTTAACCTCGGTGATAAAGTGCAATTGACTGAGGTGTGTGGAAGATTTATTAGGCAGTCATGTGTCGTGGTCGTTCGATCACATTGAAAATTGTTCAATTTGGACAGTGGTTGGCGACACCAATAGGGAGGTTGAGAACTGTGACTTATCACGGATCGTTATACATGTATGTATATATACTCCAAAATGAAGGAGAATAATGAGATACACTTGTACCATGTGTACAGGAGGACTTGTTAATGGCTTGCAATTGGTTGGCCCTTGTCTCCTGCTGTTGAGGCTAAATGCCGAGATGCAATTGTACAAGCATTTTATTTTCACACACAAATCATTTTCGCGTTAAAAGATCAGCTCGATAATAAATCAATAGAGATAAAAAGGTTAGTGTGGCAATTCCACCTGTGTTGGCGTGATATCGTTTGTATCAAATATTTTCATGGGAGGGGGGGACACCAAGCAACGGCTTTTGGCAATTGATGAAATATATGCGCATTTGACATGTGGTGATTGAGCGAAGAGCCGTGGTGTGTTTCAGTTCTGTACCTTTCCGATATTTGGGCATCTTGAGTTTTTGGAGTGGAGGGCTTATGTGTAGGCCTACTCAGGCTCCAGACTGAGGTCAGTGAATGTATGACGATATTGATAAGTGAGTTAGTTTCGACGTATTCACTTTACTATTGTATGAGATGGATGGATTAACCTAGCTGAGCCTATAATTTTATATATATGAACTGAATTAATCGAACCTACGTCAACAGGTATTACATTTGTACATGTAGATGCATCTACCGGAGGCGAATCATCCCAACCGCGTTACGTATCCCTATTCTCAAATGTAGGCCTACAGTGTCTAAGATATCGATTACATCAGGTCTAATTTAACATGATATGAATACCTGGGGGCTTTAACCCTCTAGTTACAAACTATCGAAGAAGGACAGTGCCAAACATCTTATTTTACACTGATGACAAAAGTATGAAGTTCTTTCACTTTTGATTTCTGCTATGCATGGCGGAGAATGCCATGGCCCCGCTTCTGGCGCAATCTCACTTGAGGAAATCGGTGAATTCTGTTGTTCTGAAAAATCAGTGAGTTTTTACATGACTCCATGTGAACGATTTCTAGTTCCAAAGATATGCGCTGCAACTCTTGGTCCGATTATGGTAAAATTATGTCATAATAACCAAAATGCATTCATTGACCTTATTTTGCTGGAAAATACTAGACCGATGATTACATCGATTGATTGACTAAAGACCCGTTTTAATTCACCATCGTTCGACCATACACTTGGCTAAACACTTTCTAACAGTGATGAATTATTCTAATTAACTATACGCAGTTGATAATGTTCTCGGATAGGATGCTGTTTCTAGAACTGCCTACCCATGGATACCCAGGTTCGAACACTGAATCTGTTTATCATGACAGAACCCACCAGCACATTAGAGAAGTGGGTTCAAACAGAGGAGACGAAAATGGGTTCAATCCTTCGAGTAGTTTCCGATAACGCTTGTTTGGTCTGCTTCCCGTGGCTTTTGCTGTGTACTGCCAGATTCAACACCTGTAAGGTCGATGTTAACATTTGTACTGCAATGTGCCTTACCCTATGGTCAGCTGGATGAGAAAAAAAATTATGAACGTTGCAAACAGTTTAGAAAAGATCATTCGCTACCCAATCAAACAATGGATAATACGATCGATTTATTAGCTCTTATACGCCTTTGAGATCGAGGATTCCCGTCTTTCCGACCATAATGCTTTCTTACATGTGGCCAACATAAATTACAACTCGGTAGCTTAAATCATTTTACACCTATAATGTGGCATTTATAGAGAAGTCATTGGCGCTATGTTAGTAGTTCAGGACCAACTGTCGTGAGAAAATGATCAGCTGTGATTTCTCAAACAGGTATTGATAATGCACAGTACAATCATATGTCGTATATTGTATGACAATAGTTCTTGTTCATATTTATGATCTGAAATGTCATTGGGAGTGATTCAGTTGAATTATGGCACTTGGTCAAATGCCTGTAACTGAATTATGCCGAACAGCGAAAAAAACAAACGGCTCACTCTTAGAAATAAAGGTTTTTCAGCTTTCATCAACACAAACTAAATATGCACCCGGTAAAAAAACTCATTTCACCAAAAATACTCTACAGAATGCATTGAAGAACTTCAAAAAAACTTTATTTTCAAGATAATGTCTCCAAACTGAATCCATTGCTGGGCTTAAATTCGGTGGGTGTATCTGTCAAACGAAATAAAGTCGTTCTTTCTATGAACACTTTTGCGATTACATGCACATGTGTCAACTTTAGAAGGGTCCAGTCCAGTGTAGGTCTATCCGACATATGCATAGCATTTATTATAAGCCACTTGAATATATCAAATTGCGTGGGCCACATGGAAATATCAAATTGCGTTGGCCGCTTGGAAACTATATCAAATTGCACTTCATTATTAACTGACTTGTAATATTTTAAAGTATTCTTGCCATGCCAACCTTTTAACACAATCACGTTAATAGCGTACACTTGCAGTATAAACTTAAGGTTTACCTATTCATACTTTCTTTCAACAAATTGACACTGTTATCTGACATAATGGAAGCACGATTAAAATTTCATGTGGTGCTGGTTAATCGAATGTTGTGTGAATGAATTGTAAGTTCTCAATAAATGTATTAAAGTATTCTTGATAAATGTAACTCCGTATTAATGTAGAATTGCAATTTCTGAATAGCGCTTTATACTGTTCACGTGAGTACTATCTCAAAGCGCTTTACATTCTTACCCCTGCAGCCTCGGTCGCTTTTTGTAGAAACCACCATGGGCGCACTTTTAGACCAATTGAAAGTACATTGCAGAGATTCATCCATGAGCGGAAGCCAAGTAGAGCTTATTAAAATGTCAGGTTGTGGTAAAAACATGGCTGGGATGGATCAAAGTGGAATTAATTCTCAATCTGTGGTTGATAATGGTAAAGGCTTCTTCTCAACAAAGATTAAATTTGGTGAGGATTGATTGGCGTTAGGGGTACTTTTTTACCAAAACCTATGTACAGCAATGTAGCCTACACGTAATGTACACGGCTCTGGCCTGTACCAAGTGGCTCTGACCGTGCCACGAACCCCCGACCTTCCGATTTGAAGTTGCGGACGCCCTTGTCCCAGCGTACTTCATAAGAATGACGTTGGAACGGAAAAGCTTGGCAATTGTGTTTCAGTCGCATCAAAATGTTGAGGCCGGCGGGAGGAGAAACGGCTTTTATTTTTACTTGTAATGTATGTGCCTGAATCAGGAGTACCTGAATGTGTAGATGAAACTTAAACCAACAAAATCAGCAGCTAACATCTTCCATTATGCGTTGGAAGTACACGTACAATCAAATTGATACATCAGATAAAAAATGAAGTGTGTACTTGTGCATTTCATATGATAGGCCTAATTGCTGAATAGTTTCCTTGCATTTTTGGCATTCAGTAATGTTAAGTATATTGCATATGTTTGCAAGAACAAGACGAGTGCTGGATAAGTGATATCATGTTATGCTATCTATCATGTTTACATGCATGTCAGATGATGCTTCAGAAGTTTGATACTGACTCTCTGTCGGACAGGCTTTCCGTGCATTGGCTAACACCGCGGGCTACAACGGTATATGGTTAAAATTGAGAGCGGCCAAATGAAACAAGCCAAACGAAACGAGCCCAATAAGTGTTTTAAACCTAAAATAAAAGATCAAGTTTACAGTTATATTCATTGCAGGATTCGGTTAAGTTACATGTTTATGGCATAGGATGCACCAAACGTTTCAGTTATTTTGGCTTATCTAAAACTTGAAACGTGCCAAATCAAGTAGGTAAGCGTCCACACTGAATAATATTGCATTTTATTTCATGAAAATGAAAACGTAATGCTTGCGATCACATTACATCAAAACCTTTTCTTTCATATTTGGAATGCTTATTTGGCTTGTACCAACGGGGATTTTACTTGGAACTCCCCTGGCTCGATGTTCTGTCAGACGACACTATAGAAGCCGTCTTGGTTCCTTGTAGCTACATGTAAATTTCGAGATGCAAGGTCTGGCCGGGTCAAATATCCCATGTGGGGTCGGTTCAAAGTGTCACCGGTCTACCGAGGTAAAAAAGGATGTAGATCACGCCAACTGCGCCAACCACTAACCAACAACACGTGGTTTTTTTATGCATTTGTGCACAAAAAAACCCGATATAATTGACTAACTCTCTGATATTTCATAGTCATCTTGCGGACGAACTTACTGGGCATGATAATTCTTATATAAATTACATGCCAATAAACCTGTCAGTTCTACATTTTAATCCACGATCGCAATCCCTTCAATATATAAGCTGAGGTCAATTGAATTTGTCAAAATCTCAAAGTGAAGGTGAACCATAAATCGTCCGACTTCAAAAGGTTAAATAAATACTCTAGATTCACCGGTCTACATTTGTAAGACCAGTAATATGTAATCAGTTTAAGCCTTACCGATATTCTGCACATTGGCCTTCAATGTCATTCAACATTTTCTTTCTGGACAGACAATGGGTTGGCGAGTCCAAGTGGTCCGATTGTGACGACGTCATGTTCCGGCATGGCCTTTATTTCGATTTCATATAGACTTTAATCAACCGGACTTAGATCGGCGAAAGTATATACTAGGCATAGCATTAATAAATTATACGGTATCATTCCTGACAATGCATTTTGTGGAAGTAGTATATACAATTGAAGAGTATACACGTAAAAGAACTCGTGGGTATTATATACATACTAGTAATCAATCAAATTCAGAACCAGCTGTTGTTGTTTGAATTCATCGTCTAGAATTAGAGAAAATCGTTTTCTTTGATCAGCTAGCCGCCAAGAATGAAAACAAAAGTTTGATAATAGCTAACAGTTCAATAAATATTATTTACCACCCGATAAAACATTGGGTAAGACGATAGAGTACATTCTCATCCTTTGAAGAACAAATGACAAAAAAGTTAACATTGATAAAGGAAACACAGTGAAAGAGAATTAGTGTCGGCACCGGGTTCGAACCACAAATCCTGATTACAAGGCAATCACTCTACCGACTGAGCTGAAGGGATTGCAATACTGAGAAATAAAGCCAAAAATTGATTCCAGCCACATTTGATGGCGGGTCCTGCTGAAATCTTTCGTACACGTTTGATACTTGGATTCACCACAGCCCCACCCAAACCCCACCCCGCAACGGAGCGTGCTGGTACTACCCGACGACCAAGTGTGCTCAAAACATTACAGAGTTATTCACACCAATCATGCCCGTTGCCATGGTCGAAAAACAACTCGATTGATGACGTCAAGAGGAAATGATTTTTACTTCATTGCCTAGCTTTTGATAACGTACATTTATTCAAAATTCACCTTTGCGGACATCCCCTGTCTGACTTTTCTCCACAGTTTGGACCACCTTGGTGTTGTTATTTCTAACATCCTCAATCATTCATTGATAATTTGATAGACGAAATATTGAAATATATTTTAAAAACTTGTGTTTTAGGGAGGGTTAGTACATAGCATATTTAAGAGAGCGATGCCACGGGCAGGTGTTCAGCAACCACTTCAACAAGTAAGGTGTAACTCCGTTAAAAATTGCTTAATATTCATTGAAATGAAAATCCGTTGAAGCTTTGCCAATAACATAATGCCATTGCTTTCAACTGGTAATCTTCCTGATAGCAAGTTGTTATATGTTGTTCTTAATGAGAAAACTCAACGCACTTTCGGATATCAGGTAGGCCTGTTAAAATTGGTTGATAACATCTGAAGATAACCTGAGTGCTTAAAGGCCCCGTCCCTGCAAAGAATGTGTTTACGTGGCCCACTGAAAACTGAAAGTTATTACATTACAATTATTTAAAGGGGCAATCCGTTGATATGTTTACATTAAAATGTACACAGTACTGTTATCCGCTACAAACGTCCATTTACTGCTCTCTCCACTGTCTTATCAAAGGGTTATCAGAGTAAAAAGGTGATAACATCGACCCCCCCCCCCCCACGAAACACCTTTCGTGGGGGTCGATAGGCCGGAAAACACGCAGATAAAACGTAATATCACAATGAATCAAAGAGTGTTAGTGTGAAAAACGACGATCAACAAAGTGTTTTTTTCGCCCCGAAGAAAAGTCAGCACACCTTGGAAATCAGGTATCTATGGCAAGCCAAAGCGGAAAAAATGCAGGACTTCATTTGTACGTATAAGAACACAAATTCAACGTCAGGACCTTTAATTTTTTTATCTAAATTCCCCTTTTTCCATACTTAAAAAATCATATCATAAAAAAATTGAAGAGCCTACCATAGAATTAAAGTTTTTTCATCTTGGTTTCGCCTTTTCATCCGTAAATTTTCCCATAAAGCGTTAAAAATATCATGTCAAAAATATTTTTCATATAAGAGTTTTTCATTTCGTAAAAATATTTTTTTATAATAGAAAATTTTTCGTTTAGGAAAAATATTTTATCATCATATCAGAAATTGTTCGTTCAGTAAAATATTTTTCACATCAGGAGCACATGACCTTCCAGGAGCACGTGATCAGTCAGGAGCACGTGACCACAAAATTTGCTGACGTCACGTTTTGGGGGGGTTGCCTTGGCCGCAAAACGAGGCAGAGACGATAAGAATTGTATTTCATCAGCTGGATGACGCCTTTGTGTCATTTATACCATGTATATTACCGGTACACGACTTAGATTTCGGTAGGAATTGAATGATACAGGAGGATTACAATATGAAGCATGGAATTATTTTTGCAACACGACAATAGTACCAAACGTGACGTCATCAATTTTTACGGTCACGTGCTCCTGGAAGGTCATGTGCTCCTGGTATGAAAATGTTTTTACTGAACGAAAAAATTGCTGATATGATAAAAATATTTGTATGATAAATATTTTTCTGTATATAAAAAATGTCTTTACCAAACGAAACAAAAATTGATATATTACAGAACGAAATATTTTGACATGATCGATGATAGTTTACGGATATGAAGATATGAAGCCATGATAAATAAAAAGCCCTTTTAAAAAATTGTTATGATGTGATTTTGTTTTAAAGTATGGAAAAAAAGAGATTTAGATAAGAAAATGAAAGGTCCTGACGTTAAATTTGTGTTCTTATACGTACAAATGAAGTCCTGCATTTTTTCCGCTTTGGCTTGCCACAGGTATCAAAGTTGCTCAATAGCTTATAGTTAACTAGCTGTACCGGCAACAAGCGAGAGTCAATATCATTTACCTCTACTTGATGCTCTACTTCTAAAAACATCAGTTAAAACCGACTCCGGCACACCAGGTGAAAAGAGAGTTTTTCATGGCTTCATGAACCCCTGGTGTAAGAATTGAATGTCAGCCAGTTTCCCTTCAACTTAGTTGTGCTTTCTTGACGCGAAACTCTACGAAAAAAATGTTCAAAGTAGAAAAAAGAATACGCCTAGGAATTGTGCAGGGGTTATATGACCGGACTACTTTCCACATTTTTTCGCACCTGTTCCGGTATTTTTACGCATGAATCAAGGGAAGGAAGGATTCAAAGAAGCTGTATCAGGGGCATAACAATACCGCTTGTTTATCTCATTGTTTCTGTAGGTGGAATAAATATTTGAAGGAATGCGCCACGGGAGCATGTGGAACTGGTTCTCAATACTATATGTAGTATTTAATTCAGGCTTGATGTTGTGCACATATAGCCGTTCGACGCCATTAACACATGTTCAGCTTGGGTAGACACTGGGTTAGCAACAGGAAGTTCTCAGTCCAATGGTCAAACAGATATATTCTGGTTTGGCCTTTGTTAAGAGTTCGTAGGAAACTAGAGTATCTGCACATTCAAAAGTGTCATCCAACCCTTTGTAAAGTTATTGGTCTTTCTAGCACTCTTGAAGTCCCAATGCCAAAATTGATGAAGGATCTGGCCATTTAGCCTGCAACAAACCATCAGTTTGTCTGATCAAGTCATAACTAAGAAGGCTTTACATACCAAGGGTGCAATTACTCAGCTGTGATATGACTAAACGACGGACCATATATACGATGTTATTGGATTGTTGGTGCGGCGATGTATTAAGGGGTGGGGGAGCTGTCGCAATAGGTTAGGCTATCATAACCCAGGCACTCAATGCGATCGCATCTGGAGATAGGTTTGCACTGTCCTACATGTACGCCATGCACACTGTGGACAAATGTATTCACCCTTAACTTCGAAATCGGGCAATTCCCATTAAAAGATTGGTTTGTCAAGCGGGGATGAACTGAAAGAAAATTCTTGGACGACGTGTAAAAATTTCCTTCGGTCAATATCATGATATCCGTAAGACAAAAGAACCTTAAATGACCAATGGCTTTAAAATAACCAATGAAAGGTTTTAGCCTTTCTGAAATCCAAGAGTCTTAGTCAATCTTAAATAATTCGTGATGCTACTACAATTTAGTACCTCTCGCCCGCACGTTGTCCAGCATACGTCCTCAGGAAGGCTTATAAAAGAGCATTACAAAAGACTATCGGACATTGGGAGAGGTGTTCGCGTTGGCGTTTCGGGGGACTCGGGCAAACTCACTTTTAAAATGGTAATTCCTGATGGGTTAATATGTCTAGGATATGTATCGATTTATTGGCTAAAATTATAGTTCTTAGAAAAACCCGTTAGAGAAACCAACCTATAAAACACCGCGATGGTCTTATTCTTAAGACATTTTTAAAGAAATCTTCGCGAATTGCAAAACAATGTGACACGCACTAAATCTGCATGTTAACGTAATACTTTACAGTTAGTATTGAGCTGTCACTTCCTATAGCCTCTGTCGTCCGCACGTTGTCCAGCATGCGTTCACACGAAAGCATTACAAAGGAATATCGGAATGACACTGCATGGCGATATACCTCAGGTAGGTCTGGACGGCAGGAGTCTAACGTGCAAATTAAGAATCTTCCAGACTGGAGAGTATCTTGACGAATCAAAATACGCCTTTCACGAATTAATCTGCGCACTGTAGGTGCGAGCGATGTAAGGTTGGAAACAGTCAACGAGATTTTTTCCATCGGACCACCTGTTGCGTCGGTGCTTGACAATTGACCTCACTCTGTAGTTTTGTGCGAAAATTGACACTTCCCTGGAGGTATAAATTGCGAGTTTATAATCAGTCCATCATTCGTAAACTGTGGATTGTGGCGTACGCGCGATCGAGAACACACGAAAACCTCGGTGAGCAAGATGATTGGAAGATGGAAGAAAAGACTCATAGGTACGCCTGGTTCTTATCGGCACAAACCTCAATTGGATGAGATCAACGATGAGGGCATTGCCATTAAAAAGGTTGATCTGAATATCGAAAACATTGAATGTTTTCCTACCAACGGCAGACAGTGGATTGAAGACAACCTTGAGTGTACCAAAAAAGACAGACCTACTGCAGACACCAACGAAAGTAAATTGCCTAAACGCAGGTACCCGATGGGAAACGATGTTGACGAGGGCTTCACCGATGTGGAGGATGGCACGACGAAGAATGCTGCTTATGCCTCGCTACTGGACGATATGAATAATGATCTCAAAGCTGACGACCCGCGAGAGCACTCACCGAGGAAGGACAATAACGTGACTCGACGTCCCGGCAATAGAATTGATCTGGAGAGCATCCGGCGAGTTCTCAACCAGGACTTGGTACCCGCCCACATTTCAAGGACTCGGCCAGGACGCGTACCTACCTTGCCAGGCTTGCCGTCATCGACTGACCCGGCCAGGATCGAACGATTTAGTCGACTGGGGACACAGCGTGAAGGTATCAGGCAGCGGTCTTTCTCGAAAGACGATTCAGTGGCCACGCGCGGGCTGCAGTTTCAGTCCATATCCGCGTTGGTCACTTCCGAAATAGAAGAACAAGCACGAAATAGAGGTAGGGTCCATGAAACTCGTACACCTCACCGAGAAACGGTTATGGTGCAACCCACGATGCCTATGAAAGAACACCGCTTTTCTGCGATTAAAATGACTAAACGTGATTTCCTGAAAGGTCACTTGCCGGCGATTTGGAACAGGAATGATGATGGTGGCTGTAGGGACGAAGTTTTCGCTAAATTTGAGTGCAGCACGACGGCGAAGAATACTCCGTTGCTAATGAACGATTTGAATAATGATCCCAAAGCTGACGACCCGCGAGAGCAGATGCCGAAGGACAATAACTTGACTCGACGTCCCGGCAATAGAATTGATCTGAAGAGCATTCGGCGAGTTCTCAACCAGGACTTGGTACCCGCCCAAATTTCAAGGACACAGCCAGGACGCGTACCTACTTTGCCAGACTTGCCGCGCACTTCGAATTGTACCGAAAGTGATCAACAATTCGGCCACGGTCGCTCATTCTCTTACCCGGCAAGGATGGAACGATTGAATCGATGTGAAGTTGGGAGGGAACGCTATTTCATAAAGGAGGTCGTAGCTGCCACGCCTGCGCCTCAGTCTCACTCAATGCCCGCGCTGGTTACTACCAAAATATACGAACCAGCACGAAATAGAGGTGAGAACCGTGATACACGCACATCTCGAAAGACTCTTTTGAAACAATCCACGATGCCTGTGAAAGAATGTGACCGTCTTTCTGAGATTAGTGCTAACAGCGATGCGATACCTTCAGCACTTCCCTGGAGCCCAAAGCTGCCCGAGTTGGTACCGAAAAATCACTCATTTGGGACGGTCCAGCGATAGACCGAAGCAGACTCGAAAGGTCTCTGCGAAAAACTTTTTGGACAAGAAGACTGTGTTGCCACCAATCTAATGAACTTCGGAGAAGAAGTTAAAAATCAGGGCAAATTACTTAGTAGAATGAGCACATGCTACCACTCAATAATTTATTTATTTATTTGATTCGTATACCTTGTACAATATTGGATTTGAAGTGAGTGCGAGTGAACAATGTTGTTGTGCGATTGTTACAAAACAAGTGCTAGTCACTATATATATACATGTACATAAGATGAATAAATTTAAGATGAATGAATTTTGATTTTGAATATGGTTTTCACAATACCTTCCCACGAGCGTTTAGTCTATCATGGAATGAAATTTTCGAGATTCAGACAAATTGTTAATATGAGAGTGCTTTTAACCCCCCCCCCCCCCGCGCGTTACCGGAGGTCTCACCAGAACGTGTGGCGGACCCTTCCAGACTGGCAGTGTGATTATGGCATATCGCCAATTAATGCTGAGACCAAATTGTCGCCACTAGATAGAGACCGAGAAAGGACTCTGCGGCACTTTTAAGGCAGCTTATATACTTTATGACCAATAGGAGGTGCCACCCTTTACCACACCCAGATTCCACAAACGGTAAAAATTGGCACTTGAATAACAGGCCAAGCCTCGCCCTGACATATACATTGTATATTGTCTAAATGAGGTCAAACTTAGGGCGGTGACTCGGTTCCAAGTTCACAGAAGAGTTCGTCGTCATGACATCTAGAACTACAATTAGCACAGTGATATGTTACGTGATGTATTTATATCAAGAGTGCCATTTCACGTGAGCGATCGAGATAATTCCTGAAAAAAATTGCGTCTCGTTTTTTCTCGCCATTCTCATTTTAAAACGTACAAAGATGGAAAATGGGGTGGATTTCGGGTGAGGCTGGAACTAAAAACGAGCGATCGAGATGAATAACTCGGGCGATCGAGATATTATCTCGGGTGATCCAGTTATTTATCTCGAGCGATCGAAATAATAAGTCCATCGAGATATTTCCCAGCCAACGTAGAAAACTCATCGAATGATAGAATCAGTTAGCAAAGGCATCTTCGAAATAAGGGGATGTGCTCATACCCATGCACCATCCACCCCGCCACCCCTTGATCTCCCGATTTAGAAATACGAATTTGGAGTGAAAGACTCAGTTATGCTGCCATCTGAGAATCATAATGTAAACAGAACGGATTTGCGTTACGGAGCAGACGACTAAATAGTAATGTACAGCTGACTGCCGCTGCCATCTACGAATCGTGGAGAAAATACGACATTAACAAATGCATTTTGGTCAAGTGCTCGTGAAAAAACGGAGATAGTGTCGCCTATGTTCGTGGTCGTCAGGTTGACCGAGATTGGGTACAGCCGGGTATCCAGGGAGCATTTATACTGTCAGATATAAGAGGCAATCAAAATGGTTGCAGGATAACCATTTTAAGCGTTCTCTTGGAAGAGCTTTCGAGGACTTCTCGGTCAATCTCGGGGGAGGTCGGAAACTAGCCTCAGCTTTGATACAGAATCTTGGACGAATCGATAAGAGTTTATCTGGTTACTACAGTGGGATCACTGGGGACCGTGATCGGTTTTGAACTAGGAGCTGTGAATAGCACTATGAAGAGGAGGAGCGTGATTTTTCTTTTGACACGGGTGGACTGTTTTTGTGCTGTGGAGGATAGGTCTCCCTGTTAACACTTGACCAAAACGTCCAAAAAAGCATTTTTATGGGTTTAAGAAATGAGCTAATTATCCAATACTAAAAAAGTAATCCTTTTTGCTGTTTATGATTTGAAATATATGAGCTTTCGAAAAACATTTGTAGGTTTTTCGAAAAACTTTTGAAGGTTTTTTGACAACTCATTGCACGGACGTTGTTTGGTGAAATGAAAACCCCTTGAGCTTATTGGGATCCTATAAAACTTCTATTGGTTCTGCATTTCACTGGAAAATCCTTTAGGGGTGCATTTATTTGCGTTGGCCGAAAAACCCGTAAAGCTTTTTTCTAAGATTGTACTTGAGTATTGGAGACTAGGCTGATCGATGGGTGATATAGCTTCATCAATCTGCGGTCAGTCAAACAGGGAGCTTTGCCTGACTGGTGCTGAGATCCCAGTGAGCCCAACCCGGGCAAATCATGCTTCGCTCATCAAATTACAGAATTCCTTCTTTGATTTGTTGTCAAGCTTTGGCGAGGTTAGCAATATATTCTGATATTTATCAAAGCTAACAGGATTTTCAATAAACGTCTACACGGTCTGGCGGTTATATTAGTTATCTTTTGAACAGATTCGTTTTAGACTAAAGGACTGATTCCACGAGAGCTGTGTTGTTAAAAACCGCTGCGGTCTGCCGCCCGAGTTAGCAATTTTTGCACCTTAATAAAATTTCGCTGCAGTGCCAAACTGCGGCATAATGGGATCAGTACTTAAGTGAACATGCGACATGAAATAGGAGTCTGGATTAGAGTTGCCGGAGATGAGAGTAAAAATAGCAGTTTTAATCAAAAAGTGTCGTTGAGTTTTATTACCAGAATCAGATAGAATCACTGATATGCTGCATGGGGACATCATCAGTGACAACCTAGCCTTCGATCGCATTTATGGAACTGTAACAAAGTGCATGTAGCCACCCGCTCACCCGAAAGAAAGAAAAGACTCTTTGGCAAACCATCGCACTTTCGTGTTTATTCCTTACCACGGGCAGTCCATTAGACACAGCTTTTTGAGAAAGCAATTAAGTATATATTTGGCGAGGAAAGGGCAAACTTATGTATTTATGTTACTTACTTACGTCCATTAAATGTATTATGACACATCATCCATCAAATTGACATGCTATTAGCAGTCATCTTGACAACCTCAGACCCACGTCACGTATAGTACCATTAGTGAATAAAGACTAAGATTTTGGAGCAAGCTATACTTTTTGGACTGAACTAATGTACATGTATACGTTTGTGTTGCTATCTCGCACAAAATGATATGTCGTTCCGGTGTGTCCGCGGAGCATCGCGACACTGACGGATTCGCATATGGTGAGCACGGGAGTAGATTCCAGTCCAGTCGCTGTATATTCAATAGTAAACACGGATTACATGTACATGATAGCATTATCATATCCGTTCCCACTAAGTCGAGAATCCCACCTTTAAAGGCTTACGCCGTTCATTAAAAATTTGTAATTTATATAATCAAATTTGAAAATTTAGTTATATACTCGAAATGATGGGGAATGATAAACGACAGTCTGATTAAAAGTAAAACAAAAGCCTTTGTGCTATTAAACTGCCGTGATATAAGAAATGTGATAACATTATGACTCGTCTGAACAAAGCAACGGTATTTCCGTAGGATGACGTTCATTTTGAAATCCGAACCATTTTTGATCATATTTTCTTTTGATCATTGTTATGAACAAAGCAGGTAGCTTCAACCGAAGGGACTTTTTTGCGAGCATGCCGATCTATCCCTCCTCCGGAAGAAGACAGCCGGAGACACTCATCGCTGATAAAACAGCCTTCCCTTCGAAGGAATGCCACAGTCAATGTTGTTGAGCTTTGTTTAGCGAATTTCGCGAATAAACTAGATGCACGAAAATGAAAATCGCGAAATAAATTGGAAATATTGGAAATTCGTAAGCCAACAAAATGAGTCGTTAATGAAACTTTGTTTCTGCGTGTCATCAGTTTGTTCATTAGTATAACAAAGAAAGAAAGGCATTTGTTGAATAACGACTATATGATAATTCATGAAGTTCCTTCCTCTTACATGTACATGTGCATGTATCTTCGAAACCAGAGCTTTGACAGTAAACTGTAGCCCCCGCCTCTGCAACCCCACACACAAACACCGTTTTCTCGTTAGATGTTATTAAAACGGGCTATTGTTTTCGACGCAGGGAGATAAACCGTTAGCATGTTTGATTGGGTTACCGACAGGTGTTCAATTTCAACAAGAAACAATAATCTAGGTAAAAAGATGGCGGCTGAATTAGACGGAAGCGATGACGGCGACAGATGACGAAGATTGACAACGAAGAAGAAAGAGGAGTGTATCTAAGGGACAAACTTCCCGTCTCCACCATTTCAGATTGCTTGTCTTCTCAGTTCACTGCTCAAACTTACTTCAATACGTCTTGTTTGAAGCGAAGTCGTCTTATCGAATTGCCTATTACTATTTTACGCTACACTGTCGTTCGGTGATTGGCGTTTTAAATCATGTGGAATGCGCGCTTCGCATCGCGTTTAATCTTTAAAGAATCCAGCCGCCCGTGAATTACAGGAGGCTCAGTATTGTTGGCCTGATATTCACTCCTAGTCTACCGCAGGTAGAGGTTCTCATAGTGCATCATCGTATGCATTGTGCTATATCATGGAGAGGTCATATTTTGTTTCTGAATATTTTACATTCATACTTAGCTGATGAGCTTGAGTACATGCAGACACACACCAAAATAGCCTGAAGATTTCATCCATATTGGTCCTGAAATAAATTGTACGCTAAAGGAGAGCGGGAATGTCAAAATCCAAGGCAGTACATGTACATGTACGTCAATGTATACAAATGTACTAAAAAAAGTATTTAATTACCATGTGGTTACTAAAACGAGAAAATACTGGTCGCAAAGCTCAGAAAAAAAAATTAATATCAGTCAGCCTCAAACGACGCGGACAAAACATTTACGAAATAACTCATTGATGCAATATTGCTAAAACAACTTCAACATCCATTTTCTTTCGAGATTTTAAGCTTCTTCCATGTTTTGATATAATCCATCTTATTTTCTTGATTCAGAAGAGCAATCGAATAAGATGAAAGAATCTGATAAAGCCTTGAGGCCGACTATATATATATTTATTTATTCCTCCTATGCAGAAGAAGATATACAAAATAGTATACAATAAATTTAACAGAGTGTATGAGGAGTGAGTGCATTATTTACAGGTAATTTGGTAATTAATTGAGTGAGCTGGTTAATACCAGCACTCCGCTGCAATTTGCAGCAATGACATGTTGTCTTCTAGGTCGCAGCCAGGTATTTGCTTACCTAGCAATGTCTCTGTTAGATCACTGTCATTCATGTTCCACAGTGCCGCGGACACCTCTACGGAGCATTCGTCTACGGCTCTTTCCCAGAATAGGTCTCGCTTTACCGCGAGACCCGAGCACTCGCAGAAGAGATGTCGTGGTGTGTCCGTGTATGCGCTTTTACAATGTAAGCAATATATAGGTTCTTGCAATATGACAAATGTATTCAGCTTTGCAAGAAAAGCATATCTATGTTTACTCCTCGGGTCCTTTTGGGCGGACAGCCAGAGGAGGGACGGAAAGTCCAACGTTTTCTCAATGTTCAGAATTCTGGTTAGTTCGCAGTCCTTGTTACACGCGGACACGAAGTTAACATTTTCATGAGTCTCTATGGCTAATCGTACAGTCGATTTCCAGACGGATTTGTGAGGGAAAAGAGCTGGGTCCGTGGCGGCTAGTTCTAAGTAATCCGATAGATGATATTTATATAACGTGTCCCTGAGCAAGGGAACATAGCCAATGCACTCCTTACTGCGGGTAGTTCTGTCCTGCATGGATAGGTACCTGAGTCTGAATACCGTCCACGGGAGTTTGCATGGCGCTTTACTTAAGGCTACAAGTTGACCAAGGAACTGGAGACGTCTAGCGTCCACTGAAGATTGAATACAATGGCTCCCGATCATTGCTTGAGCCACTAAAGTCCTAGTCATTCTCGGAAATCCTTGCATCCTTTTCAAGCAAAAGCGGTGTGCCCTTTCGAGGATCATCGTTTCGCGCGCAGACAGATTGTCCCAAATTTCACTACCGTAGAGCGCTCGGGGGAGGCATACGGTGCAGTAGAGTTTGAAAGACGAGGTTGGATTAAAACCAGAAGGTTGAATCCCCGGACCTAGGATGCACATTAACGTATTTTTCAGCTTCTGGGCGGCGGCTATTACTTGCCTCAATGGCTTGGAGTGCTTATCCTGGGATACCCCAAGGTGCACACAAACATCTGTTTCCCTGACGGGTTTGTTACCCAAGTGCCAATTGCGGAGTGGCTTCGTTCTTTCCCACTGTCTCACGCTTTCACCGAATACTATTATCAGGCACTTTTGTCCATTGTAGTCGTATCTCCACTTAATTGCATACTGGTCACAGCACCCCATCATGCCGTCTAATCCAAACTTTGAGAGCGATACCAGGGTGAGATCGTCCGCGTGGCAAGGCGATCCACAGTTCACGTCTTCGATTTTAGCACCGACATCTAACTGATCTAGGTTGTCAAGAAGTTCGTTGATGTAGAGTAGGTACAACCAGGTTGAGAGTACACCACCTTGTCTGACAGACTGTTTTAGCGCAAACCACGGGGACATAGTATTACTGACAATCACGCAACTTTCAGCATCCACATAGCAGTTTTTGGTCAAGCGCCAAAGCTTGCCTTGCACCCCAAAATTAAAAAGCTTGTAGAAGAGCCCGTTATGCCAGACGGTATCGAAGGCTTTGGATGTATCCAAGAAGCACGCGTACACTTTCGAGTTCCTTTCGAGATTGTGACGGATTGTTTCCTGGAGCACGAAGGCAGTGGATACACAACTGCGCTTCTTTTGGTAGGCACTTTGCTGGCGATTAGGGAAAGCTATATTGTTGTCTTGAGTCCATCGATTCAGTTTCTCTAGCATCAGTTTTTCTAACAGTTTGTACAGAACAGGTAGCAACGTTATCGGACGATAACTCCCTGGTTCGGCCCGATCCTTTCCCCCACCCTTATGTATAGTGTGGATAACTCCTTTCTTGGCACTGGCCGGTACATGCTCAGATGTCAGTATCACGTTAAGGAGATTTGTGAGCGTTGTATGGAGGATGCGACCTCCATATTTGATGTGTTCGTTCGTGAGGGAATCGTGACCTCCTGCTTTCCCACACTTAAGTCCACGAATCGCGCGCGTAACTTCCTCAAAAGAGAAAGGGTGGTCGAGGCCGTCTATCTGTATCTGCTTTGACCTTTCGTCCATGTCTTGCACTGACCTGTCTACTTCACACCTAAACGTTTCATCATATCTCAGGTCGCATTTCGGAGAATAAAGCTCTTCAAAATATGCGGCCCACTTATTCGCGATGTCCGAAGTGTCATAAAACATTTCCCCTTTGAAGCGCATAGGGGGAGGGGGCCTGTTTGGCGTGAGTTTACGGCTTTTTAGCAGTCTCCAGAATTTGTCCTGGTCTACCTCGGCAAGCTCGTCCAGTTCTGCATAGAAACTCGCCTCCAAGTCGGCATTCTGCTTTCGCAGAGCCGCTCTGAAAGCCCGTTTGGCCTCTTTGTACAATTTGAATTCCTCCGAGTCCGCGGATCTGGGTTTGTCTGCTTGCACCCACAGGTGGCGTGCCTGTTTCATTTGCTGATAGACAGGCTTGAGTTTTTCATTCCAGTTCGGTCTGCACTTCTTACGCGAATTCCTCCGTTTGGGAATGGAGAGATCAGCTGCGGTGACCATTGTGCGAACTACTGATTCATACAGTGCATCAATCTCGGCGTGCGTACGCGCAGTTGACGTATCGACCTGCGGGAGGTTTCTTTCGAGTATTGCTCTGTAGTCAGTTATGCAACAGAAGTTGTCTCTTATGCACCGGTCCCAATTGTAGCGCACAACTAGAAATCCCCGAGCTGTAGTGTTGTCTGAGGCGCCAGTATGGGACATTTTTACTACTGCACAGATGGGTAAATGGTCCGATGTGTTTATGCCATTTTCTTGCAGTATAACACAATCACTAGCCGATTCCATCAGCGAAGCATTCACTAGGATGTGATCAATAAGGGTTTTGTTGGCCCCCTCGAACGGATCAAAGGTATAGGTGGGGCCCTTGCAGATATTGCTGGCGGGGACAGATATGAGTCCAGAGTTTGAAAGAAAGGCGTTCATTGCGCGTATCCTTCGACTTGTAACGCACAGCGGCACCCTTGTCCCGTCGATTTTCACGTTAAGATCCCCCATGATGATCACCTCACCAAGGGGGCTGTAGTAATCATACAGCTGAGATAAGTAGTCCACGTATTCGATGAAGTAATCGTCCGGGTGGTTCGAGCTTGGGAGGTAAGCCACAATGATTGTGATCATCCTATACCCCGTAATACTCAGTGATATTCCCACTGTTCTATCGCTATCCAGGTGCAGGCCGGTGATAGAGGGTGTAAGATCCTTGCGCCATAGGAGGGCCACACCACCTTTACCACGGCGCACCTTATCGGAGATAAATAGGTCTTTATCACAGACTACATAAGCAGAAAAATCATTGTTAACGGACTCTAAGAACTGGGCCGAGTCAGGATATAGCCAGTGTTCTGAGATTCCCAAAATGTCGAGATTCCGGGAGGTGAGCAGTTTGTCCACATATAGTGACCCGGACATTATGCCACGCGCATTCCAGCACGCAAGAGATAGGTTACGAGACGAGCTATCCATGAAACGATTGTCTAATCCATCCACTCCCGACAGAGGACACCGGCTGGCCAGAAGTCCTCATGGAGCAACATGTCCTTGTCCTGTAGGTCAACAATGACTTTAGCTGACTGGGTGCCTCTAATTTTGCTTTTCATGAGTCTAACGTGCGGCTCGCTCACTTTGTGACCAACTAAGAACCTAAGTATTGAGTCAACGGTGGTCCGGGGCGAGATGAACCCCACGAATAGGGGCGCCCTCCGCCGTCGAGGTTTTCTGGTCACGCCAGTGAATTCCCCGCAGCCCTGCTCGTTCGTTCTGTAGCTATCTACCCCAGAGTCGATATCCGGGTTCGGTCTGTTCTTTACCATGCACTGATTGGAGAAGACGACTGTTTCAATTTGCTTGGGTGGAGGGACCGCTCGTTCAGTTTGCTGGGTAGTGGGGGTGATCATCCGTTCGATATGCTGGGGTTGGGCCCCCATTCGTTCAACTTGCTGGGGCGGGGGGATCCCTTGCTCAGCCCTCCTGGCCAAGGCTGCTCGTTCTGAATGGTGGACCGCTGATGCATCACCGAGAGGTTGAGTGCCTTTGACACGAGTGGATGGCTGGTTTCCCGCGACCGTTTGTGCGCTGGCATCCTTATGTTGCTCATTGCGGGTACGAGTAGCATAGCTATCCTTTTGGGACTTCAATTCGTTTGCTACTTTCCTTTCGGTATCAGAGGCCTTGGACTTGACTGCGTCAAGCCCTTTGCGCAGATCTTTGAATTTAGAGTCAAGTTCATTCAAGATAGTCTCGGTGTTTTTGACGTCCGTTTTTACCTGTTTGACGTCATTGCGCAACTTGGCCACACCCGAGTCGCGCGTATCCTTTATGCGCTCAAAAGCAATTTTCACCTCCTTGAATTCTTTCGGCAGATTCTCAAAGGTCTCACATTTACCCCGCAGCCTCTCGTTATCCTTAGCTAGGGCCTCGCGTTTCCGGCTCGCATCCGACAACTCCGAACGCGTGTCACTGAGATCCCTTTGCAGTTTGTGGCACTCTGCCTTTAACGAGGAGTACTCCTGCTGGTGCTCCTTTAGGGCAGCTTGAAGGCCTTCGTACGCTGCTTCACAGGCCTCCATCCTAGCAAGTACGGAAGCGATATCGGATTTTGTCTGTTTAACGAACGTTTTGCCTCGATTCGAGATTTTGTCTGGCTCTTGAGAATCAGTAACTTTATCCCGAATTCGGTTCAGTTCTGTCTCAAACGAGCCCACAGATTCTTTCAGCGCAACGATATCGGTGATCGGATCGTTCAGAGTTGCGTGGTCTTTTTCATCCTTTTCCCGGTGCAGATTAGTGACCTGCGCTTGCAGGTTACCATTTTCAGCATCGAGCCTTGAGACAGTTGCAGTAAGTTCTGCAAGTTTGACTTTGTTTGCATTAAAATCGTGTGACACTGCTTTATTAAGCTCTTTATACTGTTCGAGCTCAAGCGCGGGATCGCTATGAGTGTTTTTGAAAGAAGCCATGTCATTTTCAAGCCTACACACACACGCGCAAATGTCCGCCATTGAGAGAAGCTTTGGGCCATGCACTGGATTAGTATTTGCGGTTATGCGAATGTTTGAGGTTTCCTGATCGGTTTCCACTTCAACACCTTGCTCATGTACATCTACACTGGTAGCGCATGAGTTGGCAGGCGCGATTCGGACATGGCGTATGGCTTGGTCGAGGATCAGCTGCCTTCTATTGATATCCGCAGGGGTTGAACCTCTGCTATGCGAGCGATAAACCTCATAAATATCGTGAACTGTGGCCCCGTCCAAGAAAGACTGGAGCAAATAACAGTCATTAGCATTTTTGACGTGCTTGGTCCCACCACCCTTGGTGCTTTTGCGTTTGATGGGTTCGGAAGTCGGACAATCGTCTGGCCGGGCTGCTTTAGCCTTATCGGACAGCCATGATCTAAACAGATCTATCTGCACAGTGTTCTCTCCTGTCAGCTCGAGTAATCTTTCGACGTACGAGTCTTTAGGGAGGTTTGAGAGTTCTCCTTGAAAGTGGCCGTACCAGGCCTGATCAGCGGGTATATCGCCACTTTCGCCATTGTCGGACAACATGGATGCCTGTGAGGAAACCGAAGGAGAATTTAACTCCCTTGAAAGTCCTTCTGGCGTGAGATCTGCGTTGCTCTCAAAACTCATTGTGACATCATTAGATTCCTCACCTCTAGTTGTTTATATTCCGGTTGAAAACGGGTAAGATAGTCCTCGCTATGTTGGGTTATCCGAAGAAAACTAACACCGGTCCTTGAAGATCGACTAGCTCTGCCGCCATCTTGAAATCTTTGTTCAGCGTCAGAGTTTATTCGAGAGTTGTACAGAGTTGCATTTGGCAACGAGTACCGTTCAAATTAAAACATGGTAATTGAAAGGAAGCGTCTAGAATTCATCAGAAAGTTGACGCTGATCTCGTATCAATGGTAGACAAAGCCGCTGGTGCGGTCGGCGACATCGCAGGACGGATGATGGAAGCGGTCGAAGTGGTTGTTCTTGCCTAATCACTACAGAAGAAGGGTCATAGCTTTGTGTCTGCTGCTGGCACAGACTTTTTTCCAAAGTACATGTATTAGCGATGATATTTGAAATTTCTCCGCTTTTGTGCACGAGTGTCAACGGAAAACGGCTACAAGCTAATTACTTCTCTCCGATCGTGAGCTCAGCTTAATTCTGTGTTTCTTGATTAACTACAGCATGCTGGCAATGGCGGATAACTACACGGCAAATTGCTTTCATTTTCTCCCAAGCATGTTTTAATCCGTGCCTGATGATAGCTAGAGAAATGGCCGGGTAGTGTACATATTACGTAGGAGGCGAGTGGCCGAAGTGTGCCTTCGAAAAGATAATAGTCCGATGGTTTCAGGACATATTTACGATAGACAGGCTGGAATCGGATGCTTGCTCATCGGAGGTAGAGCAGTAAAACCTCTCTTAAATGATGTCATTGCCCGAGGGACCTATGCACGTGCCATTATTCATTTCTAGGGTACGAGATACCACATTCGTGAAAACAGATGGTGAGAACATTTGACAAATAGCCTAAGAAAACACCCGGCGTCGCTTTCAGCATGCAGAATTCTGTCAGAAATAACGCTAACTGTTTTTATATGACACATTAAGGCAAATATATGTCGCGCTTACGTCAATGGCATCGCTTGAGTATTTATCAGACGCACCAGGTTTTCCGAAATACGTATGTTGATACAACTGCCGCGCTCATGGATATTACCTGTTTTGCTTGGGCAGTCATAAATCGTATGGTATCAACCAGACACATATCGTGGCGAATTGGCGGAAAGATATCCAGAAGTGTCCAGCTTTTCTTTCGCCGGTTCGCGTTGCTGAACATTGAACGTTTATGGATGCCTTTTTCAAGGCAAGACACTTTTTGAGACCACCGTACTATACAAACTAAAGCGTCACTTCAAAATTCAACTGCGGTCGGGTCCAAGCTCATGCGCTGACCGTTGATCGCTACTCGTAACTCGCAACTCGTTACTACTAATTCAAAACTCTCATTTCGTATCTTATCTAGTAACCAGTAACTCGTAACTCGCATTTTGTGTTTCGAATTTCGCATTAGCCTTCTCTGGGCTTTCGCACAGCTTACATTGTCCTCGATCGTAACAATAACCATCTGTGACGACAGTCCAATTCCCGTTAGTGGATCAAGTCGGGTTGAAATTTCACTTCATCTTGGTTGAGAATAGCACAGCTGCGTCTGATATAAGGTCGCGTTTAGGATTCGTCTAGCGAATAAGCTTGCTTAATCTTGTATCAAATTGTGAATTTGGATAACCAGCTTTGTATGGCGACAACTTCTGCGATGTTCCCTCTTGCAGTTTATGAAGTTACTTTAAAGGGGAACAAAAAGCCAGAGCTGGAGGGGGCGAATTGGTAGTCTTTGGGTCACTATACAGTTAGGGTCCTGGGGTTGTGTTTGATTCAGCAATTATCTCGTCGGTCGTGTCAACCCTTCAGTCTCCAAGAGGGGGTTAAAGCAATTGGCTGCAATATGATAATCATCACCTGAAGGGCTTAGATGAGGTGACATCTGTCCCCGGATAGGATGAAAGCGGCTTTCTATTATCGGTAAACATACGAGATATCGATTTAGTATTTTGTCTTGGGTCGCTTGGCTACTTCTGTTGCCGCGCTGGGGCAATTTCTACAAACGTCATACGGTGGGGCCCTGCATGTTTACGGTGCTTAGCTCTCAGGCAACGGGCTTCGATATACATGACCGTACAGAGAAAGCTTCGTAGGGAATACCTCGGTAAGGTCAGAATTCGATCGTCAGAAACCTCCTTCTCCTTCTTTACATGTACGTATTGAATCGCGAAAATCAATAGCACACGAATTTGATACGTGCCCCGATTGCTCAGCCAAAAGACGTAAGGCGCGGCCAGACGACTAAGCCGTTGCTGGATGATCTTGTCTTTGTGATTGCTATAGACGGTATGATGGTCAACATCGAACGCAGAAGAGGAAAAAGACCTAAATGTAATTAGAAGTACGTTGAAAAAGATATAGTCTTATCCATTAGGCGGCGAACTCCATCCTGAGCGTGCATGTATCCATTGCCGTATGGTAATAGTCTCGCAGTTCATGTCAGATGTCATTATCACTCGTCAATTCATCAACACCTTTGCTCAGGCCTTTACAACAACACCAACATAAACTCCAACCTGGGACGTGATATAAATTAGGATAAAGAGTTTCGAACGCCAAAACTTTGACGAAGTCGCCGGTTATATGTACCCGGCAATGTATATACGTACGATGACATGTAATTCACAAATGTTGCATGGTTGAAGTAACTTCGTCAGAATCAGAAAATTTCGGCTGCCGCACCTGCCTGATTCAGTTGATGTGGCCAAGCAAACTTTAGCTCACCAATCACGTTTTTACGGAAAGCCGCATGACCTGCCACAAGGTTAATTCAGTAGCCCTTGGGGAATACGTTTGCCAATGACCGCTTGATGGGTTGTCGATGTTTGCTCTGTCGAGTATGAAGCAGCTCACATCGACCGCATCTGCTGGTAAAATGATCACTTCGTGAGACGAAGTGGTTATTGGTACAATGTCGTGTGGCCTCCAAATGCATTTTACGGCAGAAGTACATACGAGACATATGGCAGTTGACCGTTAATTCCCCTACCTAATCAAATTTTGAGGTCGGTCTCCCGTTTGACGAGACAGGCATATGTTTGGCCGGCACCAGAGGTGTTTCGCGGGTGTGGATCAGGGTCGATCCGCCCGCCAGAATGCTTCTTGAAGAATCTCGCTTTAAATGTTTCTAGTGATACAGTGTTTTATTCTGTCGAGCCTGCAATGCCTTACACTGAATCAGCTTTGAGGGAATCAGTATTTTGACTGGAACTATTTATCGTCGGATATTATTTTTACTGTCTAACATTCGTGACATTGAATGCACTTTGACGATTACGAAATTGCCTATAAGGGAAACAAAGGTGTCCAGAATCACCCAGGAACGAGAGTCGGTCATTTAGATATCGCAGCGCCAGGTTTATCATAGGATGTTTCGCTCGTAAAGAAGGGTGATTAACTTGGCGTCAGGTTTTATCGGTTGTTTAGCGCTAGATGACACGGCTAATGTAGTAATACCCAACCGAGATTGGACTGTTTGCTCGAAACATCACTTGCCCGACAAATCATTGTACGCACCAAAAAACGAAAAGACATGCACCACTACTGGCTTCAATCAACCAACCTTTCAGTAACTTTAACTGCAACTTTCGAATGAGCTGAATGGGAGCTTGCAATTCGTCGCTCAGCAACTATAGACTGGTTAGGTTCGCGGTTAATATTCAAGGCAATTTCAAAGTCGCCACTCGCGAAGATACTGTGGCACCGTGACACAGGTGTGCTTTAAAAAGATAGCAAGTACCGGTAATTAAAATGGCCATTTAAAGCATATTTCGGAGCACTAAACCCATAAATTTGTTGTTTTCATTAACAAAGATGATTTAGATTCAATTACTGTCATCGAAATAGCCGTTTTATCACGCCACCATTTTGATCATGACGAGTACGCGTAGGAGCACATGAGTTGTTCGGGAAAATATTGTAGTACTGTGGACCAACCAACCTCGACAGCAAACCTCGATTGCCTACTGCAATGAGCTTACTGATTGTTGATAATTAAAGTAATCAAGATTTACGAGTTCCGTGTACTCTTGCAGTGACATCCAATTAACGATGATGCCGTCCCCAGATGCATGCCTACACCAATTCTCCGTGGCTATACTTGTTACTGGGTAGCTTTCTTTGCTGAGGCAGACACATAAAAAAGAGAGAATTGTGCAATTACCGACAATTTGTAAAGATGTAGAAGTAGAGTGTTGACAAATTTCGTTTGTTTGCGCGGGTCCAGGGTTTCCAATCGAAGTACAAAATCCTCTCGGGTTGCCGAACTCTGCGAGCAATATGGCGGCACCACATTCTACTATACCCTTCGATGCTCCAGGAGTGGAACTCGGGTCGAAATTTAGTGTTAAGTAAGTAACACGGGTCCGGTCGCATGCACAGTATATCGATTTCACTCCAAGCCGGTTAAAGATTAAATCTTTCATTTTGCTGCTCCTCTGCTAACCTCCGGCAACAAAACGTATTCAACCACAGTTACCAATGTACATTGTCGCGTGTACGTAAAACACGAAGCTCGGTGTCTGCGCCATTTGCAATATTCAACTGAATGCGTAGTTTCATCTGGTTCAAAAGCTCCTGTTCAAAAGCTATGATCCAGTTACTGGCCAATCAGAAGTCACCTTACGGCCTGTTCGGCGAGGAAAGCATGGCCATGATTGTGTATGAGGCTGCTGAGTGGCCATACTTGAGAACGGAAGTTAATTTGCTGCATCCAACATCAACGGGCAGTTGCACGGCGACTTCAAATTGCGTCATTTCTGTTTGCCCCACATTTAGCATACGTATATACTAAGTATATATAGCGAAGTGGGTTAGGTATCCTCAGGCATTTGGTATTTGGTAGTTGAGGCCAATCTTAACCTTCCACACCAGATTTAGCCCCATGGATACTCTTCTATCCAGCATCTAGAACCCACATTGTTGGGATTGTTATCGCGGCGGTGGCCGAAGGGAATCATGGTATCCAAGGCTGCTAGAGCATGGTTTGCCAAGACAACTTGGTTTCTATTGCAAAGTAACGCTAACCAAGCTACTCACGTATGTCATAGCGAAGTTCGGTCACAAAATCTACCAATGCAATAGTTTGACGGGCGCGATGAGTATGGTTTCATGGATTCGTCAACCATAACCTCTTTGGTTGGTATAAAATGTGTCGAAAGCAATTACTCGGTGGATTTTTGTGCCTGAAACATATCACTGGCAATATTGAGGTGTGTTCTTTTTCAGGACAGGCAAAGCGTTTCCAGCAACAGTTCAACTACATTTACTGAATCTGAAAGATCTGATCGAGATGCCATTCCCCTACGGAATGCATGCATTAGGTCACTTACATTCACGTACAAATGGCTCTAAATACGAGGAACAATACCTCACTATAGTACATGCACATAACGCTCGTGTCAGTGCATGTTTTCAAAGGGAGGTATCACTGATGACCAACAGCCACAAGAAAATACGATGAACGCATGCATGGCGTCCCATCCTTTCCCTAATTTGCTGACGTTATACATGTCCACGTCGTATCGCATCGCTGTAGGGATGCTGGTAATCCGCTTTTCGAACCCCATGAATGCTTTAACGATCGTTAGTAATCCCCCATAATTCGCGTAAGTTTATTGCATTGGTGACGACGTTTTAATTGCAATGTGGCAACATAAAGAAAGATGATCACATAGATAGGTGAGTATAGTTGTTCAGCATTTGTTGAACAAAAAGTCGTCAAGTGAGAATCCTGAAAGCAGGTTGTCATCATACCTTCTTTCATAGGTCCCTTCCGTTTGGTTAGAAACACGACCAGACAATAAAACAGCTGAAAAAAGTTTAGGCTTTCATATTGTCTGAACAATAGTGGATATCGAACATTGCCAAATCCGCCACCCTTTTAGTATAATAATAGCGCATCCTCTGGCATTCCGCATATGCTGTACAAAAACAACCTACGAATCCATGGTGACCAGTTGAAAGCTTTGCCGGGGGTCTCAGCTCCTAACAACAACTGGATGCAAACACTGACGTAACGATTAAATTGCAGTACTTCTTTGGACCAGAAGCAACGATAGTTATCTTATGCAACCAATGTAAAGGATTCAATAAGAACCAGCAGCTTAGAATTCACGAAACAACACCAATAATAATATGATAAAACACAATCAATGTGCTCAAAAGGTAGCGCCAAAGGGTCGAATATCTATGCCACGGAACACCTACCCAATCAATCGATGTCGGTCAATAACCAATATATTTTTAAGGAACAAATGCATTTCGTAGCTCTTAATGAATTTATTGGCCATGACTGTCCAATATCCTTCGTCAACAGCCTTTTTACAGCTTGGATCAGTAACAGAGCAAGATGAAAGCAAATACTGGCTGATCACACAATTCTCCCATCTTTCGCGCAGAAGCCTTGACTAATTGTGTTGCTCGGTCCACTTACTGAGGAGCCAATAGCTATCGGATGATAAAGGCAACGTGCTCTTTCTGTAATTACACCGACTGGATGATATAGAAGTCATATCATGAAAGTGCCAAATATCTCTCTGTAAGTAATGAGCAACAAATGGCTGACAATGAAGCAACTAGCTACCAAGCTTTATCAGCCCAAAAAACAACCAACAGATGTCGGTGCATAACCAATAGATGTGTAAGCAGCAAATGCCTTTCATGGCTCTTAATGAATTAATTGTCCATGTGCCCAATGTCCGTTATAGTTAATACCTGTGTAACATTCTCCTTACAGCCTGGCCTGTTGAGAAGAGAGCCAATTATCAGCCGACTGATCACACACTTCTCTCATCTGGCGCTTGAAAGCCTTGACTAATTGTGTTGCTCGGTTCATTAAGTCCTTGTGGCAATCATTTCCTATACGGACTAAAGTAACCAGACTGTACGACACGAGTGATCACCCTTTCTCTCTCCATGGAGTTTTTCTGTTTGCCGACCAAATGCACGGATTCTGTGACTGATGGTGTAACCAGACGTTCTGCACTCTAAGCACTACGGCACCCGCTTCCCGCGAGTGCAATGCCCCTGTTAGAGAGTATGTCTTTGTTCGATCACTTGTAGATTTTGGAGGAATAATTCATACATGAGTTGCAAACCCCTGAGATAAAAATAAACACAAAGCACCGTGATTCTCATCAATTTTGACATTTTTTTCAAGCAGTGTTGCCGTGAACCCTTCACGGCTGCCAATACCACTGACATCAAGCAAACTACAAATTCAATGACTACGTGTATTTTTAACAATAATTTAATTACAGAAGAGATAGATCTGGTGACGCATTTCCATAGTTACAGCCAATAACATACTAACAGTTTCTCCCAATCGGCAGAAGAGTAATGACATCGATAGCGCCATTCCTAATCGATATTTTCCTCGTTTACTGCCGGTGTTTAATAAGATTAGCAAGTCATCTTTTTCATTCTGCCCTACCACTGATTTTTTTTACCTACCATCGGCATGAGAACTTCATTTATTAAGTGCGAAATATTTTGTTAATTGTAGAAATCACAAGCCGTGTTGGATTCTCACAACTACCAATGGTGGGTGTTCTCACGCCATCATCATCAAAGTTGTTAACATTACCACTGGCATGCGCACTTCCCAGTACTCTCAATTGAAAATATTTGCTGCCAAATCATCTGCTTCTTATTATTCGAAAACTTTCAGAAGCAGAGTGTGCGTAAGTCTTTTGGAAATGCCTGGAGGATATTCCGTAAGAAGAATTTCTCTCATCAAAGCTGCAAATGAGACGTTTAGCTGATCGTTAATAAGGAAACTATCGTGTGTGTTTTTTCAAATTTTATGGTGTTACAAATTCTTAAAGATGTTTGTCGGCTTGCTCAGCAACTCCAACAAATTAGAGGGAGATATTTGTCATTCGGCCAATGACATCTTGAGAAGTTACGTGCGAGGCGACTCATCAGATCTCAAATGCGCTCTAATCAGACACTCGAGATAACGATTGAGCAACGCGCTGAAAATAACTCAGGAGAAAAAAACTTTAGAGGCAAAAATATTCGTGTCATTCGGAGCGATTTTTCATTAGATTCACGATTTCTAGAGAGGACTTGATGCTTTGTTCGTTTCTATTTGATTTAAGATGTCAGATGTAATAAGGCCAGAGCTTTGAAGTGACATTAAGTGGATTGGAGAGGTATATAAGGCAGATGTGGGGGAACATTTGGCGTAATGATCCCATCAGATTGAGAAATCTTGCAACGGTCGGTGTACCCCTCGCCATGTTGAATAGGAATAATTATCATCCTTTCAGAGTGCCACCTAACGGGGAGAATCTATAAGACCAGCCTGGCGGTGAGTTGGAGAGAGCGAACATCACTTAGATCCCATTCGAAAGTTGGAGCAGAAAGGAAGTACCACCTTCACAGTGCTCTGTGAATTACAGACACCTGCAACGTTAAGCCGATAATATACTTATTCATTCACCATGATTCATGTAAAAATACTATCAAAGTGGAATATGATGAATATTTGCCACTGACTTTATGCAAGTGAAAGGAGAGTATGAACTTGCATCGACATGGACGAAAAAACGCCTCATTTCACCCGTCACCGCTCGATTTATCTTCCCTAACGAATATCAGTATATCTGAGGGGCTTAAGCAGCATGATAAATCAACTTAAGTTTTCCAATGTCTTGTATGAAATGCATTTTGTCGTTTGCGAGAAATCCGCCGATAGCATTTTCTAATATCTCTTTTTAAGTACACCAGTCTACAAGATTAGCGGAACACGTCTCACTCAGCGGATAGATGGTTTTATCCGTTGAACGTCATCTTAGTTTGTCGTAAGGCGAACACGGTGAAACAGAAATTGTGCTGATGCTCATTTCGAAACCTATTATGCAAAGTGCGCTGTATTTGCAGATCTATATTGACATCGTAATGGAAAAACTGAATAAAGCATCTGGGAGCATCAGGAACAGATTATCGGTTAATACAAATTCATGAATATGGTTTAGTCCAGATTGGATTGACTATTTTGTTTTACTCTGCATTTACCACTTTCCCCAAGCAGCAATTTGGGACTCCCTGACAGGACAATTGGCCAATCAGAAGAGAGCTATCATGCTTGTTCGGCGCAGACAGCACGGGCATGACCACATACGGGGATTTTGATTGGTCATAATCTGTCACCGCACAGGATGAGACAGGTTTTGCAAGCCTTTCGACAATCCACCGAACAAGGATGAACTGGTAGCAAGATGAGATAATTTCCCAGGAGAGGAGGAAGTCGAAAAACCTTGTTGGCGACATATGCTCCTCTTACATGCTCCAGTTTAAGTCCCGAACAAGAAGACAAGAAGAAACTAACGATCCAGCGTCGAGGTTTGCAGGCCGTTGTTTCCCAGTATCGTCCCTCCTGCATCATTAGTGTGTCCAAGCCGGTCATCATAAGCCAGTCGATTGTCATTTGTTGTTGGGCAGTGTCAGCTTTAGTGTTTATGCCATCAGCTAATAGGACATATTGTCATCGCCGATTGTGAGATTATCGTGAATGGATTGCTTGTTAGTGTGCGCGGTAGGCATCGGACGCCCATGGCATTGCTCGAATGGTCATGACTTAACAGCAAAATGACAAATAAGAAAATTATTGACCAGTGGCTGTGGCGTCTTGTTCCTTCGCTCAGGATATGTACATTTACACGTATGTGTTTTAAGTAGTCACGGAAGAACACGAAATATGATGAGGGCACACCACCTCGATTGTCCGCAGCTTCAGACAGGCAATACATGTGGTATATACTGGATATGGCCACAAACATAAATCTATACACCTTAATATAGGTCCGCGATATTGCCGATCCAAGAGGTGAGGCTAATTTCGTCTATCCTGGAAAAAGAGCAGACGACTCATCATAGGAAAGCCATAATTCTGACGATAGCTGGCCTTATTGCAGACGACGTGTTATTAAAGTATACCCCACAGGTTGGATACTAGTACCTTTTATCAGGAGTAGTTATTCATGAAACGCGGTAATTTCTTACCAATGTAATTACCCAGGGTGGCTGCGGACTCTTTGCGCAAATGTAGATGTAACTGGGCGCCAGCTGACCGAGCTTACCAGGCACGGCCCGAATCTATTTGAGTCTTTGTAGTCATTGCAAGAGGAAAAAACCGAGACCGGTGTAATGTTTTTGAGTGTTTCTGTTTTTGAGTGTTTCCCCTCATTGTTTGGGAACGCTCAAAAATAGATTGACAAGTTTTTCTGTGTATCCCCTCTATTGAAAAGTCGTGGTCTCTCTAGCTGCCTATTGTTTGGAAACACTGACACATGGGGAACAACCACAGATGTTACACCGGCCCATTTTACCGACAAGTATCTTGACCAACGAAAGAGGCGAAGAAACTTTTGCCGATCGTGGAGTTGATCAAAAGACTCAAAGTAGTGTTAATACATGTAGAAACGTAATTGCGAAGATTTGGGGATCAAAGGAAATGTACCGCAGACTCTTCCACTGAAAGATTTTAGTTGGAAGTAACAAACATGCCCGGTCGTGTCCAGCGAAGTATGAGGTGACGCATCATCGGGCTGTATTTACCCCTGTCTGACACTTGGAGTGTCAGCGTGATCGGCTGTCCGACCGTGGTATCGGAAGAGGCAACGTGATAATTGTATCCGGTATTCATGGATGGAGATGTAATACACTGTGTCTCATACGCCCACTGGTTGCTGGAGGAGACATCAATCTCCCTTAAAGATGTCATCTCCCGATCTCGTAAATTACCGACTCGGTGAACCCTGAAATTGACTCGCCGAGCATTCGGCCAGGATTTTGGTGCTTCACCACAGTAATGGAAGGCTAACGGCATGGACGTCTAAACACTATTATATGATGCCAACAGATTGAGCAGATGGGTCCGACTGTGTCAGACATTTTCTACTTCAACACCGGCCAGCATTTAGCTATCAGATGTCTGTTATTATGGATGTAATCGCGTTTGATTACCACCCCGTGTTACCGAAAAAAATCATTACAAATCGGCAAAATTCACTCTTTCAAAAGGCATGTCATTTCATGCCCGAAAATATCGATATACCCCTTTTTCAAAGACTGTAATGTCACAGTGGCTTATCAGAAAAGTGATGACCTCCATCGTAGTTTGTACGTCTGAAACTGCCTTGTTATCGCTCTCAGAATTGATCGTGGATAATATTTTAGACAAATTTCGCTATTGCTATGACAGCAACTACGATTTCAGCTGGATGGCTGAAGCTCTTGTCGTTTTGGGCGACTTTCATACTGACGCCAAGATGGAACACACTCGCTCACCCTGCAACTATACTTGTCAAGTAGAGCCTGACAACAAACGATGGATTTTATGTCGGGCGGATTGGTCAGGCACCACGTTTTCCTCTTTTAGAAATATAATAAGCACTGAACGAATCGGTTGCATTGCACTACAATGAGGAAAACTAATATGTAGTTGATACAAAATGCCAGTTTCATGTAATAAAGAGTTCACTGCTCTTCAGCCAGAGATGCAATTTCGTACCGAACCACTTACCAAGCGGTTATAGTGTATCCCCAGTGTATGGCCTGATCCATTGATTTTCTTCAATTGAGCAGTTACCGATTCTAATTATCTGGCAAATCGACTAGCTTATGAAATGACTGATGGATGGTGTGTTAAAAGTCGGGTCATAAAGCTTGCTGAAAGGATGCGTCAAATGCGGTGCAGCTGGTGTATTTCTCGAGCAGATTGAGTTTTCCTGTTGTATGCAGCCAGCCAAAAGCAGTGTGATATTTTTTCAAATGTCGTGCATTTATTAAATGGCCCAGAAGGTTTCTGAGGAGGTCCCTTGATTACTTCATGTCATATCATGTGATTTGAAGCCACATCATCAATGCGTGCATCATTGCGTGCATCATTGTATGCATCTGAGTTGATCCAGGCTCTACATGTAGGAAAAAAAAGACATAAAAATATCAACGGGTATTTAAAAAATTTCCTTCAGTTTTCCAATTAAATTTTTTTTTGCCAGTATTTGTTTTCGCGAAAGCAGGCCATTCGCAAAATCCCCCATCAAAATTATACGCCCACGAAAATTTTGTGGTAACAGTATAACCTTAAATGTTGGCATATTTCGCAAAAGAAACGATCATCGCTATCATCTGACATTATCCCTAATAGCATATCGCGGTTACGGAAGTTTACAAAGGATCCCATGTCAAATGCTTAACGACTTTGATGTGTTGCTTGCCGGGCAATATAGGTGTGTTATGAGTGGAATGACCCATGGGGATCGATGGTGGAATGATCGCTTACGCTAGAGCCACGTCCGTTTCCGGCAGTGGGATGCAACAACAGTGTCCTCTTAGCTTATGCTGAGGTGGGTTGATTCTATTTAGCACGTTCAGTGCAATGTCATCATAGCTGTCCTCGGGCATGTCGGAACAGCGGAGAGCACGGCCAGTTAACAGAGAGAGCATTGAGAGTCATTTGCCATAAGGGCTCGTCCTCTTCTGTCACGAGTGAAATGTTGAATTGTCGATAAGCCCAAAACATTGGGCTGTTTTGAAATGTTGGAACTGGAGCCCCGAGTGTCCCACATTTATGTATGTCCATGGGCATATAACAAAAGAATTGCCTGTGGCGCATTTTCCCTCTTCTCTCTGGAGTGCAGTAATCGGTTCAGAAATCTTCAGCTTCAACTGGTCATTCTCCGATAGAGATTGATTAGAACAGGTTGAAAAGAGACAATCCTAGTGCGGTTATCTGTTTAGACCTCCTTAGATTCAACCCGGTGTCTTGGTCATTCTCTGGTAATGAAACATTTAGTTAATTGGAGTATTTTGATTAGAGAAAATCCGAAAATTGTCAGTTTTGGGCTAGACGAATTCGTGTTAATTTTAATGGTTTCTAAATTAAAGCTTACTGCATTTACCAACCGAACCCAAATTTATCAACAATTTTCATCGAGGATATTGTTCTTTCTGGGGATATACGACCTGATGTGACCTCTTCAGTCAATCTTATAAGGTGATGTCGAGTCGTGTATCAATATTTGCAATTAGAACAACCTTGTTTAAATATTGATACACGCTTTGGTAGAGCATGTTGTGAAGATAACGGCTCAGCCTGTAAACTCCCTTTTGATTGATGTTCATGCGGTGCGATATTAAGATTAGTTTCGTGAACGTTTATGATATCCAACAGAGCTGTAGGAATGCTCTTTGGAGCTGATGTAAAGTGCCTGTAAACGAACGAGTTTTGTTGCAGCGACCATCAGGGATGTGTAGAGTAGTACCGATAAATAGTATAGGACGTCTACATATCAACCACAAGACACAAACAACTAACGATTGACTGTTGCAGTCAACAAAGCGTTAGGTTGGCTTCTTTTTTTTTCAAAATTAAAAATGGCGGTTTTACTCAGTTGAGGGTCAGGCAGGTTATTTTTAGCAAAAAACAAGGTCGGTCTTTTTCTGAAAACATGTCTTCCCACTTAAGGTAGGTTATTATGCATGACCATGACATTTTTGCAGTGCTATAGTCTACATACCACCAACTGATGATCTTTTATGGAGTATGTACCCAAGTGTTATGGGTGCATGCGTAAAGGCGGAGGGAGTACGTACGTACTATAGGACTTTCCCTATGTAGTCTGTCTCTGTAGCCTGCTGAGCGAATTGGGAATGGAAGGAGAGATGAAACATGGTCTTCGTTAACTGTACACGTAGTATCATCTCACTATGAAACGGTCCCTTCGAAAGCAGTCGTCTCATCTTTTAAACATGCTCTGTTTTAGATTCATGTTAGCAGCATTAGTATGACGTCACGCCAAGTAATAAAGGTGGCAAGACATAATTGATTGATTGTACATTGAATGAGGCCGACGTCTTTCGCTATCTCGCGTGTCAATCCCAAACTCGTGTTTTATTTATTCATCAAGTTGTTATATAAAGCCAAGACAACAGAACTGGAGGGGTTGAGGGGGGGGGGGGGCTGTTTAACCGCCGCCAAAGATGACGTCAACGTTGCAGCCCGGCCAGACTGATACAACAACGAATACCCATACACTCTTAGAAATGAGTGCCCTTTATGATAACAGAAGGGAGGCAAACATGTTTTTATGACGCTCAGTCGGATGTCTCGCGCTTGTTAATTGAGGCGAGGTGCAGTGACGCATTCAGTCACGTGCAACCAGCCTCTTCGTTGGGGAAAACGTTAAGGTTTTTGAGCTTTTACAAAATTTTCAATTGTTTTGTTTGAAGTCGACCAGAAAACGATTTTTTCGTCCAGGATTTGGCCAATCATTACCCAGGATGTCATTGATGCTCGCCATGAAATCACTTAATCTTATCATGTGTGAAATGCAGGATTCGTCCCTAGATCACCCCAGCAAATGCAGTGAGCGCCAGGAGATCTCTATCGCCATCAGTGCAACGTCAATAATGATAACTTAGCCCTCGGAGAGATCAATATTAATGGAATTGCGTATATACGACACCGCAGTGATCACTTTCTCATTTGGGCAGCCATGCTGAAAATCTGACCTTGGACTGTCTCTGGCATACTAGTAGTTTGGCAATGTTTTGGAGCGTTCATTTCATTGTTTGTCAGAAAATCGAAACAATATCCGGAAATGACAAATGCAAACCTTTTGTGACAACTAGTGTGCATAAGTCACGCTTCCAAATAAGACGGGTGAAATTTGTTTCTTCCGTTACACCATCGCATACTCGTTGCCTAAATGGCTTGGCACCCAAGGTGTTAATTTTTTTCTGTTGTTTCATATCCACTCAGAAAGTTTGGGGAAAGAATTGTGCATACCACATATCTTGTTGAAAGCAAATAAAAGGTAGCTTATCAAAGAATCGCGATTGCACGCTTGCATTGATTGACATTCCTGCTGCCTTTGGACAAATACAAAACATTCCATTTGGCGAACGTCGTGTAGATACTAATATGTTTTCGGTTCCGATCTTGGAATGTGAACATCAGAGAGAAAAGAAAACGCAGAGAGGTGTGACAACAGTGTTCCGGGGCACTCTTTGCTTAATTGTCATCTTTTCTGACTGAACGAAAACAAGAAATGGACAGGTTGTGAATCCAGAAAGGAGAAGAAGCATGAACGCCGGCGCGAACCTATCGCCATTGTCGAATTTGTGGAATTTCTATCTCTGAAAACACCCCCTTTTGGAAACCTGTCTGGAAATGTTACCAATAAAGTTAAAAGGTATACTTTTCCCGAAGGGAAACGGGAACGCCGTAATACTCCCATATGTCCCGAGTTGGGTGATTAAAAATTTACTTGCATCTAATACAGAGCATCTTGAACGTGACAGCTAAACTTCACACAATTCTGATGTGTTCATTACAGGCATGCCGATCTATCGGCGTTAAGCGTATTATACCCATCCTAGGATGAGACTTTAGGATGACATCCACCGCCGGTAAGTCGGCATGATTAGAAGAGAATGCGAAAGAAGATCGGATGAGCAGATTGAGTGTGCGAATGATAACACTTTTTGGTCTACGCACACACTCATGGAAAGCCTACACGGGATGTACTTCTCCAAAGAAACCAAAACAAAAGGTTAAATACGGCCCTGCGAAATGAGTATCGACGGTCATTCGTGCTCAGATAAGCTTGCCTTCGTCTCATGCAACCTTGTCTGCTCATAACTACATGTACCATCTTCCATAATTAGCCGCTAACATGATCACATTCTATATTAAGGGCTAAGTCGACTCCTCTTAGTGCTCCTTTTGGTCTCCAATTTAAAAGATTAAAGACTTCAGTCTAGTGCTCCATCGCAATTAGATTATGTCTTCAGCCCGGATATTGCAACCTTGTCTGAAACTTGAAATAGGATCGGGTACTAAATGGAGATTTAAGGTCGCGGATGGGGGGGGGGGGAGTAGAAGTAGTATTGGGACACCCTTTTTGCTATTTTTCGTCTAAAAAACCCCATGTTTTATGACCCCTACCGGGTATGGCCATGTACATCACTGACAATAATAACAGACTAGTTTTCGAAGATGTTCAGAGTCATAGGTAAACTATTTTGGGTGTAAATATAGTCACTTACACACCAATCGGAGATAGTCACTGCTGGCCAAAACAAACCTAAACATACAGGCACAACGAACAACAAAACATGTGGTAGACAGATCATTTAGTCTTTTGTTTTTGTTTGCTGCTTGTTTGTCGTGACCAGAAGTGGCTTCCGCCGCCTGGTATGAGGGTATCTATCTAAAGACAGCCTTCAGACAGTGCAAATCTCTAGCTTCAAATGCATGCTTCTTATAGCTGTAAAACGATATCGATTGGATGTTCTTATTGTGGTCACAACTTGATGCTTCCCTGGAACAAAATCCTCGCATATTCGAGTCCTCTTGAATAAATCGATCATTTTGCTGAAGAAAATGTCCTTTGTCGACACGTCAAGCAATACTTTCCTTCTCGTCTATCAATCGACGGAAGACGTCGATAACATCATTAGTTTAGACCAGATCCGATACGTGTCCCTGGTACAAAACCCACCCAAGATCAATGCACCCACTTTACTAATAACAACAGCAGATCGATGAGGGCCATTTATGGTGACCCCCAATCCATAACGCTTGGCAAGAATGCATGATATCATCAATACTGGCCGGGGAGCCTAGTTTCCGAACGTAAATAGCTTGCTAGCTGAAAATTGAGTGGCATATTAAACTCTACGTTGCCCTTTCTCTGGAAGTGTCTCGTCCGCTCTTAAAGTGACACATTACATACGCCCCTCAAATGAACTAATTTGTGTGTTTCTTTTGTTCCGTCGTTGCCTCTCCAGGTTAGCACAGGCAAACTGATACCTTTAGCCACTGTTTATGGCGATGAGCTCTCTGATCCTTCCCTCGTACTCATCAGTTGTTACGCACAGTAAGGAAGGTGTTGAAGAAATGCTATAACCACAGGGAAGATAAAAACATTATCCTGCAAACAATGGTCAAACAATGACCATGACACAAGTTTGAAACACGTTGCTGATTATTCCTACTGTCAGCTCCATGAATTTATTACGAAATATTCGTTAGCGTCTCATTATACTATGCTGTTACACGTGTTGCGTAATCTGTTCATGAATGCAATTAATCAACACAGCGGAACATCTTCTACTGTGCAGAGCATCTTGAATAATCAAAGTTTCCGGTAACTTCGCCACTTTGACTTCCCTCCTCTGGCTACAGGGTTCACGTTGTCACTTGCAAGGCTGGCGATCATACAGAGTTCACGTTTTCACATGTAACGTGTCACAAATCATTTTCAAAGAGCGAGCTACATACGATTGACGAGGTCACGCCTAATTCGGTTAACTCGTGACAAGTGAATCACGACTAGTGACAACGTGAACCCTATATGACTCCGGCCTAATGTATTATTTTAAGAACGAATTAGTCAGAGAGGGCTTATACACCGACAAACGTTTCCATCATAGTATCACTGATGGGATCATAGATGGATATTTTAATGCACCAAATGCTCTGAATGTAGCACTCTTGATGGGCGATCCTGATGGACAATCTCTTAGAATTTTATGAAGACCGCTCTTTGGAAATTACTTGCTCACTCTTCACGTTAGACCACACGTGAACTCCACGTAAGCTCACCGTAACAGTTATCAAAGGTCGTGCTAATTGGCATTGGAAGTAGTAAACTCTCGATATATGATTATGAGTCGCCAAAGCGGAGCCCATGTTCAAATCAAGTTATAGATATTTACTAACAAGTAAGGGTTGGCTAACACACTTAGTCTAAACAAGACATTACCCCATGGAAGAATCTTGATATCCGGTGGCATACAGGTGTGAACGATAGTTCATCAGACATTCTGGAGAGAAAGTATGGCCGAAAGAAGATTCTATAGTTTAAGACCACTGAATTACCTATCGCCCCTTCCCTAACGCCTATTGGGGCTTCTCTTCTACTCCATATCACGTAAAGTTGGCTAGTTAGAAGTCGCCGGCAATACGACTTCGTTTATCTTTAAACCGGTGAAGTATTTACCGTTTCCGGCATGCACTCTGCCATGTTGCTGACAGCAGCCTAGGAGGCTTTCCGATAAACGAAGTGACTGCCACACTTGATGAGCATCAACTGTTTCCATTGAACCCAGTGCCACGATTTGAATGTCATTGGATGAGTCGTTTGATTGAATGAATGAGATACATTTATCCGCAATTACTGCAATGTAAACTGTGTTAACCTTGTAAATGTGTTCGTGCTCTGATAACATACACATAGCTGGCTAACGTGAACGCCTATCGTATTGTTTGACCTCCTGATAACTATGTCGAACAATGGGATAGGCGTTCACGTTGACGTTTCTGCGGGGGCTTTGCGAAAACTCCCAATAGTAGCTCGCGAAAGAGAGAGTTGAGGCTGATGTTGTCTATCGCGAATTTCGGCTGGAATGTCAAATCATATGATATTTTCTACAGAAAACCTTGGCAGTGTAGATAACGAAAAAGAGGCGAAATCATATCATCATGGTGTTCAATAATTGATTTCGTCCACAAAGAAAATGAGACATTATTCCACAATTGCACATGGATAGATATTGAGATGAAGATGCTCTATGGGTGTCCACAAAAGATATATGAAAGTGCACCCAAGCTTGCGAGGTTGATGTACATGTATTTCAGTGCGGATTTCGGATTTTGCAGCTTCGAGTCCGATAAAACAACTCAATTGCGGTGGATCGATTAGAGTTCACATCTGCTCCATGAAAAACGTCGTATTAAATATTGTGCAAATACAGATTTTAATCACAAATTTAATTGATGTATGTTGATAACCAGTCAATATCACGGAATAAAGAGTGATTGATGTGGAACCGACATATACTCTAGTTTCAGTTTCAATAAGACCGGTTCTGTATTAATGTACAATGTATTTGATTTAAGCACAGATGTAGCGTTATAAACGTATGTATATCCGTGATTTTAGCTACATGTATGAGATAAAATGCTTGGGTTCGCGTGGGCACCAAGTTATCCAATGGTCATGCCGTCATTAACAGGCCTTTCAATTTCATATCAGTAAATCTACGGGTCTTAGATCGGAGAGACTGGAGTATATACATTTTGTTGGCGTGTCGTAGCGGTAACACTGGACATGCCCACTGTTGTAGGCCTAGCCCTGTATGAGTAGCTTTGTTACGCTTTTTTGGCCACCTCCTTGTGTCTGTGCGCGTTTTTAGCGCAGCTAATGGTTACAGAAGTCACTTCTCTTTGTGTTGATCTTCTGCCGCAGAGCCCGGCTGATAAAAGGAAGTCTTCCTGTGCTATAAATATAATGAATGATTTCCAGCATCAAAGGTAGCCAGGTCATTCATCAGACATGCTAGGTGGTCACATACATTGGACAGTAATGAGAAAAAAGGATCAAAGATAAGGGCGGAGATGTATAAAGTCAGACATCCGTTGTTTCCAAGGCCACTGCGGATGTCTCCAAGAGAACAATAGACATGACAGCGTCACATGGTACTTGGGGGAGAACAAAGGCTTTCTTGATGATATTATGCTAAAATCAGCACAGATTATCTGCTCAGATTACCTTGACTACTGTGAACCGCTCATATCAGAAGCATGCTCTTTGTGTGATTGAACCTGCCGTATAAATTTCACTAGCATTCTTCGCCCTCGATCTCCGGTTGCCTGCAACAGAAGGTCAGACATTCCGTCCCTCTCATCACGTCTGATATCGGTCTTTCCGTCCCTATATCATATGTCTAATCCTAAGCTATCATAAACATGCCAAATGCTCCATCGCATTCGTTCATAAATAGCGTACTTATTCTACTGCGTTAAGCCTTGTGTGCAAATTCTTCAAGGAAATCAATCGAGATCAAATCGAACTGCCGCAGGAATCGAACGCTTAGAATTGTATTTATATACAACCTGCGATTGCACCGCAAAGCGGGTAATATATTTTATGGAGGACCGCAAGCCTTTTCATTAAAAATGACAGCGACAGACAGCGGAGTCTTGTTTAAATGTCAGGCACACGTTTTAAGGGAGCCCCATCGGCGAGCATCTTGGGCTCTTTCTAGCTGTCATGTGCTTTTAATGAATTCCCCACTCTCTGTCAATTTCCCGCTTTCGGTCTTTGCCATCCATTGAGTAGAACAGTACGTGACAGGACTGATCGTGAACACGGTCTCGGTGTGTGTTTTTCGTGTGGGCGAATTTGAAGTGTTTTACCATTTACCGCAAGCCATTTCGTTTCAAACGACAGCGCTCAAAATGTCACAGTGGCTTCAGCTGAATTTTCTTTGAAAGCAACTGGCACGTTTCAGGAACGAAGCGAATCATGGCCGAAAGCCACGGGCGCTTTCCAGTCGTAACGTGCTTTGAATGAAACCAACATTTATCGTGTTCCTATTTTGGTCTATGGCTGTCCCTTTTGTACGTGACAAGACTGCGGGAAGGTCTTGGTGGGCATGGTAACTTCGTTTGTGAGGGCAAGCTTGTTAAATTTAAGCCACCTCTCTAGCCTCAGGAAAATCTTCGAACGTTGGTTTATCTTTAGAAGTTAGGGAAAGAAACTTCCCCATACTATGAAGAAACAGGGAATGTTTATCTTTTTATTTTATTGGAAACTATACCTTAACTTTTAAATTTCGCACGACCCCAGCGTTTTAATCAACTGATACGTTTTCACCGCCCACGAAAATGTACCCTCTCATTTCTTGATAAAAACAGCGGCACAAAAGAATGCAAAGCTAGATTCGGTCATTTTTTGGTGGAATTCCATAAAGGTCACTCGTGCATCAATATGGGATTTTTATTCATCTTCGTCTTGGAACTGACTGAGGCGCGAGAAATAAACTGACATTGAGCAGGCGATATTCGACTGAGAGAAAGTCATTATATTTACTGAACTTATTCAAAATCTGTTTAATTGCAAAAATGTATATCATACCACATATGTACGAGCATGTCAAGTAAGCGGAACAGCCGCTCTTCGCAGTGGATTTCGCTGCTTTTTCTCAGGGTCTGTAAATTACGTGGCTTCAGGTAACCGAGGAAATTCTAGAGAACTGATCAGCCGTCTTCTTGGCGATGTGTGGTTCCAGAGTGAAACATTCCAATTACGCTAGTAATGCGGGCGTGACAGCCAACGAAATTAAACGTCATACCTCATGGTCATTAGTCGTATTCTGCCTTGGTGAGTAGCCTGCAGGTTGCATTCGGAATTGGTTGTCATGATCAGGCTCGAACTCGTTTACCGTCGGAATCGTTTTATAACCCGAGATGATGGCTCATGGCATGGTTTCCTGGTCGATTTGATGTCACTCCAAGTAATTTAACAATATACAATCTACACTTCATTTGCATTCTCGCTGTTTCGATTTTGCTGTGTTCTTGTTGCGGTGAGCGGCAGGGCCGCTGGAACCCGGGCGCTGGAAATAGGTTGAACCTTTCCCTGATTTGTAACCTATTGCCGATTAATGGATCATTTTGTCGGTCGGTTGTTGGGGAGCAATTTGGTACGTAATAAGACGGTACATTGGACATAATCATTGGTATGAAGCATCGTAAATCGTGTTATCAACTGGTTTCCCGGCAACTGCATGTCAAGTATGTAAATGCGTGTCAGATTAACGAGCGTATAGCATGAGATATCATATATGAAGTTCATAATGATAAGAAGCTGTCACTTAATCTAATGCATAAGGTTTATCCCATTTGTTCACTTCCTCAGTCTATTAGTGCCCGGGTCAAATTACAACGTTCGGAATGGCTCTTGCATGGTGAGGATATGAAAAAATGGCGGCTACAACGCTCCGTCCACGCAGACGCACTGTACGTACAGTGACGTATCCTAGTGTCCGTAGTAGAGTGAAGCAGAACAACATACAATGCATAGTCGCTGACGTGTATCACCACGCTGATAAATTGTTAACAGTGACAAGGTACCGACAGAATTCAACATGTTCTTTTCATCATATTCTGTTTTAATACAATGTCATGTATGAACATGTATACCCACGTCATACATTGATGGCTTATAACATTTTCTGTTCTTCTTTCCATTTTCAACTGTCATGTACACGGTTACACATCGTTTACGGAACTGATACTTCACCGGAGATATTGGTGACCTTACCGAAAAAACCGCGAGGGTGGAGCTAAAATGTCGGCCAAAACCGAGGCTTTCTGTCTTCCTTAATATTTTGCACCAACCATGCAAGTGGTTTTGGTTGTCTAACCATCACGTCGAATGCGAACACTGTGCATTTACACTTTAAACTGCGGTTCAATCATTATAAATCAAGTTGTTTTAGAATTCAATTTCAAAACTCTCATTTTCTCGTGTGTGAGTTGACCGTAAATTGCGATCTCAACAATAAACGCCACTGGCTGCTTGTTCTTGGGGATATATTACCGTATCAACCTCCTCATCCTTCATCTTGACGAACACAGTATGTGTGAGACACCAACAAAAGCCACCATTTCGCCTAGACAGCGGATACGGCTTCGCCAATACCTTATTCCTTGCTTTTCATCATCAATCACCGAATGACCGATAACCTTATAACTCAAACGGAGCCCTTTTCTCAAGAACCTTTCCTTTACCGAGGTAACCGGAGTCGTCATGTCGTGTCGGGCTCATGAAATCACGAAAGGAAAAGCATTGACCAATTTCCTCACGTGCCGAATTGACCGGATCTCACGTTACGCCATTTTGATTGGTTTAATTTTGATAACAGCAAAGGTGAAACACGATTGAGATTTTCTAATTGGTTAATATGACCGCAAGTCACAAAATATATGCACTTTGAGGAAAGTAGAGAATGAAAAGTTTTTTAGACGACGTAAATTGATGTTAAAATATTATAAAATCTCACTCAAAAGATGGAAAACTTCGTCGTGAATACCAACTAGTTGATAAAATCATAAAGGATGTATTTTCATTGCGGCAGAAAAGGCGTTCTCCGTTCGTTGAAAAAAAGATGCAGAAAGAATACCGGAGATAATGCGGCTAATTAACAGCGGTTTATGAATTTCTCACAGAGCCTTAGGCATCTCGCTGTCTATCTCATTAATTCACCGCTAACCATTGTGGTATCTTTTCCCTTCGTTGCGCACTTGTTAAAGAAAATCGTTGTTGCTCGCTTTGAATTCTGCGAAAGTTCGCACGTTGCCATATCGCGAATGGAGGCGCACAAAGACTAAACCATTAGTTGCGATTAAATGATCACTTGCCCTGGGTCTTGATGGTGGTGATGGTAGGATTGACTACCATAAAAGCTCTGTTTGGTTAAGGTTCTAATGACCATCAACTGCTGCAGGGATTTAGAGGGGATGTGCTCGGAAATTAATTGGTGATTTTGTTTTGTTGATATGTACATGGTACATGTATAAGCAAGTGTAATCTTATCATTAGTGTTGATGAAATGTTTCTTTAGAAAGAGCTTTTATCTCGTAATAACCAGAACGGTCGCTTCTTTTCTATGATACTAAATTGTATTTCGTCTGAATACTCGATAATACCTTGGTTACAATGCTGTATTGTTTACGATGGAAAATGTTGGCCTCCTTTTTGCCGCAGCGGTTTTGGTGTCGCAACCAAATCCGCTTTGGTTAGTGAAAATGTGAGAGCAGCCTAGAGACAGTTACAATCACATACAATTGTGGTTTTTTTTAGTTTCAGGCGTTTTTTGATAGAAACTACTGTCGACACTGACCTATATACATCCATAATTTTGTGTCTAGAAGTCCGATCTGTCGGCACTGGTTGTATTGCCAACACCGCAAGGGTAATGTAGCTGCCTTTCGCATGCACTTTATAGCTCCGTCCTTGCGATGTTTGGTAAGACAACCAATACCGACAGTGAGGTACAAGTACATGTATCAATTCCTTGAACCAAACTCCAACCGCTTAAAATGATTAGTTCCGCTGTTCCCTGGTGGCTCCGAGCTCGATATAGAAGTATTCGTTTGAGCTGTGCTCTCAATGTTTTTTTAATAACTATTTCAATATGAGAGGCATTGATCAAAGCACATCTAGCATCCTGAATAAAAAATAATCACTGTCAAAGAGAAGAATTTGCCTACTAACGAAATCATTATGGTAGAAATAGAATATGTTTAAAACAGCGCGATCAACAAAAACGTAAAGGTATTTTTAGACGGTAGCAAGCGCTATCGTAACGGCCTTCCTGCACATGCAGTTTCGTGCCACTTACCAGGCTAAAGGCGTGTGCACGTTGGTAACCTGGCTTAAAATCGCTAATGCCATGTGCGTGGTACCTGCCCTACCCGAGTGTGACATGCTGCCGTTTGAAGGCAAAGCTAAAAATTCCAGCAACTAGAGTAATATTATCATTATTTGATACTGAATGAAATCGGAACCTTCGCTATACTGAACAGCTGCAGATTGGTGTTTTACCACTTATCATGCATTACTCACTGTTCAGATCCAAAAAGAAGAAATATGGTATATGGTGAGGTCATATAATGGTAAACGTTGGAAATGAACTTTGGACTCATATACTGGTTCGGGCAAATACATATACATGTATGTCACTTTACCCAGACATTCTTACTTGTTATCGCATTCAATTTGGCTCCCGGGTAATGAATCCTTAAAGGAAATGAAAGGAAGTTTCACATTCATAACATGCACATACCAATGAGAGAGCGAAGACCTGGTCACCAGTGGAACAATGTCTTAATCGATATTTCAATGAATATATTACCGACTCGCACCTGTCGAGGAGAACATAGGAAAAGCGTGAAAATTGTGAATTATGCAAGAAACGAAAATAAATCGTCACGTGTTTTCCTGTCAAGGGTAATTTTGATAAGCAACTTTTACTTGTTGAAGCTCATAATTAAAAATAGGTTAAAGGGTCTTTATCCCCAACCCCTTATTCCACAGAAACGCATGCGCCAAATTCTTCCTGCTCCTTCAACTGTAGGCCTGGCTGAGCAACGTTTTTAACTCTGCACTTGAGAATGCTCAATACTCGTGTGCAAAGCCGCATCACTCACTTGTACTGCCCTCTGACTGATACGAGCTCTCTTGTCATGAAACTGGAAATGATATCGATCTGCTCAAGTGATGATATCGAAATACGCATGGCATTATTCCCAGGCATTTTGCAAATATTAAACATGGCAAACTGAAAAAAGGGCAATATGTCAAACCTGTTTTCGCCCTTGGGGAACACCTACGCGGCCTACGCACCCTATTTCGATGCCGAGTTACATTCACCTATGTTTGTAAACTGCATCATTTATCAGAGAGATTAAACCGCCGTCAGATAAACAGGGCCTATATGTGGATGCATATCGATATAGTACAACTACATGACGCACACGCACGTGGAAATAAGAGCTCAATAGCCCGCCAATCGACTTCCGGTTCATTGGTATCTCCTTTTATATTTCAATGATAAAGACACAACTGAATTGTCCGGTACAGTAAAATGAATCAGCGGAGATCTAGACATGATAAATGCAACCCAAGATCAGCGTATTTTCCTGAGGAAGGTCGACTCTTAAAGTAGAGATAGTTTAACATACACCAGGCTGTTTACACATAGAATACCAGACCTAGGAATTTAATACAAGTATGTCGCCTAATGGATGGAATCTCATTGCAATAACAAATTCACCTAAGGCAGTTTAGGACCGTCTCTCAGGGCTGTCTTCTACCATTCGACGATCACAGAATGTCAACATCCTTATTAGGCTCTTGAGTACAAATTATTCGGTCAATGTCCTTCGTCTTCGAAATTGGGGTTTTATTGTGCCTTTGACGAAACCTTCAAGGTTTCAGCGTACCTCACATGCATTTATGTGTGTGTTGCAGTAAGACACGTTTCGTGTATATTTCTGTGTACATTCGCACCTGCAATTTCTGAACATTTCTACTCTGAATACTGTTTTTTCCTGACTAATTTTGATCACTATTTTAATGTATGGCATACATTGTACATCTACAATGTACAAACTGTACATTCATTCTCTAGATGGGCCAAATTATTATTTTGTACATGTAAAATTGCATTAAAACTCTCGAATCTGATGGAACAACTAGGTCTCATAATTGATATAAACCAGCCTGCATGGTAGGTTTCGCGCGTGCAAGAGCCCGAAAGGACGTGGACAATTACTTCATACAGCGGCTATATAGAGGACTTCCCTCAAGACGAAGAAGATGATAATAAATTACTAATCCGGATAATGGCTTAACGACTAACATTATTTTATTTGTGATCAATATAACGGATGTAGTGTTTGTATATACGTCCGTCGCCTCAATGTCTGTTTTTTTCGGTTGACATGGTCAATGATGAATGGGCGTTAGCTGTACTGCAAGGCACTCACTCTTATTAGCGAACTGCTAGAGCGTCAAGCAACAGGGAAATTGATATTCCGTCAATACACGGAAAATTAGACAGCTAGCCACCATGGGTATCGAGTTACACTGTCAGTGACTGTCAGGAAACGCAATTCAATTCATTATTCTTATACACCAGCAAATGGCCCTATTCAAATTGCCGGATAACGACCGCGCCAAGAAGTAATTGACCGTGCGCGCGCTATCGAATAACGCGTTTTTCTTCTGAGAGTTGAAACAAAACTGGAAAAAAACGTCAAACACTTTCAAAGAAAACCAACTTAATGAATGAAATAGCAGAAGAACCAACTTATTGAGGATATAATCCCAGTCTTTTACTTGATTGCTTAAAGGGACCACTTGTGTATGAGATATGTTGGTTTTTCATACGAAAATGGCTTCCAGTAGGACCGTAACTTATCCAAACAGCATAATTGAAAAGTCATTGAACTGCAATAAACAATGCACTCGAACGGGGTGTAATCATAGGCCTGCCTGAAATGCACATGCCATGGCGTTGTCCCGAGTCCAAAACTGCCTCCCAACACTGTCCAAAATCATAATTAGAACTCAGCATTAGTGTGATATGACATGTACAAATGGCGGCGCATGGTGGCAAGCAGGGTCATTATCCTCCTGGCCAGGTAAATACCACGCCCAGGTTGTCCCTTTAATGCGTGAATATCTCATGTTCCATCATTCTTACTCCGCCAATTCCGTTCCTTCAGTCGGTGCGATTCAGCCTGGAAAATGAGACGGCTAATCTCCACGGATATCAAGTTAGGACTGTCAGGAAACGCAATCAAATTCATTATTCTGACACAGCAACAAATGACCGACCACCTCATTCCATTTCCAGGGTAAATATTAGTCTTCGGCGCGTACAGACACTCGTTCTGTGTCTGCCAAACATGCCGCCATTCATTACCGTTTATGAATACTGAATATCCTCCAAGATTTTAGAGTCATCACAGGCGCGTGAAGATACCAGAATCCGATCGATCAGGCGCGGCTACAGGTGGCGCAACAGACGCGTGCAGACCGTAGGGTTTATCCCCTTTATTTATGACAGATCATCGAAATTGACCATGAAAATTTGGGAAACACTAGGAATTTTGATGAATGCAGTGCACGCATCAAATTAAAACACACGCAATCAACAAAGCAAAAGTGTTTTCTGGTTCCGTTTTCTGTAGGTTGGGTGGGGGCTGAATGATCGCCAACTGATTTGTTCGTTCTTGTATTCTCACTTGCCTGTGGCCACACTGTGTAATCTGCTTGGAGAATGGGTAGATTTCGATTGGTTTCGACAAATAACTGAGCCTACACTAACGACCAAATCAATCTCCGGTCATGTTTACTAACTTTCTGATCGACACCTGTTTTTGCTTGAACAGACGAATTAACTGAGAAAATCTAATTCAGTGAGAATCTCCACGGAAATACGATAATGGAGGACGAAATCAATATTACTTTAACTTACAGCGCCATTTTTTGTTTTTTGGCGATATCGTTGACGTATGCCTAAATGGGCCCACGGATGCAGAGCCCAATTGATGAATACAAGCGCGTCAAGAAGGCCCTGCTACATCAACAGGAAGAAGACTCCAATATCCAAATTCTTTGTTGTATAGGATGGCCAAGTGCACATTTTAATGTCACCGGGGTATAGCCGATTGAAAGACGTAGTACCCGATTCGCACGGGAATACCTGCATAACGAAAGAATACGATCAATGGACTCCACTTCCTGGAGGTAAAGCTTGGTCGTCTGTACACAGTGAAATAGGCTATTTGTCTCTGTATGTAATCTCTTGTACAATCAGCTCAATTTTGGCGGTGACCAAATATTCATCTCATGGTATTGGTTGTTCCCTCGCCACGCCAATCGAATAAAGATTGACCCATTCACGAAATGCTCCCGTCTTACACCTTAGATCCAGCATCATTTTTCGCGACACATACATATTTCCCTGCATCACCTTCTTGACGGGCGAAAAAAGCAGAGCACCATCCATTAAATGAAATTGAATTGAATTGAATCTGCGTGTTGTCACCAATAGATGAAATGCTACCACTTTAGTAGGTATGTATTCTTTTCACAACCATTATCATGCAATATTGATGTAATAGAAGAGGTATTTCCGAAAAATAAAATCTTCTCGCAGACAACGACCCACCATTAAGTAACCATTTTTCAAATGAAGATCTGACTAATAAGTATAATAAAACGAGTTGGGCTCCTTCCGTTCGTGAATAGATAATCAGAATCATGATTTCTGTCTTCAAATACTTAACTGCAATGCACATGTAAGATTACAGTGATTTGAGTTGGCGCACTTCTGTCAACATTTTGACACCCCAAGAACGTCACATCGTTGGTTTTCATAAAGGTTTAGTAATGTTTGCTATTCGGGCCTGAAACTCTTTATATACATGTATATCGATATCCACAGTTCTGGCTTATTGTCAGTGGATTTATCGAGGATTAAAACATGTCACTGTGTGGACGTTTGAGAAAGAGACTGTCGACTCCGATAGTGACACGGCATAAGCTTTTTGTACACTTGTCATCATCAAGTTTCATATAGAACTAACTTGGAATGTGGCAAATCGCCTAAGCCCAAGCAGGATGAATTTCATCTGTCTGTCGTGTATACGTTTCTTTATGGTGTACATGTAGCATGGCAAACGTGTGCTAGTGACGTATAGACCCACATGTAACAGTATATAGTATCTGTTCTTATACGCATGTTGCCAAAAGATGCTCGATTAACGACACCGGATTCAAGTGGTGGCGGTACAAATCAGAAGTTATGTGTTCAATGAAATTTCTGTGATAAAACTCCTGATGTCAGAAATATGTAGTTTGCCAACTTTACTCGAATCGACATATTCTATACCTTTCTCAAACTTCCACATTCATGTTTCATGTAGTTCATGATATTGTCCTATTTCTGTTTATACTTAGCGATGGTTCGTTTCATGATATCCAAACAGGGTCCGAGAAGTCTTTCGAACGATTCTACCTCTAAAAATGCTAGTTTAACCTTACCAACAGCATACACATTAGCAGACCTAGGTTTATTCTCAACCAACGCCATTTCACCGAAGTATTTCCCTTTCCCGGATCGAGCGACTTCCGCCTCTTTACCGTCTTTCGTAATCGTAATTTTTACATTTCCATCTTCTATAAAGTACATCCCATCAGCATCATCACCTTCTTTGAGAATTATGCAATCCTGATAAATCCTGGGTGTAAGTGCATCAGCAAGATTCATACGTTCATACTGGTCCAAATGTTTCAACATAGGCACACCCTCCAGTAAACTCTCGTACATTTTACGTTTCTTGAATGCTGCCTTTAGCACAATAGTCCGGAAAGAGTTCCTCGTCATTGCCCATAGTACGCCCTTGGTTTTTGCGACGACAGTTGCGGACCGGGGCATGTTGTACATCAGCGCCAACTCCCCGAAACTCCCCTGATCTTCAAAGACATGCACACGTTTCTGCTCCCCGTTTACCGTCACCAAAACATCATAGGTCCCTTGGTCAATAACGTAAAAATTGTCACCGTCATCACCCTGTTCGATGACATGTTCACCAGGCGTGGCACGTTTTTCGAACATTGCATCAAGGACGTCCTGCATCTGGTCAGGGTCTAATGAACGGAAAAGCAAGATCCCACCTACCGCCTCTAAGAGTCTCTCCCGCTGGTCATCCGTCTTTGGATGGACGACCTTCTCAGTGTCGTCGTCCGCTTCAGGATCGTATCTTTCCGCAGAGACGGAGTGCCGACGGGCAAAACGATTGTTTTTCTGGGTAATCGGCCTGAACTCACCAGGGTCAGGCTCCCTGGCCTGGTCATCATCATCGACGATGATATACATCGGGACATTTTTATTCGCCTTTTTGTCCCGAACTTTCGTGAAATATTCCACGGCGTATTCGTATATATCCATGGGCTTTTCCCGCAGGACGGAAACCGTGAAGTCCCGTAACATGTCCCCTAACCCGTCCGGTATTTCCAAGTTCATTTTCAATATTTTTTAGTTCCGCGACGAAATAAATTCACAGTATTCCGATATGGTCTCTGCGTTAATCCGGTGAATTTGATGAGAGCTATAATCCGTCTGTTATCAGCCACCAACACACATCCGCAACGCGATATAACTTACTCCGGTCGAACTATACTAATCCTCCCTTCTCACCGGAACCGTTACTCCATCTCGAATGCATATTTTATAACCAGCCGCCAGAGGAATATATGCTCTGCGAATCAATTATACAAACCCGCAGAAAGCGCCAATCGCAATAAGCGTCACATGTCAACATCGGCGCGATCGATATAGAAACCTTTCTCCAGGTACAGAGTTACATATATGTTGTGCCATCTTTTGTGTTCAATCAGACATATCATTGGGACAGGGTTGATGTTGGTCGATAAAACCCCTGGCACCATTGGTCAATTGAAGTTACAGGCCATATAGATTGATATATTGATTGTTTACCTCAAGTAAAGGTTTCAAGGAATGCATAGTTCTGCTGCCATCATAGGGAAATGAGAAATGTATTGCTTTTATTGGTATTGGTAATAAAATATTTATGGCCGTCATTTTGAGAGGGAAAGAAGTACACGAGAAGATTTGCATCAAAGTTATTCACGATATGCGATTAGAATGATTTATGGACACTTTACATGATGCATTAGGATATTGTCGTGACTAACAGCTTTATTCTAAATAAATCGTCCATATCAATGTATTACACAATCCTTACAATGTTAACATTGTGAGGATTTTGAAACACACTGATATTTATGGACTATCCCTTAGAGTCTCAGTAGACAGCGTTTAAAATCGTTCGGAATACAGTTTGCCTGTGAGATACCAGTGAGACCAATCAAAACTGACCAAATTTCTGAGCAGACGCCAACCTCGGTCGGAGAACATGTATATACCATCCGCAACAGAATGTATTGCAAATATACATGTTGAACCTGAAATGGCGAATATTCATGAGACCGAGGCTAATAGGGAGCTACCTTTATTTTGATTTCCACTTCATTCAGAGGTGAAAATAACAAAATTATATCGACTCGGATACCTTCATATGTATTCCTTTACGATCGCAGTGAACTCTAAACTTTCTAAATATATGTAGACAATCTCGATTTCCACATCGATTTCATCACGAAATATATAAGTGACATATAAACATGCAGAAGTCTGTCTGGTCGCTGATGCAGCATAAATCCCTGCGTTTTCAGAGTTCCTGTGTATGCAGCATGGAATACACGTATGCTCCTAATACATAGAATTTGAATTTATCATCGGATGCTCAGTTAACTAGATTCGTGGTCGAGTGTCATCATTGATCTGTTGATCGCTAAGCAATCTCCCGCCCGTTACAACCAGCTGGGTTCAAGGAAAGCAATTACTTGATGTAGATCTGTTTGAGTAAAAATTACCCAGATGCAATGACCATGTATGTAGCGGAGTCAAGGTCTGCAGGTCAAGGTCAGTGCAGGTCAAGGTCAATGCAGGTCAAGATCATTGCATGTCCTACTCTTTTTATGACTTCGTGATCAGTATCCAATCTGTGAACCGTAATGCGTATACAATCATCAAAGACATTGCCATATCATGTGCGAGTCAAACAATGTATGTCTGCAACACACAACGCTAATGATGACAGCTCGATACAATATCTGTCCTTCACCTATAGGCCTTAATCTTGGCACTAGATACAGTCTAGTCTATTCGTGACAGGTCCTACGTACCAGTCATCTTGCCGTGATTTGAATTGGGTATTGCTGTAAGTGCTGACATCTGGCTTTTTCAAAAGCTAACTTTAACTTGCCGGGATACGGCAAGGTTTGTGAAAGCCGTTGTCTCCCTTTAACGTTGCTTAATTACGACGACCACTTTCTCCTGGCCATTATTTTCAATACCGGTTCGGTTCTTCACGAAATAGACCATGCATAAAGGTGTTTGATCATATTGATAAATTTGTGATAGCCAAATGGCATGACTAATTTACCATAAGAAACGAATCAGTAGCGACAGCTGATTTGAATTTTTCATCTCGCTAACCCATAATTAAAGTCTAAGGCGGTATTCTCAATCTTGACCATACATGTACATGTAGTCTCAGTGCAACAAGCAAACGGATATTTGTCTAAATATCGCGTGGGCCTTAAAAAACGTGTCGAAATTTATGAAGCAAATCACTCACTCAGTTCTAAATGGGTCTAATTATAATTATGTGCCCAGTAAGGCATGTAGGAATTGATCTGTTTGTATATGGAATTCTTAAGATATGGACGGGATGACTGGAATTTCCGCGAAATTGCGCTGAATAGTTTAATTGACGGTTATATTGCATCTTACTTTATAGGCCCAACACTGGCCAATAGATACCAAAGGCCTTCCAAAGTAAACACGCGGTTGACCTGAAATGGATGTCAAAAAGAACAAATGGTCAACCAGCTCCTGATTGGTGGACTCTTTAAGATTTATGTACACAAAATCAACTTATTTTAAACTTCACATTTAACTTCCTTCGAGTAAAATTGATTTTTCTCTTGAAAGTTTATCAATCACCTAAATCGATCGGAATTTAGTCTCGTTTGATATATATCAAGAGTGTTGCAAATTAGGCTTCTCTTTTAAACGGCGGATAGACTTCCAACAAGTCAACGTGTCTGCTTCGGAACAAGATAGACAATCTTTTAGAATCTACGTCCGGAAAAGTGAAATGATTTTTTACTTTTGGTACAGTTCTTTTCGGAGAGTATCCTTTCCTCTTGTCACAGGATCCTTGTAGACCAAGCAACCTACGTATTGTGACTTTGTTGCAGCTTTCGTTTTCGTATGTACACTAAAGGTTATCATAACGCAGAGAGCGCCAACTGCATAAACTAACAGAGACACTTGATTCCGGATATTGTCGGTACTTTCTTCCCAAAATGGGCGATCCAGAGCTTTCCGCAATCGGGAATGATGTGCTTCATGCGAGGGGTGGCGGTGGTGGCCAAAAGCGGATCATCGCCGGCAGTGTTTACGAGCCAAAGGCTATCATGAGGAACTTTCACCTTGACCTCCAACTGAAGGAGGAAAAGGAACGTATCGAGGCCGCAAAAAAGATCCAAATGCGCAACTTAGATCATCGCAAGTTTTCATTGAGGACGAAACTGATGAATCAAGACGCGCAACTGTATAAGCAAGGGATCCTTAGACAATCAGAACTTCGTCACAAACGCGGAAAACACGACCGCTCCAACATGAAACTTCTTTTGACTATGCAAGACAAGATGCACGCTCGTCAGTTGGATATGAGCAATCTAAACACTTCCTCCTGTATCCTGCATCCAACCAATGCTTTTGATGATATACCGGCAGATGGAAGGGCAAGAGCGAGTACTCTTGAGAGTTACTTTCGACAGCAAAGTTTACTACAGCGCCGGGAAAAATTGAGGAGTAGGGACAAATTAGCCCCAAATCATATTCAACCCGAGGAGAAGCAATTCGGTTCAAATGCCAGAAGGAGTACAGAGCTTCGTGGCCGGGACTTTCAAGGTGATCGAATAGTCTTGCCAGACATTAATGAGCACAAAAGGAGCTCCTTGGATAGCAACAGTCTCGTACGGGATATGAATTCAGCTTTATCAGGCAGGTTGTCGCATTCGCTTGAGAGCCTTCCTAAACAGCCAAGCCCACTGCCGGAGCTAGAGCTAACACACTTGCCGCCACGCCGCGTGTCCCGGCTCCGCAGCGTGACCATTGGACGAACGTTGGACTTGGAGGAAATGCTCGAGCGGCAGAAGGCCCGTGCCGCGGAGGGGAAAGTCCGACGTCGATCCGACGAAAAGGCACCAGACTACGAAAGACTGGACAAAGGAAAGTTGTATGAAAGCACGGACCAGTACGACACTGAAATTGAAGAGGCTGATAGAATGTTTCGGAAGTGTCGCTTCAACACGAAAGACACTACTGCGGAACATGTAGACTTCGATCGGGAGGTCAGCAATATCAGCCACTCCTTCATGGACGCTTGATGAGAGTTTCACGACATATGTATATACTGATCACTTGCTCATGGTTAAAGGAATTGATACCGAATTTGTCTCACCACACACCGCCAGGGTGGAGCTATACCTTGTAGGCCCGCAAACCGAGGTGCCCAGAACGCCGAGATTTTGCCAATAAAATAACACCTCCACCCGAGTGATCTTTGGCGAGACAACCAATTTCGACAGTCACGACAGGTATTTCAAAATTTCAGTCAAGTGGTTCAAAAACAAATCGGTGACGAAACTTTGGAGTCAGTGATCGATTCATGTACAGTGTACAAGACATGCAGGCACGTTACTCAAGAGCATTTAAGAGAGTTGTGTGTATGATATTTTAGTCGTGGTGCCTATGTAATCAAGAATATCATAGATTTTAAAAAACAAATTTAGATCAGTTTTAATAAAGAAGATGATAACCTGCGACCTTGTGCAATGCGGATCAAAAGTAACTCTATTTTCAATTGGGCAGTATATATTACACTGTTGATGGAAAATTGATTAAGTGGTGATAAATTAGAATTAAATATTTGCAAACCCAATCTGTCAATCAATTTAGTCTATTTTTAAAGTCACGTGCACGGAATGTCCGGGATTTACCGTAGCTGATTTGATAATAGATCGCCGACGTGTCATGGTCATTTCCTGCAATGGGCCGTTTCTGACGAACGATACGATAAATATGACACTCGGACAGCATCATTCAGACCTGAAAGTTTCAGATGAAAGAATGCATTTCGTTCAACTGAGTGTGTTATCTGCGTGAACTCGGCAAAAAACAGACTGTCACTCGTGAAATTGACTATAGATACTGTGTCAAGGCTATTTAGCCTGTTGAGGCGCCTCTGTTTCACAGAGGCCTTAACATTAGATAGGCCTTTCGAACAGGCGTCCCTTAACCGGCTGAATACCGTCGAAAGAGTATAGTATCACTCGCAAACATATAAAGAACAACATGAAATCATTTGTTTGCATAAAATTATTATTTCCAATTAAGAACAGAAACTGCATTGCTAAGATCACATTACTACACCTAACGGTATAAATGTTCTTCCAAACATGCTAAATAAAAGTCAACTTTGCTTACATCAATAGGGAGTTTTCGCAAATCCCCCGAAACGCCAACGTGAACGCCTATCTCATTGTTCGACGACAATGAGATAGCCGTTCACAATGACGTTTCGGGCACTTTGCGTAAACAAGTGATGTCCCGAGAGAAAGTTTCACTCTCCGTAGGCGAGATAACGATTTTGTCAGTGTTAAATTCTCCTGAGTAGAGGAACCTCCATACTTGAAATCCTATTCCTCCGTGGTTGATCGTACCTTTTTAAACGTTCCAATGACGTTTTTGACTAGAGGCGCAGAGTGGTCGCCTAATATGAGCTTGATATGTATACCACATTGTTTGTACATTCTAGTTGCTTGATACCAATCCAAAAACTAGAGAAAAACTACGTGGTCTTCCCACTTTATTATATTTTGTGCGAACTATAACCATGATAAATGCACTGCGGTTAATAGGGATTGTTCCTCCAACACTACCTTTAATAGTCCACCGAGGCTGACGAAATGCGCTCATCTCTTGTAGAGGGAGGGGCTTGGTCGATCTAAACAAACCTCCCCGAGTGATGCGGATAATGGCGTATCTTTTAGGAAGTGACTACTTGGCAAGCCCGGCTTACCAAACAGCGACTTTTTCTTGTCCTGAATGGCGAGCCGAACTCATTAATATTAAAGTAAAGTCTCCAGCTCGCCAAACAGGGTAGATTTTTTACCTGTTTGGCAAGCCCGGCTGGCCGAACAGGGTGGCTTTTTAGTGCTGTTTGGCAAGCGGCTCTCCAAACAGGACAAAAAAAGATGCCTGTTCCGCGAGCGGCTTGCCAAATAGACCCGGCCTATCTTTTATACAGTCAAGCCGTTATTCTCGGCATACCCCAAGCTCCTGCCTGTCGTACTACCCCTTTAATACATTGCTTTGAACTTTTGAAAGAGGTATGTTTGGTGCAAATGGCCAGGAATACTGTCTGAGCCATCCAAGGGGGCAATGAGACTGTGGTTATCCGGATTGACAAAGAATGCTGCCGACCGTCTGGTGTGCAGCCGCCGTTTTTCGTGAAGTGCTGGAAGACCAGCGCGGTGAACCTGCAACGAATGAGAGGATCAAAGTAGTTTATTACTGGATTAAGGTAATATGGTGATGAGTTTTCGCATATCCCCCCCCCCCGCAACGCCAACGCCTATGTAAGCTTGCAGGGTGAGCAAGACCAGACCTTGATAGGAAATTATTTTTATGATGAAACTGTTGCACAGAGAGATATTCCGTGGTGTTTGATCCTCATTTCAATTAAAATGTCTCAAATCGCCCGATGAGCCAAGGCAACTTTAAGGACAAACCATGTGAAGAGGAGACATGTTACATGTAGTCTGACCTCACCACGCGGGCATAAGAGCAGGCTTATCATCAGTATCTTATAGAAACTGCTTACCGCCCCTTCGTATCCTCCCGACGTGAGGAATTCAAAGGATTCACTCGGAATCAAAGTGAAAATCCCTTCTCTTGGTTCGACGTACACCCATTCACCAGATCGTGTTTGTAACTGTAAACAAAATACGTACATTGGATCTGAACTAAAAGATGGTTTCTCTGGAATAAAGCGAAGGACTATCAGCTACATGTAGTAGATCGGACAAATTTAGAAATTTGCGCCTTTTCCTGTCGCCAAGTCCATGAAGGAAAGGCGATCAGGATGACGAATGGACTACATCGGCGGCTATTTAGAAGGTGAATGAGTGAAAGCGCTAGGTTCTAACTTAAGATGGTTCACTTGGTAATGCAATCACTAACCTCGAGGCCTCCAACATCCCTCTGCATCATTATAGTTAGAGTGCCAAAGTCTTTGTGTGCGCCAAGTCGTTGACCACTGGTGACACCTGTTCATTAGAAGAAAAGAAATGAAACACTATTATAGCGATGATAACATGAAGATTGTGGTTGGAGTGCGGCCACCGATTGGTTAAATTGCAATCTCGTCATGTTGACATCGCTCCGTTGCAGGTCGCGGCGACTAAAATTGCTCGCTTGCATGGCGCTTTAGTAAAGTGCCCTGTGCTGAACTAAGCCTGTACATGTATTAAACTTTGCAGTTGAAAGGTACACTGTTGTTTATTATCAAATGGTTTTAAAATGTTACATAGTTAAATGTATTTGGTTAATTGCATCTCAGCACAGACAATGGTTTTAAAATGTTACATAGTTAAATGTATTTGGTTAATTGCATCTCAGCACAGACAAGCAAAGGTCAGACGAATTTGAAACATTGTGGTTGTCTGGTTTGAACACCAAACAGAATCTAAAGGCAATGTCAGATGATGCCAGACAGTGCATTTTTTTCTTACTCTCACTAAAGTCTTAAATATACATGTACAACAAAATGTATGAAATCAACCTCCTCAGGACGGAACAGTGCGATTTCTTTTATTTACTGCAAGGAGCATCCATCTCCACTAGAACAAGCACAATAGCGAGTGGCGCGCCTGCGGAGGTTGTGTCAATATTGATAATTGTTGCTTGGGATACCAGCACCGTACGTGTACCATTGCTACGCAGCATATGGGGCTATTCCTCTCATTGGGAGATTGGGGTTGTGTATGACATTCATTGCAAAAATGCAGCCAATTTGAAATAAACAGCATACTTGCCTTCTTTGATTGGTGGATATTTCAAGAAGCGGAGTGATGTCATGTTGCCTGGTTGCCCAATTTTAGAATGAAGTTTAGCAATAGCGTCAGCGTCCTGCAAGGTGGGGTGTAATCTTAATGCATTTCGGACACTAATTAAACAGTACAGTAATGTTTTAGAGTTGATGAGATCTGAGATAGTTGCGCATTCTATTTCGGTTAGGTATTCAAATGCCGAATGTTTTCGCTCATAACAGGATTTGTTATTACTTCAGACCATCGACAAAGTCGATACTACATTAATGTACAACCAGGGCTCTCAATTACATGATTCCTACACCGTATAACGTGTAGGCCGTACAGGATGTCCCCAAATTAGGTCTCAACTCAACCAATCTTACCTGAAGAGCCAATGCTTTTCCAAATAATCGCAGAAAATGTATTGACAACTTGTGTAGTCGCTTAAAGAACGTTGCGTGTGATTGACAAAAATTAGGTATATCATCTTCGGGCCACTCAAGACGCTGGAATTAAATGAAAATGTAGACCAGACGTGGCGATGACATTGTATCTTCAAGCCTTCGAACAGAATATGATTATTGCAGCTAAACTGATATAAATATACCTCCCGGGTATACCACTGGTTTTCTTTGCATGATATAACGATCGACTTCCGTTATTCTGAAGTCACCGCTCACGACGAAGCGAGACAGGTGACTTCTCAGCGGGAAGAGACAACTATAGGTCTGCGCTCAGACGCAGGTTTTTAATCAGGGTTAAATGTAGTTCTTCCAAGGTCGGTCGGTGTAGACGTTTGAAATGTTCTAGGATAGAATTTCCAGCGAACAAAGTTCATGTAGTTTATCATGCGCTTCATCTCTGGGCTATTGACGGTCATGGCCTCTTCAGAACTATAGGCCCAGCATCCCGGCAAGCCGTCAGAATACGATAGGGCCGAACACTAGTCCAGGGGACAGTTTTCTACTTCTACACTGGGTAACTACAATTGCAAACGGAAGTTTCCGTAGCAGTGTGACAAGCTGTTCGAAAGATAAATGCGTCTGTCTCGATATTAGTGCACTTAGTTCTATACCTACATCATTATTGTTGTGACGTACCGGAATATTATCCCTGGTACCATCAAAGTCCACCATGTGCGGTATGTAGTTATAATCTTCCTTATAGTCAGCCCGGTCTCCCTCTAAACCTGAAACACTGAAGAGGGGCGTTGGACATTAAGGGGGGACAATAGTCATGAGCGCTGGGAGGTCAGTTGATGGTCTACAGGTGAATAGATAATGTACATTGTATTGCACAGCGAGTTAACGAACTTGGTGTGAGGTTTAACTTATTAAACAAATGAGATACAGGCATGAGTAAGTACACGTATTCACGTATTTTGCAATAGTAGGGACGCCTTTTGTAATGGGCCTTAATGATAAAAGATATGTACCCTTTCCCCATGCCGGCCAAGACCCGATGTTGTGTAATAGCGCCCAACCAAAGCGGCACACAACAAATTCTCATTATAAGGGGAAAACATGCAGAAGAAGAATGACAAAAGATGGGCGGGCGAGAAAGTTTTTCTGCAGACCATTGTCACTTACACTTCTTGTTCGACTGGCGTCCACCCCATTGTTCCACCTCCCTTGGCCCTCAAAGCTTTCTGTTTTATGTCTTTTGGAAGGTCAAAGAAATCATCGGACATTTTCCACATATCGGCCATCTGCAAATACAGGTATATATTAACGAGCAAGACATGTCAATAATAGTTGATATGCATGCCACTAAGGTGTCATCCGAATTTATGAAAGGTTAGGGCTCAGACCACGCGAACTACAACGGAGTTCGTCAGATCAGTGTCAGCGTTCACCGAGAGAGTCAATTCAAACCGCTAAAAGTAGTGATGACACTGTATGCCACTTTTGGGATTTGACAAAAAGGCACAACCGCCGATCGGAATCAAACCACACCGAATCGGCAAGATTTTCGTCTCACTCGGCACACAGCTTGACCGTAAAGCCACAGGCGTTTGTGCCGGAAGGACTATGATTCGAGGGACTATTTTTCCTTCTACATCACCACCTATGTAGAGCTAATGTACACCACGGTACATACATCGCATGATACACCGTGGTCTGGTGTGAACGTTCGCTGTAGAACTAAATCACTTGTCCTTCACAAACGCCTGTGACATAGGCCCTATCAGCATGTCGCCGTATGTCAATGACGTGACAGTCATATAAGCAAGAGAGCATGTCACACTAGTTAGAGCTTACCTCCTTATTCGAGATGCCATGGTTGATGATGAAGGCAAAGCCGACGTCGGTAAAAGCCCGGTGGAGTTCTTCAGAGACCTTCTGGCATTCGTCCGATGTCGGATCGAAGTCGATATTATCCGGACTGCAGGCAGAACAATCGACGATTGGAGATACATAATCCATGTTTAGCGTCAGTTGTTGTGAATTTATCGAAGGAAAACAGTCTGGCTATAGCATTGCGTGTATATTGGTGTTATAATAATGATCGATGCGTCTAGGCCTATACCAACTACCTATCTGGTTGCCCTGGTGGCGGTTTTTTCCACAACATTCGCCATTGGGCCAGTCTTATGTATTATTCAGTCAATTCCGGCGAGTCTCAACCTGCACATAAACTGTGCATAAATTTTCATAAGCATTGTTGGCTGGAGTTCAATAACACTATGCTGAGTCATGGTGACGTGCTGATTTGGGTCACTGGAGCAGATACGCCACAAAAGGGTAATAATGTCCACGTCCTTTCGGGCTCTTGCATGCAGGCTGGTTTATATCAATTATTGTGTGGTTGGGGCGGCTTGGGACTGCCACCTGCAATAAAATTGCCGAATTAAAAAAAACAAAAAGGTCTCTATGAATTTCTTAGACTTTCAAGGGGTCTCTAGTTTTAATATTTCATATATATCTCGTTTTTTTTGGTAGCTGTCTAACCCTGTATTTTTATGCTTAGGCATGGGTATTCATCTCTTGTAAAGCGCCACTGACAATTATTTTTTGAAGCGGTGCTATATGAAATAATGTTTTTTTAGATTATCATTTATGTAGCCTATATATAGGCCTATATATTTATTTGATAATACACGTACCTAGTCAAATACAATTATTTGAAAGACTCTGATAATAGTTTGTCCTCCATCGACCGTGATAAAATTGTTATAAAAAACTTCCTTGAGCTAATCAAGGTCAAAAAAGAACGCAGACAATATCACGATCTTGTTTTTAATAACTTTATTGAACAATAAGTTATTAGAGTATAGAGTTTCTACAGCCGGGGATAGAATGTCCGGGGACCAAGCATTCTATCACTCACTTTAATCTGGAGCTATTGGTGGTCATGGCATCTTGTACAGAACCATTTATAGCATAATCCGACAGAATACAATAGGCCCGGACACTTTTCCAGGGGAAATTTTCTGCTTTTACACTCCCCCGACTCCTCCGAAGTATCGGCGATATGTGACCTGATCATCCTGATAATGTTGATGTGATTGTGACAGCGAAAGTGGTGCGACAACACACTTGGTCCTGATTGTACTTCACAGGAACCGCTTGTTGCCGACAAAGTCAAGACAGTTACCAGGCGTTACCTCATGCAGTTAAGTCCAATCAACCTAAAGCCACGATAAAATACATCATCAACGGGCTAATGCAATTTGAACGACCAGCACAAGAAGGACGTGTCAAATTTTGTCCTGGATTATGAACGGGCACCAATGATGAAATGTACAAACAACCACTGATTGTGAAACTTTCAATATAGCATTTGAAATGTTTAGGACAAATTCAAATGCTTAACTTGAACTGGTATCTTCATCTGTTGATATTTAAAAATCACTAATAGGTTTTACAAAAAGATATTTCTAACAAAAAGCTATGAAGGCACTATATTTGTGAATAGGTGACGCTCCAGTTTGGTAGGATTCGCATCCTAGTGTAGCAGAATGGAATGACCACTGGAAAACGTGTCCCTGGTTGGTGACCTCGGGTTAAGGTATGGTTCTACTGAGACTTGGCCCAGAGTTATTTCTGTCTCCATGGAGGTTTTTTCACGGAGGGAAGAGTTGTTCCATGACCCTGAAAATAAAATAAGATACAGCGATACTATAGGGAGCGTCTCAGAAGCTTAATTGTTGTGCCCTAAAGACCAGTCTCCATCTCGTATGTGAATTTGTTCCCCTGTGCGTTTCTTGCGTTTCTTGCGTGCCACTACGATTCTGCACAAATTGCAGTTATAACCCTGTACTGAACTTCCAGCGCTATTGCCTCCGTAGCCTCCGCCCATACGAGCGTTGTCTCGATGTCAATACATTTGAGGGTCAAGATGGAGGAGACGTTTCGTTAGTCTGCTCTGGATATACGATCATATGCATCAGGTGGATCTGAGTCGTATTTGGTTACACAAGTTCTGCATCCTACCTGCTTAAACTGGGCACTGCACCTCGTCATTCTGAAAACTGGCACTCATCATTCTCCCTCACACCTCATGGGCCGAGGGGTCAGTCACCTCTGAAATCATGTGACAGATCAAGTTAATGGTCAAATTCAGGAACACATGTAAAGATAAAGATAGATTCCAATAAATTTTCAGCAAGACTTACCTTTCATTTTGACAGTCGCAACGTGAATTAAGACTATAGAGACCTGCCACTTTAGTTTTCCTGGCAATATGGTCCATCAGAATAGCACCAGGTAGCATACTAATTCTGTCTTTATCATACCTTTAAAGGCACTATGGCAAACTTCAATCTCCAATCAAATCAAAGTATGTTGGATCAAATACCCACACAGGGTCTCCTAATTATCATGATCATATACATTATCAAATGATAACATATCGCCTTCTCTTTCAGCGAAACCGAGACAGAATTATTCACATTGTGTTCAACTGCGTTCATTTCGCAGTCAATTCATTAGTTACCAATGTATGCCTTAGAGGGGGCAGAATGGCACTGTTTAGACAAGAAGCCTCTCCAACAGCCCCAGGAATATTGGATAGAACGGCACTGTACTGGGTCCCAATAATAAATATTGCCATAAAGACATATGATATTGTTTTGGGACTTATGTAAGATTAGTTCTCTCCGCCAAACCCAAGACTGAAGGATTAAAATCTTGTGTTTATAGGCTAACAAATGCAAACACTTTCAAGTGAACCCCCTACGAGAGACGAGTGGCTCTTCTTCTCTCCGACTTTGACACCCTGCTACGAACATATCAATAGATCAGCCAGCGGTCCTTGGTGTCGCCGCGTGGGTTACGTCCAGTGAAATTGTTTGCAAAGGTCAGGGAACCACGATCTGACATCCATAACCAGCGTATCCCCTTTTCATGCCAGTTATAGTCGGGTGCTACACCACAGTCGGGATAGTGGCCGCCAAATGAATGGTTGTTGAATTTAAAATCATGAAATCATGAGACAGATCAAGCTAAGGGTCAAACTCAGGAACGTCAAGATCAAGATTTCCTTCCAATAAATTTTCAGCAAGACTTACCTTTTACTTGGACAATTGCAACGTGAATTAAGACTATAGAGACCTGCCACTTTAGTTTTCCTGGCAATATGGTCCATCAGAATAGCACCAGGTAGCATACTAATGCTGTCTTTATCATACCTTTAAAGGCACTATGGCAAACTTCCATCTCCAATCAAATCAAAGTATGTTGGATCAAACACCCACAAAAGGTCTCCTAACTATCATGATCATATACATTATCAAATAATAACATATCGCCTTCTTTTCGGCGAAACCGAGACTGAATTATTTACATTGTGTTCAACTGCGTTCATTTCGCAGTCAATTCATTAGTTACCAATATATTCTTTAGAGGGGGCAGAATGGCACTGTTTAAACAAGAAGCCTCATCAACAGCTTCAAAGAATATTGGATAGAACGGCACTGTACTGGGTCCCAATAATAAATATTGCCATAAAGACATATGATATTGTTTTGGGACTTATGTAAGATTAGTTCTCTCCGCCAAACCCAAGACTGAAGGATTAAAATCTTGTGTTTATAGGCTAACAAATGCAAACACTTTCAAGTGAACCCCCTACGAGAGACGAGTGGCTCTTCTTCTCTCCGACTTTGACACCCTGCTACGAACATATCAATAGATCAGCCAGCGGTCCTTGGTGTCGCTGCGTGGGTTTCGTCCAGTGAAATTGTTTGCAAAGGTCAGGGAACCACGATCTGACATCCATAACCAGCGTATCCCCTTTTCATGCCAGCTATAGTCGGGTGCTACACCACAGTCGGGATAATGGCCGCCAAATGAATGGTTGTTGAATTTAAAGCTGTTAACTGTTTTACGTCAATTTACATATAATTAGACAAACCTTCATAAATTCAGTGGAGATTTTCACATCACAGGATAGAACAGCAGTGATGGCATCTCGCAGATTTAACACGATCACTCCCATCTTCACCATCATGACTTGGACGTGCGCCTTGTATTTGATCAGGGATGGCAATTAAAATTGCCGCTGAACATGTACATGAAGTACAATGATGTACATAATTCACACATTTTCTGGCTTGAAATTTCATTCCCGCCTTGATTGTATGACTATTTCTACAATAAAAACCCTTTGAAACCAACCCATACCTTTATCAGGAATATATGCTGTGCCTTACCTTCTGCTGCAGCCGTTCTGATTTGTTTCGGCAAATTTAAAGGCATTTTTACGTTTGAAATCGGAGAAGTGTTCCTGCCATGTTCTCCGCATCTCACACACAAACCGACTGGCGTTCAAATCAACCGCGACCGATCATGACCAAAGACAATAAATTCGTCGTCACAGCCGGCTGGGCACCCCCTTGAACCAGGGCGGCCAGCACTTATCTGCTCAGGAGAGACCTTTGTTCTGTCAATGATCATTATGACAGGCATTGTCAAAATGTGGGATTGGCCTTAGCATACATACTTGTACATGTACATTTGCCGAGCTGTGGAAATGCATTAGGCAGGTTCCGTAGGCCAAAAGACGATGTAAATGCATTTTATCGACGATTTTTTTTATTCATTTCCCCATTCCTCCTACAACCAAGCATAAAAGATGGTTCAGTGTCGTGTAAATCAATTAACAGATGGAGGAAGTGATGACTCGAAAGACATTCGTACTTTGTAGTTCGTCGTTCGTAGGGCGCTCACTTTCGAAACATCCAACCATTCGAAACAGAATACAATTGCCAACTTTGATAGCATGATATCAAACTTGATTCGGTCGGGTCACTAAATGGGTTGTTCATTAAACACTCCTATCTCCTGGGTAAAACCATCATTTGGTCAACGGCAGTATCTAAAACCACATACCCAGATACCCACATTCCAATTTTTTCAAGGTGGGGCAATCCAATGACGGTTGAAGCTTTTTCTTCACAACTATTGTTAAAGGAAAATCTGTCGATCTTTCGAGCTTAGAGGGCGCCACCGCCAGTCACGTATGTTAAAGGGGAAGTCTGTTGTAAAAGGGAAATTTGTCGATATTTCCACCGGATGTGGTACTCTGCCAAATGGGAATATCTGTCGATATAAAGGGGGATATGGTGATATTTGAATCCTAGAGGGCGCCATCGTCACTTTCTAGTGTGAAAGGGAAATCTGTCGATATTTCAATCTTACAGGGCGCCACCGGATGTCACTGTTGAAGGTGAATCAAACGATATTTTGAATTTAAAGGTCAGGAAAATCTGTCGATCTTTCGACCTCAGAGGGCGCCACTGTCAGTAATTTCTGTTAAAGGGGAAGTCTGCGGCTTTTGTTAAAGGTGAAATTTGTCGATATTTCAAGTTGTGAAGAAAAAGCTTCAACTGGCATGTGGGTATATGTGGGTATGTGGTATGTGACCCATTTTGGTCATAGCACCCAAATCTCTGTTGCTCTACCTCACTAAAACTGTTCAGTATGTTAAAAAGAATTCGATGGTGGGCACCGCACGGCCGATTTAAAGGAAAATACCGTTTTTGTAACGACCTATTTAAAGTGGACGGTCCCTTTTGCCATATTTTGAAACTGTAAAGTGAGACCATGATTGAGCCTGAAAACTGTCGAGTGAGACCATACCACGTGACTTTCACGCCGGCTAAACCAACATGGCGCTTGTTTGTGCGAGTGAGTGTTTTTTACAAAGAAATTAACTTCGCAGGCGTCTTTGGTATCGTCGATCGTTTGCAAAAGACAAGAAAATAAAATAAACGAAAAACAAAGAACATACTCACCATTTAACACCTTATTATATCACTGCACCTGCAGGATCTAGGAAACCGGTCATCCCAAGGGTTTTTTAAGCCCGTGATGTACACAAAATGTACATGCATACAGTACACAAACGCACAGTATGCTCGACTCGGAATGCATTACCACTGCAATGTACAAGCCTAGCGACTGTGATATACAGTACATACATGAACCATGAAACATGAACCTACTTCATGGTAATGGGCATGGCCTTTTGAGCTTTTTGAAAAAGTTTGTTTAGAGACGCTGACCAGTCGTGTGGATGGTGCCTGGGTCCTGATGAGCCACTGTGACCCTTTGGGACCACACTTTGTTTCAGCACCCAAACAAACTTGGTCGAAATTGTCAATTTGATGTCCTCATCCATCAATTTATTTCCGTGTCCTTGTAGATGATGACTGAATTTTACCGGTTCCTCCTACTTTACTTTTCTTATCTATTTTCAGTCAGTAATGAAGTTCCTGAACATCCCTGTATCTCGGCTGTGTCGGGATGCGTGTTCGAGCGGAGGCTGATTGAAAAATACATCCGTGAAAATGGAACAGATCCGATCAATGGGGAGAGGTTATCAGAGGATATGCTCATTGATGTTAAAAGTGGGTGCAAGAAATAGTAATTTCGACTTGTCTGAGCTATTGTAGTGTACTTTGGCTTTATGGTTGACAGAGACTCCAGAGTCTGCATGCAGATTGAACTGAGAGTTCTAGCTTTACTTGTCAGTTTTGAGAGCTTCAAGTGTTAGTTAGCGTAATTTTAATCAAGTCAATTTCTTATTTCAGCTCCACCAGCAATAAAGCCACGTCCGCCATCTGCTACCAGCATTCCAGCCATCCTCAAGTCACTTCAAGATGAATGGGATGCCAGTATGCTACAGAGCTTCACCCTCAGGCAGCAGCTTCAGACTGCCAGACAAGGTACTCAAAATTTGATTGGTTTTGATCCAACTGCAGGACGGCACTTGTCAGTCCCGAAGGTGTCCTCAATAGAGAGGTTCTGCTGTATATAAGTTCATCGGGGATGAAAGAGAAAAATACTGCCAGTGTTTCTATTGACCCATCTGCTGTCATGGACAGATCTTTGGTGTGCGATTTTATTCACATTTCTAATTGTTTGTTTTTAGAGTTATCCCACGCTCTGTACCAGCACGATGCTGCGTGTCGTGTCATTGCCAGATTGAACAAGGAAGTAACAGCTGCTCGTGAAGGTGAGAAACACACAAAGTTATGGCTTGAAATCTTGCTCGAGTACATCATACCAAGAAAAGACTTTACCAAACACATTCCTCAAATAGAGAACTAATTTGCTTTGCTCATGAAGTCGATAAGGAAATTAGTTTACTTTAAGGAAGGTTCTTTTAATGAGGTCTTAAAACCCCTCTAAGATATGCAAGTGTCCTATTTTGTGCCCGAACACACGGAGAATTTTTGCCCTAAATTGTATTTGTTTTCATTTGTTCCTTTCAGCCTTGGCTACACTGAAACCTCAAGCTGGTATTGCTCCAAATGTACAGCCGGTATGTATTTGTAAATGAAGGCTGTTTTCTGGTCTGTTACTTTTATGTTTGGATAGATGTGGATGGTTGATAATTCAGCCGGTAAAATAACTTGCTTGCAGAATGTGATAATGGGATTTAGGTCTATATCAGGTTCAGACATCGAAGAAATTGTGCATAGATTTAAAAGTAGGTGTAATATCAACAGAAATATATCCAGACAGTTCTGGATTCTGTTTTGCTAAGACGTAACAGTAGATATTTCGAAAACACCCATGTATGTTATATTTTCATTGTAATCTATTTAGGCATATGGAGCAGAGGCACCAGAGAGGCTGGAACAAGTTATTGAAGAAGCTGGAATGTCTGACGAAGTCTTACAGAAGTTGCAAGACAAGGCGACACGGTTGACAGCCGAACGTAAGAAGAGAGGCAAAACAGTCCCAGATGGATTGGTCACGGTCGAAGACATCAAATCGTACAGACAACAGTCATCTCGTGTGGTAGGTTCGCTTCTAAGATGTCGTTACTTGTCTAAAAGCAATCTGGAAGATGGTCTGATACCAAAATTTAGACTCACGTCTTGTATAAAAAAGTGACGAATGGTCCAAGGAAATCTTGTCAACAGTTGCTTCATACACTGATGCCGGATGGTAGCTTGCCTTGATCCCAGGTCAAGGTCATTCGATCTCTCCTATTGTGAAGATCTTTCCCACTTATTTCAATCACCCAGACATGTGACCTGAGACTCTGGCAGCAAGGCTGTCCGCCTTCCCTGCTCTCCCCATAGCCTCTATTCTCTAGCCAATCAGAGGTGTTTCTAATGCATAATGCTGTGGTGAAAAAGAACGTTCATCAGAACTCAGTATCAATCTGCATTGTTTATATTCCAGGGTCTTCACAGTGCAAGCATACCAGGTATCCTTTGCCTGGACTTGTGTCTGAGAGACACGGCCAGGTTGGTGACCGGTGGAAACGATAAGACGGCTGTGGTCTTCAACAAAGAAACTGAACAAGTGATTGCCATCTTGAAGGGCCACGGGAAGAAGGTTACAAATGTTATTTATCATCCAACAGAGGTAAGAATTTTATACCCTTTTGGATCCAAGCAGAATGTTCCTTTAGCGAGGTGTTTGGCTTAGCTTCAGTTATCATTCTTATACATGAATAATTGGTTGCCCAGTCAAGTTACAATGTACTGACGAAAATGGAATTGTGTTATAACCCGAAACCGAGAATTTGTTACAATGCGATTCATTAATTTATATATTCATTTGTACAATTTCAGACTTAAGTCTTTCTTTTCCACTTCAGGATCTTGTTTTCTCATCCTCCCCTGATACAACGATTCGAGTGTGGGGTGTGCAGACAGCCCAGTGTGCCCAGATCATCAGAGCTCATGAGGGTCCCGTCACTGGCATCAGTTTACATGCAACAGGAGACTATCTCTTGAGTTCTTCAGCTGACAGGGTAAGTATGATTTATTATAAGGTAAGGTGGTACGATTATGGCCTGTGTGTGCATTAATGTGTACTGCCAGCTGTTTTGTACACTGTTGAGGCTGTAATTGTGCCACTTTACCCTATTTTGTGTCTTTCCGAGAAATATTTTTGGCAGATTATGACATAACATATGAGTTATCTATCATTTAAATAAGGATCTGGTGAAGACAATGAAATGGATTTGAGTTCAACTGTTAATGAATGGATCATTTGTTGAATGCTCAATTGTCAATGCCATTCATATTCGAAAAATTCAAAAGTGTAAATGAACGTTATCTATTCCAGCACTGGGCATTCTCAGATATAAGGGTTGGTCGAGTATTAACGAAGGTTTCAGATGGAACTTCCCAACACGGTAAATAGATTGTGCCTGCCTTCTTAATTGTTGGCAGAAATTCAGTTATTCAATGCGTTGATTGGAACCTTTTTGGGGGCCTCCTGTCCTGTATTAGGTGTCCATTTCCACTTCCCTTGATTTATACTTGTGCAGCAGCAATTCAGTCATTTGTTACGCTGATTGGAACATTTTTGGCAGCCTCCTGTTCCATATTGGCAGTCCCTTACTGCTTACCACACAAAAATGCTCATCCTGCCTTGGTGAAGGAATGCTCCCTGGGGAAAAGACTTCCATGAGCAGAACGAACGCTCATAAAGAAAAAGATATTTCAACTACGGTAATTTCATCCATGTTTGATTTCAGCTCTGACCTGTGCACAGTTCCATCCTGACGGTCTGATCTTCGGTACTGGAACCGAGGATTCCATGATCAAGATCTGGGATTTGAAAGAGAAGACGAACGTGGCAGATTTCCCTGGCCATTCTGGACCCATTACCAGCATCGCATTTTCTGAAAACGGTAAGTTTGTTCTCTGGTGGCTGCTGTTTGTATGTGGCAACAAGAGTCAGAGATGTGGGCTGCGTATGCTCTGTCTAAATTTGTACGTGAACAAACCTCAACTTCTCCTCCCGTCAAAGTATTCCATATGAACCCATCCAAAGAGACATAATATTATGTTTTCTTTACTTCTTTTTAACATTTCAGGTTACTATTTGGCTACATCTGCGGATGACTCGGTGGTGAAACTTTGGGATTTGAGAAAGTTGAAGAATTTCAAGACCCTGACTCTCGATGATGGATATGAAGTGAAGAGTTTGAGCTTCGATCAGAGTGGTACTTACTTAGCAGTTGGTGGAACTGATGTTAGGTAAGAAAATATGTGTAGTCTGGTCTCTGGTTAAGTTTAGTTTGAAGTAATGTTCCTGTAACCCATTTAAGCTGGGCTCGCGTTTTTATCTGGTCAGAATGTGTAACATCCCTAGTCAACTTGGTTTCTATCCAGGCGTGCAAATGGACTTTTGCATTTCATAAATTGACATGTGCAATCCTGCATGACTCGCGTGCGCCTCTGAGCCTTCTTGTAAGATAAATTGGGGGAAAGCTAACCCCTTCATTGTCGTCTTTTTACCCACTCGAGAATTGTGAATGGAACGAAATGGAGGCACCAACTTTCCCCAATTTTACTTACTCATATTTTGCCTCTGTCTTAGGTAACGTTTTCTCTCCTCCTCCATTTCAGGGTGTACCTTTGTAAACAATGGCAAGAGCTCCGCGTATTCAACGATCATACCGCTTTAGCCACTGGTGTACGTTTTGGTCACAATGGGACATTCATTGCATCTGCAAGTATGGATCGATCTGTTAAGTTCTTCGGCCCACCATAAACTTCTGGAAGATGTTTCGGGATCGTACAAATATTTTGCATAACACGGTTTTCTGAATATTCCATTCAAGTCCAACCCATGGGAAATTATGTATTTTCAAGTCATATGAAATATATTTGATGGTGTGCAGCGGGCAATATTGATGTTGCTTGTAAGAAGTTGATCATGTCAAGCGATAACCCTCACGGATCATTCTGTGGGATTCTGTACATGGATAAGTGATTCTGACTTGTGTAAACTACCTATGGTGTACAAGTACATGTATCTTCTGTGAATAGATTATGAAATGCTATGTCTTGTTTATTTCCTATGTAAATAGGCACTGTTGTAATTTTAGGATATTTGAGTCTGTGCAACAGAAGTTAAGAGTCCTTCAATATCAAATCTGACCTAATTAAGTTGAGTGTTTCAATGAGGAGATAGTGAGTCACAAATGACAATGCTTTGTTGTATTTTCACATTCACTCCTTTGAAGACAATTACATTTACCACACAAAAGCAGTACATTTGCAAATTAACCGAGGAGGCCTGGTCCTTGAGTATATATCAATGAGGGGAGGTGTCGGGAGTTAAAAAGAAATATCAATGTGCTGTGCAATCCCTTCTTCACACAACAAGTCCATCTTATTTTAAAAGTCATCAAAAGTTCCCTTGATACGACGTGCTTCAATCGCTTCAGTCGCTTTAATTTTCTTTTTAACGGAAAATGTTCTGTATAATGAGCACCAATGTATTGTAACCAGTTGTGCATTTCAGAATAAACATACATTCTTACAACTTGTGTTTGTCTGATCAATTCCTTGTTGCATGGATGGAGCTTCAAATTTAGGCCAGGTTAGAGACAACTGGAGCTACTGAACCGGATTGCAGCATTCTCCCTGAAAAAGTGTTGGCTGATGCTGTCCAGAAAGGATAGGCATGGTACATTTGGTGCCTTGGCTGGACTAAATGTTGTGCCTTGAAAATGAATATTGCTTTCTAAATAAATGAAATGATCTTGGAAGGATGTTCCATTGGTTCCATTACCAGTATTAGATATCTAGAACATTCTTATTTTGGAGTATTGTTGCTATGTTATCATGGATGTTTAAATTCCTATCTCTATGAGTCAACATCAGATTGAGAGGATAGATGCAGATAGTGGAAAAGTGTCCTCTTCATGGCCACAATAGATGATTGAACTTGTTTAAAATTGGGCAGCCTGAAGTGTCTGCTTGCATTGCCTTTGGCATTGGTCATGCAATTTGTCTTTGTCATTTTCTGTGATAGTTCGTACATACCTATGAACTCAGGAGGAATGTTAAAGAGGCCAACAGCTTCATAGACATCACTGAAAGATTACACCTATTTTGGTTTATTTGGTTGTGGATAAAGAACCCTAAAAGTTTGTGATCAGTCTTCGGGCAGAAAGCGTATCCGTCGGCCGAGACAGAATTGACGCAACGACAACCACAAATTGGTTGCGTCAGACCGGTGTCAAACATGGCTGACAACGTGGCCAAAGGGATGGAGAATCTGCATGTTGATGGCCCAAAAAAGGCATGAACCTAAGCTCTTTTTCTTATAGATTCTTTTGAACGAAGTAATGCTATCACGGTCCAACATTCTGCGTCTTGGCAAAAGATTGGGGTGGACGTATAGCCGAGGAATTCGCATGGTTTGTGGAAGTTCTTGCCCTTCTGAAACTGATAAAAGGTGGCACCACTGTCGAATATAGCGATGGCCTGTTGTATGACTTCTTTCTTGGGCCTTTGGAGCCTACCACTATGTTCATGATGATTGTTTATTAATATCTAAAGTGCAAGCTCTAGTGAACTCGCACAACTGTTTGACATTGGGAGCCCCCCAAACCCCCGTCTTGACATGTTTTTTATCCAATGCATTGGCGGCCATGGGGGAGCCCCCCCCCCCCCCCGTCCTTCTGACATGTTTTAGCCAGTGCATTTGGGGAAAGGCAGATCTTTTAGGCAGTCAGTGATATACCTTGTTTGATGTTTCAGGCCGGTGGCAAGAAAGATAAGAAAAAGAAGCAGGAGGCGAGTGGTGGTGATGGACACCCACTTGAGGTAGGCTACAATTGCTATCGGAGGAAATATCCTTGAATATTGCGAATATATATGCACCACTGTACTAGAGCATTGTGTATAACTGCATTTCCATTTTCCTAGACCTCGATTGATATAAACGAGGTGCCCCTTAAAAGTTATATATACATCATGAAGTCATCGATTTGGAACAAAGCCAATCTGATGTAACAGTCCTACATTTAGTATCTGAACTTTGGTTGATCTTACATACAAGGTGATGCAATGTTTTGATTTGTGACCAGTATAAAAGTTCTGTCAGATTGCTGTACTCTCACTTCATAGATATTTGCCCAGCATACATAAGCCACAACACTTTTTGCATACCTGACTTTGAGTAGAGGATATTTCATACCCGTACCTACTTTTTAAACAAGAAACATGGAGAGCAGGTCTTCTCCCCTTGAAGTAGGAATATATGCTGTTTTACTGTTCACATTTTGATACTGCTTTTATAATCCTGAAACCAAGTGGGGCAATAATCAATATTGTGATAGCTCCTCTATTTGAAAACAGAATGGACAGAGGGACACTTAGTTTTAAGGTTAAATTGGCTCCTAGGCGATCCGAAAAAGTATTGGCCATCAACTTTTTCTCAGGGCCTTATATATACGTAATTTTAAATCGAAGGTCACTATTTCTTGGTAATAAGTCAGTTATTTGATCATACTGTTTTAAGGGAGGGGGAAACCCAACTCCCAAATTGGGCACTTCTTATGGGGATATATGCTGTGAAGTTCATGTAATTGAATAATATAAAGTTGTGCGACTCCTTTCCAGATGAGCCCTCCACCAGGTTTCCTGGCCGAGAGGATTGCCCTGTTCGACCGCTTGAAGGCGGATTACGATACGTGGGTGGCCGCCCAGGAGCGGAAGCCCATCAAGGTCACCTTGCCCGATGGCAAGCAGGTGGATGGTTTGGCATGGCAGACAACGCCTTATGAAGTGGCCAAAGGAATCAGGTATGTATTTTTGGCAAATTCTTAGTCGCCATTGATGAAATGTACAAGTGCTTTGTTTGAAAAGTCTCAGAAAATCCATTAAAATGTTGCATTGATTTTCAGCCAGGGCCTTGCCGATAACACTGTGGTTGCTAAAGTGAATGGTGTGGTGTGGGATCTTGACCGACCATTTGAAGGGGACGCTGCCCTGCAGCTATTGAAATTCACTGATGACGAAGGTGAGTAGTGTGGAAAGGATTCCTGTGAAAATAGGATTCGACTTTTCGACTCTTTAAGGCTCAATGCTGTTTCATCTCTGTGTCCTTGAGCAAGACACCTAACCCCACAATACTGGCTCGAATCAGGAGTTGAAATGGGTCCAAGTCCTGACAGGGAAGTTGACCTGCCCGAGGCGAGCGTCCATTCCTGGGGAGTGATACTCCCAGTGCCCTAAAGCTACAGAATCTGGGGTACGCTCCAGCCCAATGAGGCATTTGTGACTGGGTATAGTCCATCTGACTTTCAACCAAGTTGATTTTATAGAATTCTCCTTCTCTCCCGTTCAGGTCAATATGTGTTCTGGCACAGCAGTGCTCATATCCTCGGAGAAGCTATGGAGAGGCACTACGGTGGATGCCTGTGTTATGGTCCACCAATAGAAAATGGATTCTTCTATGATATGGCTTCAGAAAGGTAAGCCCATGCAAACTGTAGACCGGCAAATTTTTGCAATTTGAAGTGGGCTATGATGCTCTCTGTGTGACACTTTACAAGTGATAAGGTGAACTCTAGGAAAATATCCAAGCTTTCATTGTGAATAAAATGTATGTTAACATGAGAAAAGTTGGGACACCACCTCTTTCTAAAGTGAAAGAGCTTGAAAACTCTTGTCTGTTTAAAAAGGTGAGTTTGCGTTTGAATAGATATGTTCATTCATTGATTCACGCTCTTTTCAGACAAGTATCTTCTAATGACTTTGGTAATCTGGAGACCCTTGTCAAAAATATAGTCAAGGAAAAGCAGGACTTTGTTAGGCTAGAAATGAAGAAAGAAGATCTACTAGAAATGTTTAAGGTAGGCTTCCTATTTCTTCTATCCTCATGGCCTCCTTGGCAATGATGTTTGCATCTTGCCAATTGGGAACATGGTTCATAGTCAAAGAAAACTCGAGTAATAAGTGTGGCCATCTTGGACAATCATCAACACCAATTAATCATCGTCATGCATGCTGTCTGATATACTTTAATTCAATATTTCTGTCTGCAGTATAACCAATTCAAACTGAGGATCTTGAACGAACGAGTGACGACTCCAACCACCACTGTCTATAGGTGTGGTCCGCTGATCGATTTATGTCGAGGTCCCCATGTGAGACATACTGGAAAGATCAAGGCCCTAGCAGTCACCAAGGTAACGTATTATCGTCTGTTTGCAAGTGCTAATGGGTATTATCATCTGCTGGCAAGTGATAATGGGCAAGTGATAATGAAACGAAATCTTACTGATCAAAGTAGGTTATTGCTCGCAAGATTTTTGTGGTTGGTTAAACTAAAATATGAATGGACCATCACCACAGCTCTCGTTCACTTTCAGAACTCAGCCACGTATTGGGAAGGAAAATCAGATGCGGAGTCGTTGCAGAGAATCTATGGAATATCATTCCCCGATACGAAACAGCTGAAGGAATGGAAACACTTCCAAGAGGAAGCGGCAAAGAGAGACCATAGGAAAATCGGCCGGGTAAGGATAGCTTTATTGGCTTCATTACATGTTATGTGCTTACCTTGTCATCCTCATCCATCCACCAAGCCTATTTGGGTTTTCATACTCATCTTATGGACATGTCCAGTCTGAAATTTCCAATTTTTTTGTAGAGATACAAGTGATGTTTCAATATGAAGTCAAAATGTTAGTCTTAGTGGTGCGCATGTAGTGGTGATGTCAGCTAAACTTGGCTTGTGACAATGAATAATATGCAATTCTAATATTTTCCCCTTCCATTTCAACTTTTCAAGGAACAAGAACTGTACTTCTTCCATGAGTTAAGTCCTGGAAGCTGTTTCTTCATGCCAAAAGGAGCTCACATTTACAACACTCTAATCGACTTTATCAAGGTAATGTACTGACTAGGAGCCTCTGTAGACTAGTGGCTGGGAATCTCAGCAAAAAAGTCCCTGGTTCAAACCCCAGACTGTTGACGAAGAAATGACTGTTGGCAATGTCAATGATTTCATCAGCAATATGGCCGAATTTGAGAAGAGACTCTGAAGATTGATTTCTCATACATGCTCTCACTCTCTGTGGTATTCTAAATTTGTAATTACTAATTTTTCAGGGTGAATATAGGAAGAGGGGTTTCCAAGAAGTAGTCAGCCCAAATATCTACAACAGTAAGCTGTGGCAGACGTCAGGACATTGGCAACATTACTCGGTACGTCTTTTAAGCACCCTTCAAACAAGTGATTTTTGGCTCTGTGTCATTCATTGCTGTGATGAGTGATAGAACTGCCCCTCATCTACAGGTAAAACAGGTAATCGCCGGGTAAGATGTTGATCGACCTGCAATGAGCATCTCAAACCACATGAAATTATAATTATAAAAGGTCATCACTGCGGAAAGGTCACGTGTCTAAACCCAAACGAAAAACCCTCCTTGAAGCATTTGCTCGGATTCTACAATCAAGACTAAATGACTGCTCTCATTCAATAATATTCTGTTCTTCTAGGATAACATGTTCCAGTTTGATGTAGAAAAAGAAAAGTATGCCTTGAAGCCAATGAATTGCCCTGGCCATTGGTGAGTAGTTCCAAGTATGCCTCAATTTAAATCTGAATCCGATCTGAACTTATTTCTTTGGATGCTGCAGTTGTGTGGGTTGCGTTTAATAATATGCAGAAACTGATGTTTACTTGAATATTTTCTTAACCCTCATCTTCTCTTCCGTAGTTTGATCTTCAATCACCGGATTCGATCCTGGAAGGAGCTGCCCATCCGAATGGCTGATTTCGGTGTCCTCCACAGGAATGAATTGTCTGGTGCGCTGTCCGGGTTGACTAGAGTACGACGATTCCAGCAAGATGATGCCCATATATTCTGTATGACTGACCAGGTAAATAAGGGTTTTGTGTCCAATATCAAATAAGAAAGTCACCTCTATTGAAAGAAGTATGTGTGGGAGTGGGTGTTACCGCCTTCACACAGGGTATCCCGCAAAAATGAATGACCACAGCAGCAGCACTCCAAGACCCAAAGCTCAAGTACCAGTGGATGGAGAACCATACTGTAAACTCAGAACTGTGACTTTAACTTTTTTAACGTGCTTCTTGGCACTAGCAACCCATCTGTCTTCCCTTATAGAATTTCAGAAGAATAAAACGACATGTTGTTGTTTCTTTTTGTGATGTCTTTTTGTATCTCTTTTAGATCAAGCAAGAGATCAAGGGCTGCCTTGATTTCCTCCAGTTTGTCTACGGTGTGTTTGGATTCACCTTCAAGCTGTATTTATCCACTAGGCCTGTGAAATTCCTTGGAGAGATTGCCACTTGGGATCATGCAGAGAAGGTAGGTATAAGCATAATGCATCAGGTAGCAAGGAGACAAGAGCTGGCCCAACTGGCCTGTACCTCACATTGCATGTTATTGTTGACTGGGACTGATTGTGCCAGTTGGACAGAGCTCAGTTCAAGGTACTGGGTGATATGAATAAAGACTAGCAAATGCTTTTACTCCGGTTTTGTACAGGAAGGCCTAGTGTAAATGTACATGGAGATTTAGATAAAAGCATTTGCTAGTCTTTATTCATATCACCCACTGTATGGTGTACTCCTCGTGTTCATCAGGCAGAATCGGGCTAACTGATACACACCAGACTTTTAAACAGGAAACAAGAAGGCACATTTCTCGGGCAGTGAAAATGTAAAAAGTAGGCTAAAACACTGGTCATGCAAATTCTCCTTTAACTACCCGTATTGTTACATTACAAGTTATCGTCTTCGTTCCAGCAATTGTCCGAGAGTTTAGACGAGTTTGGTTTGGAGTGGAAGCTTAATCCGGAAGACGGTGCCTTCTATGGACCCAAGGTATGTATGGATAGGGAGTTGCAGTTTAAAGGCAGTATCTTTCGTAATCAACCATGGGCTCCAGGCAGCCATCTTTCAGCAAATAATGTACATGTGTCAAATGCAAATCTAGCAAATACTGAACATGTGTCAAATGAAAAACTCGTGTCGAACTAGCAATTATGACCTCCTGCTCGCCCACTGGGCTGCAGGATTGATGCACAGCCATTTGCAGTATTGTAGATGGGTCATAAAATTTATCGAAATATTGATTTTCAATTCAGATTGACATCACTATCATGGACGCCCTGAAGAGGTCGCATCAGTGTGCTACGATTCAGCTCGACTTCCAGCTACCTCAGCGATTTGATCTGAATTACGTCAGGTATGTACTGGTATCAAGATTTTTTAGAGCATTTAAATCCGAGGTAGGCTACTGATTGAATGTGGTGCTGGAGACCTCGCCACTCCAGCTAATATGCTTCAGACCTGCTCAATGATGATGAATAGAGAGGAATACTGTCCAAATGACACCACCCAGACCACAAAGCTCTTGGGCAGAACAAGTTTGTTGAAAGGCCATGAGAGTCACTGTCTTTACCGTTATCATTCCAGTGGAGAAACTGATGGAGAAAGGAAACGTCCTGTCATAATTCACCGAGCCATCCTAGGATCTGTCGAACGTATGATAGCCATTCTTTGCGAGAGTTGCGGAGGCAAATGGCCGTTCTGGTTGTCGCCGAGGCAAGCTATGGTCATCCCAGTGGCGACACCATTTGATGAATATGCACAGAAGGTAAGTTGAGATCATTTCAAGGATCTAAAGGATTGATTCATGTTTGTTGACGCGTGTTTAAATTTGGACATTCCTCTCTTTAGGTGAAGGACACGCTCTACCAGGCCGGCTTCCAGTGTGATGTGGAGTTAGACCCTGGATTTACCATGAACAAGAAAATCAGGAACGCCCAACTCGATCAGTATAACTTTATCTTCGGTAAGTTTAAACCTGCACAGCTCTAAACACTGTTTCTTCAGATGTGCTACTTTGGGTTTCTAACAGTTTGATATTCCGGCCTCTTTCCACATGAATCTCCATCGGTGTCATGCCAAACCTTACATTGTTTGCTGTACTAAAAAACCCTAGTTGCTATGTATCAATGTTTTCATTGTCAAATACATTTAGGCCTTGCTTTGGCTGCATCAGTTGTTATGGCACAACCGTGACTGGCAGGGGATGTGGACTCGTTCTTCAAAGTCCTTTGAACGAGTATTTGAGTAGGTTCTCTTGTTAAGATTCTTTCTCTTCTTTTTCAGTCGTTGGGGAGAAGGAACTCTCAAACAACACGGTGAACGTTCGTACGAGAGATAACAAAGTTCATGGAGAACATTCGGTTGACCATGTCGTCAAACGATTCAACGACTTCACCGCAGAGAAAACTCTGGATGCTGAAGAGAAATTCTAAACCAAAAGTAGACAATATTCAATAATGATGTGTAGTGTCTCCTATTTGATGCAGTGGAATACATTTTGACTCAGTTTAGATTGATCAAATTCTGATGTTCCCGGCACCTCGGCCTGGTTGTTCAAAAGAAGGTAGTCAATAACTTGGAATCCACGATTTCGACAAAGACAAACCAGAGTCCAAACCAAACAAATGTGCGCACTCACCTGAGCCAACATCGGACAATTCCATAGGCTACTGTGACCCTTCGTCCCAGGTGAAATGCATGACTGCATGTTCATTGCCCCAACAAACTTCTTCAAAATTGTCAATTCAGTCTCATTGGCTTAATAGTTTAAAGTTCACAGCAAGTTAGTCACTCAACTTGTTTTGAAAAACTGGTGCCTGGTACCAAAATTTGCTGCATCAAGTAGCTTTTGCCTGAGCTGCTTTGAATGTGTACTTATGCTTATACAGCATGTAATGAAATAATTTATTTTCTGTGCATTGGGCATTTAACTCTTACTGCCAGTGCAATGTAGAAACACTTGAGATAGAATTCACAATAGCATATATACATGTTTTTCAGGCTGGCCCGAGGTTATATGGGCCCTGGATTGACCTTTTCAAGAGACAAGTGCTGTTTGGCTGATATAGTTTCATCGATTCTGGCCTTATTGGCTGTGCTTGATAACCAAGGTGGTGGGAATTTAAATGGCACAATCCTGTAGGCAGAATTCCGAAAATATGATTTACGGTATCTTAAGGTCACTAATTTGGTTGATGATGATTGGTTGTAGCTTTCACTGCTTTTTAAGGATCGTCTCAAAATTGCTTAGTGTCATGAGAAATGTTGTTTTTTTGTCTCTGCACCCCCACCTCACTAAATGACAACGAAAAAGGTGTCTGCCGTCAACGCTTTATGATGCCAAAAGTATCACATTTGAAATATTTACTGCTGTGCCCTAAAGATAGTGACTGGTTGTGGCTTGACTGACAATTCTAGTTTATTTTGACTATCATCCATGTAGTGTGGACTTGCCAATTACTTGATACAATGTACTTGGAATAAAAATCTTAATAAAAAACAGTGACTAGTTTGCTTTGTAAAAACCGTCTCTGAATCGGAGGCATGCACTGACACTTGCTCATTTGATGTCACATCTGAAGAGGACACCCTTCCTCTCCGTGGTTTGATGTTGCCAAGGATGCTCTCTCTCTCCCAGATTGTGATGTTTGCAATGGACAATTTATGGCCAAGGGATCTTGCAGTGAACGACAACAACATTTCCTTTCATCTCAACATTACAAGATCCTTTGTTGGTCCTCTCGCTCTGAAACCCTACGAAGGACATTCCCTGGCTATCAGTTTGTCTTGTCAACCAAAACAACCTGAGACGCCACGTCATGACAATGACAAAATATATTCTTGTCATCTCAACATTGCATGTTCCTTGGGTCCTCCTGTTATTCTAGATATTCAAATCCCTAACAAGGACATTCTCTGGCTATCAGTTGTTTATGTCAGCCAAGGTCATATATCTGACAGAGACAATCTTAATGGCTCCAAGGCAGTCATTCAACCAAGGACAATCTCTGGCTGCATGATTGTCTTATCTGCCCTGAACATTCTGCGACATAATGTTTTCCAAGGACTATCTTAGACAGCACCTTTGCATGTCTTCCAAGGACAACCTGAGACACCATTTGAGCTGGCATGTCATCCAAGGACAACCTGCGAAACCACGTTGGCATGTCTTCAGAGGGCAACCTGATACTCCACCCCACGTGACTTCATCGACGAGTGTGCGAAATCCTTTTGTTCGGCCTCATTCAGCCTTTTGCCCCGAGAGGGGAGGAGAATGGCTGCTCCCCAGCTGTCCCGTTCGAGGAGACAAGACCACAATTGATTTTTAAGCCTTTAAGCAGTTAAATTGTCAATGTTTGACCGCGACGCATCAAATACTGCGTGGGGTTGTGAATCTGAAATTTAGATTATGTTATTCCGGAGAGTCGGGCAAGTAAATGGTGAAAAATAAACTGGTAGTTGACCACGAAAATTTTTTTTTTGATAATCGACAAATTAGACAGACTTTGATATTTCCACTCTTTTCAGCCAACTGGCAGAAAAACTCAAAACACGCCCCCTATTACCCAATTAGCAAAATTCGAAATTAATTTTTTCATCAAATAATTTCTTTATATCGGTAGACTTGCCACAGCAAATATTTTTCAAAACCTCTCCAAATATGTACTTGAGAGTTAAAAACATGCACTCGTCTAATTGATAGGCCTAGTTCATACATTAGAAATAGCGTCGTTAGCTTTCTTAAGACGTTTGCTTTGCCCACCCACCCACCCACCCCAGTTCTCCGTCCTTTCGCTTTTCTGCTTTTGCAGATGTCGTGCTCAGTTCCTCCCAATACTCTTCCTCATGAGCATACGATTGGATGGAGTCACGTGGGGTGCTATCACACCCTGGGATGTCTTCCGAGGACAGTCTGTAACAATACATTGCCATGTCTTCCAAGGACAACCTGAGACTCAACATTGGCACGTCTTCAAGGGACAAGCTGAGACTACACGTTGGCATGTCGTTCGAGAACAATCTGCAACTCTACGTGGTCTTCAAAAGGCAACCTGATACTGTCTTCCCAGGAGAGTGTGCAACGATACGTTTGTGAGATAATCTGAGACTCTCAGTTGGCATGTTTTCCAAGGACCAACCTGAGACTCCACATTTTGGGATGTCGATCGAATGGCAACCCGAGACTCCATACTGGCCTATCTTTCAAGGATAACCTGATACTCCATGTTGGCATGTCAATCGAAGGACAATCCGTAACCTCAGGCCGGCATGTCATCCAGGACAACCTCATAATCCATGTTGCCATGTCTTCCAAGACCAGAGCCTGAGACTCCACATTGGCATGTCGTCCAAAGACAATCTAATACACTTGCATGTCATCCAATGATAATGATATAACCTGTGATATCGTATTGATATGTCTTCCAAGGGCAACCTGAGACTACAAGTTAGAGTCTTCAAAGAACAACTGGCGACTACATGTTGACATATATCTACCAAGGACAATCTGAGACTCCACATTAGTATGTCTTCCAAGGACAACCTGAGACCCCATGTTGGTCAACCTGGAGCCTCAGGGTTGTCCTTGGTAATAGGCCATCACTTAGATGTCGGTTGTGCTTTGACGACAATTAGATTGTCTGCCAAGGTCAGCCTGAAACTCCACATTGGCACGTCTTCAAGGGACAACCTGAGACGTCGCGCTGGTATGTCGATCCAAGGACAATCTGAGACTTCACATTGGCATGTCTTCCAAGACCCAAGTGGCGTGTCTCCCAAGGTCAATCTGTGACTTCACGTAGGTATTTATTCCAAGGGCAACTTAAACTCCACATTGGCATGATTGTCTTCAAAGAACAACTGGCGACTCTGTTGGCATGTCTTCCAAGGACAACCTGAGACCTCATGTTGGTCAAACTGGAGCCTCTGGTTGTCCTTGGTATGAGGCCATCACTGAGATGTCGGTTGTGCTTTGACGACGTTTTGCATGTCTGCCAAGGACAGCCTATGATTCCACATCAGTATGTCTTCAAGGGACAACCTGAGACTTCACGTTGGCATGACTTCCAAGGACAACCTGAGACCTCATGTTGGTCAACCTGGACAAAAGACAAAGACAATCTAATACACTTGCATGTCGTCCAATGATGGTGATTGAACCTGTGATACCGTATTGATATGTCTTCCAAGGGCAACCTGAGACTACAAGTTGGCATGCTTCCAAGGACAATCTGAGACACCACATTTGGGGGTAGGACTTTGCAGTCCAGGCTGGCAGAATGTGGAACTCGCTTCACTCTGATCAGTGCATGACAGTGGTTCTCTTGCCAGTTTCATGACAGGGCTGAAGACCCTGCTCTTGAAATTGGCGCTATACAACATTTACTTATATCACTTACATACTCACTATGTCTTTGTAGGAAAACCTGAGACTCCACGTCAGCATGTCTTCCAAGTTCCAAAGACAAATAGAGACTCCACGTTAGTGTATCTTTCCAGAACAAGCGGAGACTCCACATGGCATGTCTTGCAAGGCCTAGGACAACCTGAGCCTCCACGAAGCATGTCCTCCAAGGACTCACCTGAGACTCACCTGGCCAGGCTGGAGTCTTCCAAGGAAAGTTTGAGAATCTACGTAGGACAACCTAGGACTCCATGCTGGCCTGTTTTCCAAGGACAACCTTGTCCTTCAATGTTTTCATATATGCCAGGTACAATATGACGTTGTTATTTTTCAGAGGACATAAGAAAATATGCCCTGAACAATCTGTCAATTCCATAGTGGCATTGTCTTTGATTGACAAGATGTAACTCCATGTTGGCATGTCCTCCAAAGACAATTTGAAACGTACGATGGCACATCTTCAAAGGACAACAAGAGAATCCACGTTTGTATGTCTTCCAAGGACAACCAGAGACTCCAAGCTAGCACATCTTCCAAGGATAATGTGAGACTCCACGTTGGTATGTCTCCCATTGCCAACCTGGGACTCCATGTTCGCACATCTTCCAATGACAACATGAGACTCCACGTTGGCATGTCAACCAAGAACAACCTAAGGCTCCACATTGGTATGCCTTCCTAGGACAACCTGAGACACCATGTAGGTCTGAGGACATGCCAGCATGCAGCTCAGATAACTTGTCACTCAGGGCAGGACAGCTAGTAAACTTTCTATTAAATAGACTTTGACCGGGGACTTGGACATCTGAAGGTTGGCTAAATTATCGCATATCTTTGTTCGTTTCCACATAGGAGATGCACAATTGAGATGCACATTTCTCTTCAAGAAGCTCATAATTTGATTCATACTCTTGTATTGTAAACTCCCAAGGCAATTCATTTGTCAACCTATCTATACATACAAGAACCTCATTTAGGGCCGATGTGTCTGGCCTGTGGTCCCTCAAACATTTGGTAACGTGATGGTACCCGCGGCAGATATTTTGCTTGAGAATTTTAATAACTCCCGAGTATTATCAAATTGGATGGATGAATGGGACGGAAAGCTTTAACAACTTACAACAACATTCCAGGGTTGAAGATCTCACGGGCCAATTCTCTGGGATATGAAAGTCTGACCCATCTTGCATTGGGTCAAGGAATATAATCCTCAGGGAACACAATGAATGAACTGTAGATTTAATTTTGATCATCCTTGGGGCAAAATTTAAAGTCCTTGAAATATTTAGGACTTGATTAGAGTTTACATTTGTGTACTGCATAACTCTTAAATTGAAATTCTGTATCCATGTAATGCCATTATTCCTCAGATCAAATACATGTACTGATAAAATAGTTTTTTCACATTCAGTTCAACAGAGGGTTAGTTCAACAGAGGGTTGCTTTTTGGAGAGTGCAATTAGAAGTGTATAAATCAGCAAGATGAGGGCCACAGCCATGTTAATTTTGTTATTAAAAAGAGCCCATTCAATCAGACTTGTGAACTCCTTTGAGGCAACTAATCTGAAACCAAAAATATTTCCAAATACCAGGAAACATCTTCCAGGGTTAAAAGGTTGTTCCCACTTCACAAACTCTGATGCCATGCAGTTATTGGTAATGAACTTTAGGAACACCAAATAGCTGTACACCGCGAAATGCTTGAAAGCAAAAGTTGGCGAATTTGCTCTTTTTCCATTGGTGGTAAACTGCATGTATTACAAGATCTTAATGTCTGCAGCCAAAATTTCATTTAGGTTGATGAATTAGAGTGACCTTTTTGGCTTTTTATGTTTTGTTTGAGAGTACAATTCCAAAATATCACAGTCCTGAAAATTTCATAGTTGCCTAAACTATATAATATTTTGCGGTTCTCTTTCCATCCCAAAGTCTGCATCAAAGGTTAAAAGGAAGATTTTGGCATCCATTTGATACAACTGCGTCAAAGGTTTTTATTAGGAAAATCCTTATTGAATGACCTTTGGTTTGGAACATACCTTAGCCGTTTACATTATTTATCAAAATAAGCAATTTTTTATTCTCCAACATTGCATCTCAAGGACCTGTTTACTTTGTTCAGTCATTTTTTACATCCATTTTTCACCTCACACTCTATGGAATTGACCCGTTAAACAAATCCCCCAATTGTCTTATAGGTCTTCTTCCCCTCAAACCATGAGGTCACTCAAATCAGATAAGAACAACACCTCTCACCCAGTGACTCACTAATACAATAGGCCTACAAACGACTTTTAAATAAACACCAGGAAAGTGCCTACTGTGATTGTAAATACATGGAACAAACATTGTCCATGTTCAACTGTTTGTAAATAAATAGAAAAAGAACTTTGTCAGTCATCAAACGTACATGACACCTCTCGAGTATATTTAACTTTTGTCTCAAGATCCTTGTATTCACCAACACAATTATGCAATAACAGGAACATATCAGGTGAATGTTTGTTTAGGTCATCCAGTACTAAGAAAAAGCATGCACAAGGATACAGTATTTCAATCGCCAATTTATCAGCAATTTTAAGGCGGGCCTCCCTTTTTGGGGGATTGCGCTAAATGTTGATCCCATCTCTGAAACTGTGTGACGTTTCTGCTGTTTGGCATTTGCTACAGAGAAGGAAAAACAAAGACAGTGTACCTCTTAAATATTCATTTTATTATGAACATCTGAACATTAGCATAAAGGAACTCACATAAGAAAGATATCTTTCCCATAGATGTACATGTACATGCATATAAAATCGTACAGTATTAAAGTGTATCATATTTTTACCTTCATTGCCTTTAAAGGCTTTCTCTGTCTATTAAATTATTTTTTTAAATGAAATTTTAAATTGAAAGTTTTCAATTGTGTAAATTGGAACGGACTGAAGGCTAGTGTCAAAAATGTAAATTGATATCTTAAATGCCAAGTTTCAGCAAATTTGCATGCATAATAACAACATTTTTTTTCCTATTTATCAGAACCACAATAAAATTAGAGTGAAACCAAACAGTGTAGGTCGTTAAATCATCCTTAGATCAGGCTAAAATTCTTTACCACCTTACAGGTGATCCTTAAGACCCTGAGTTATTAGCCAGACGCACCTGATTTTTGTACAAATTCCACGAAATGTCCAAAGTAAACAAATTAGTCTGCTGCAGCATGTTTAACATTCAGCAAGTGGGCTCCAGGTGAAAACCGTTAGCACTCTCCCAGGGCATAACAAAGTAGCGCATGTTAATCAAATGCACTAAGTTTGCGATCCTGCCAACAAAAGTGCAGGGATTGAATCATGCCTGCCTTTTTTCATTTTTCTTGTATCTTTTACTGGCAGAAGCTAGGAGACTAAAGGGCAACTCTTTGCAACTTATTCAGATATTTTCTGATATCGTAATCAGAATCATCTATTTTCAATAAGCAATATCTGTGTCCATCTCATGCTACTCAGTACCTTGACATTTTTGGACGGAAACCTGCCTACAACAGGCACAAATCCAGGAGCGGCACATTTTAATTTCTGAAAATTCTTTTGGAATTGACTATGAATTTTTCTAAAATAGATATAAACACACTCTAACAAAGATTCCTGGATCCGCATCTGAATACAGACCAATTTTACAAAGATAAAGATGCGACATCTTATAGCAAGATACTAAATAAGGGTAAGAGCATTCTTTTATACACTGTCATCGGATTAGGACTTGTTGCTGTCGGCTGGTTAATCTAATCTGTAACACATTCCGCAAGCTCAATTCGATATTCCCCGTCAAAAATAACTTGCACAGGAATACCAAGCTGAAAGAGATGATCCCCATATTGTCCAAAGTGGGCATCAAAATCTTGCAAAATGACACCTATCATTGATGAGACTGCTGAGTGGCAATTGTAATTTAAGGAGCACACAACGTGACAGCTGGGGTTGGAAATCTGATCTGAGGACAAATTTGCTCAACATATTCAAACATTCCTCTTCTATTCCTGGGCTGGCGGAGTTGGGGACAAATTCTTGTGTGTCTTTCCTTTGAGATCTATCTGTTGCAGGGGCAGATCCACAGGACCCAGAAAAAGAATGGGCATGCACTACATTTCTCATTAAAATGTCTGATGTGTTCCAAAATTTCAGGGCCAAATTCAAAGATTTTCATGAAGTGGGGGGGGGGGGCATCTGGATCTGTGTCTGATTTGAATACCTCGGGTCTGTCACATGAAAAGAGATAAGGTGACTCGCTGATGGACCTCTGGTCACATCCTTCAGGTTTCCTCAGGAGATGTCTTTGTACTTGTCCACACATCATGGCTGTCATCTCTACTGCTTTACATCTAGCAAGAAGTAGGTTCTTTTTCAGAGCTTGTCCACTCTATTTGTCATCGCAGAACCTAAAAGACAGGAAAGAATCACATACATAAGTTGTTTTGCATTTATAATCACAAATGATAGAGCAGGCCCCGGTTGATCACTCTTCATAATGTACAGTGGAACCTATCTTATTGGACTGCTCTCTATTAAGGATAGGGATGGCTAGACCATTTCAATGCCCCCCTGCCCCATCAAAAAAAGAAATCCATTACCTGCAATTTTTGGTATACCGATATCCACACACTTTATGATGAGTGACCCCCCCCCTCCCTTCCTCTGGACAGCTCGGTTGTTGCTTTGAGTTTTCCTGAAGAAGACTTGAAATATACTATAAGGAGAGTAAAGCACCATTCTGGCTTGTATAACATAAGCAAAGTTCTGGGAGTCCTGCTAAAAGATTGTCTAAAAAAACACTGTGATTGAAAGACAAGATTAGTAGCAGAAGGAAACACATGCTCCTGTATTATCAGTGAGTATAAATACTACTATGTTTACCAAACACAACTTGTGTATGCAGTCAGAATAAAAAAACTAGTCAAAACATCGGGTTTTAAACTAACTGTCAGTTAGTGTGATCTATAAGGGGTATAGGATTTATCTGTCTGGTGGTATCAATATCAAATGATCTGTTTGTTATTAAGTTGTCTGGAGAGCAAAAAAACAGAGACATGGGGCATCAGAATAAAAATAACGGTCATACTTTATTACAGCTTAGAGTAACCAGGCTTGTTATACTCGAGATCACAGCAACACACTTTTAGGGGTTTTCGGCTTTTCAAAATTTTCTTCTAGTTCCCCACGAAAAAAGTCCTGGCCAAAACCCTGATGGGGCTTGATTAAAGTTTGGAAAAACTTCACTTGATTTCTCTAAGATTCATAAAGAACTAGATCTACATGTGTATAGCTTACTAAGCACCAGGTGTTTGGTTTGGTGACCCAAACAGGAAGAAGAGAGGATATGTTACTGTTTACCGGAGCCATGATGTGGAAAGATTGATTTCAACGCAGAAAAGGAGAGGGGTAATTACCCATTGAACAAGGCCACTTGACTTGTCCTTGTCATAATATTTGAGGACGAGGGGTGATAACAGACTGTCCAAAGATGAAGCGCATGAAAGAAAGATGGCTCATCTATGCAAATGTCAAAGGTTTACCCACACAACAGTTTGGTCACTATCATGATCTCAGGAATCTTAATTTGTTTATTGGAGTAATTATTAAGTGACAATTAGTCTTCATTGAGCTTTATAGTAGGATGTGTCAAAGGTCAAGTAGACATAGAAAGACTTCCTTTAAGGAATTGATACCGGGCTATTGTCTCACCAAATGCCATGAGGGTGGAGTGAAAATGTACACCAAAACTAAGGTGGCAGCTGAGGTTTTGGTAAATGACAGCTCCAAACTGTGTTTGGTGAGACAACTAATACCGAGATTGAGATATCAATTTTTACTCGAAGACGCCTCTAACTTGCTATACTGTCATTTCTCCCTGGCATTTGCTACACACTAAATATCATCCCTCAGGTGAAAACCTGCACCCTTTCATCCCAAAACAATGATGTTTAGCACACAACAACCAACTCCGTTAGCCATCCTGGATTGCTGACGCACTAGATAGATAGAGTTGTTTCTATCCTGAGAGGCGGTCCAGGGAGCCTGACGCATGTAAACCAAATAAAACAAAAGATCAATCCACCTGAACAAGTGATACTCTTGTGAAATAAGCAAGGAATGTTTCAGCAGCACAGGGTGCAAATAGTTTTTCTTCTAGATAATTGTTGTAATACAAAGGAGGGTGCATCACCCTAGATCTCACTTCAACCCATTGCAAGCCAAAGTAATTTCAACCAAATCGTGAGGTCATTTTCACACAAAGGTCATCTGGATGCTCCTCAGCCTTGACCACCCTTTCCTGAAATTGACTGGAATGCCCTATGATGATGAAGCACATGTTCAAAACTGACCGTGAATTGCCCCCCTCCCCCATGAAATCCTGCTTTGCCGATTCCCTTTAAGACTCGTTGTCATTTCAGACTAAGTGGGGCTGATTGCTAAAGTCAGGAAGTCATAACCTACACTTCAATAAGAATGTTTACATGAAAGCCACTTCAACATTGATATCAAGTTATACTACATTGATTTATTGACTAATTTGTTTACACATATTAATATACAAAAGACAGTCGCTGCCATTACATCAACAAGATCCCCCCCCCCATCTCCTCTTCAAAATAGAGACAAGAGCAAAACCCTTAAAACATTTTTTCTTAAACGATATCCTTATACTGCAAATATGAGCCATATTTTGGCAGGTATACACCAGTCTGGCCACTATAGGGTCTGAACACATTTCCTACATTGAGCTGGTCGTACTTGTTTTATAGGCGGAATAGCTTGTCTTATCGGGGACTAAGTCTTTCCGGGCAACATCCCACAAGGTACTTATATGACTTGTCATTGGAAGGTCTATATAAATGACATTAGGGGTCCCCGAGAAATCATAAGGTTAACAGTTGGGAAGGTTAGATCAGTTAAGGTAAGTGATTGTTTATTTTATACTACTTCATTAAGGAAGGTTGGGATTATACCAAGTTTCACCAATTTTGTATCCGTGATAACTGCACTACGGCATTGTGTATAACTGCATTTCTATTTTCCTGGACCACCAGTAATGACGGCCAGCTTACCCCTTCACTAAAACTCCTGGTGGTTAAGAGGTCAGGGGTGAACTTGTCTTCATTTCCTCTACAGGAATGATGTGCAACATTGAAGGAAATGCACCAATTCATGACTTGTTCACCATTGTTGGAACTCGTGTCAAATTGGTGTGACCCCGAGGCCATCTTTTCACAAAACCTTGCTTATCATGTCATCGGTAAATATATTTGTAATGTCCGATCCTCATAAAGGAGACTTCTTGTTGAGTCAAATAACGGTAAAAGGCTGTACTGAAGGTATACATCTATTATTTCTAAATCATCGATCGCATCCAACTTTTTCTCCTGATGAACTGCTAAGACACTTTTAACAGATTTACCAAACCTTGAGACTAAAAAGTCCACTGATTGGCCAGTTTAGGCTTGAAGCTGCCTTCAAGAAGTCCATAATTAGCTCTCCGGAAACAAGCGATTTCAGCCACGATAACATGACGAGCGATTACAATTTAACCAGTGGCCGCATTCCAACCACAATCGTCATGTTATCATGGCTTTGTCGCAGGTTGCAGCAACAAAAGATCACTTGTTTGCATGGCGCTGGATTGTACAGCGATGTTGCTTTTAGCAAGTTAGGGGACATAGTCTAAATTTTATCTGTATCTTTTGTCCATCCTTCATCAACGACTATATATTCAACTCCCCTCAAATTTCTCCAGGGAAAAAGCAACATATTTCTATTCGATTCAACGATTGCCGTGTCCAACTCAATAATCATATCATCATACCAATTACTTACTTCAAAAGCATAATCCACCAAATTGACGAAGAGTTGAATAGGTCTACATAACAGTTACAGTCACCCTTCAAATGTGAGTGTCCTTTCTGGCAAGTAAGATGACAGACCATGAAAGCACTTGTGTAATAATTGTCAACCTCTACAATCAAGGCCTATGAAAGAATGATGGACATTTGAAATATCTCTTGAGATTTCCAACATAAATATTTCTAAGGTATTTGCTCTTGCAAGGGTAAATCACAATATACATATTGTTGTCCAACCTTGAGTACAATTATGATGAACCTTGGCCATCCTATCGGCTGGCGGTCAATCAGATTTCTAACAAAGTGTCCATGGGCATCTTGGAAATTGAAAAACAAGCGTATTGAATAAGGACAACGATATCCAAAATCTGGTGTAGCAAAACTTTTGTCATCAGTCTAATAACAGCTAGACGATTGTCAATGACGTATACGGTTCATTGGCTTTTTCACATGTTGGGACAGCCCTTAAGACGAAAGATCACACTGGTCACTTGCACAGGTGTGGTAACCCCTGATGAACCTTTCGTACCCCATACCATGCTGAGATTTTCCCCCCTAATAAATCTGCAAAAACAAGCCATTCCTAAAATGCAATTAATTAAAAACCTCTCTAATGACTGGTATTTCAGAGACACTCTTTCCGTAACGTTTGAATAATTAGTAATTATCGTTTAGTTTCATCGATCTAGGACCGCTTCTGAATATTATGATAGGGATATGAAGATATGGAAGATATTATGCACATAGGATACAGGGAAGGGTACAAGAAAAGCAATCTATAATGCTGCAAACATACCTACCAAAGCAGCTTCTAGGCCAACTTGAGCACAAGTTGTCCCCAGGCCAAAAGTCTAGGTCAACAACCAGACACCACATGGCCCATATAAGATTTCACAAGATCACACTTTTTTGTGACTGCCATTCCAGGACATTTAATAGAAGAACAATATAAAAGGTCATCAGCAAAACTTCTGTTCCTGGGGTTCATGACCTAGAAAGTCATGCTTGTGGTAAACTACACCAGAAATAAACCAATTGACTAACAGTTTAATTTTTAACCCATTGAAATGGTGCAGCAGATTGAAATGGTGCAGCAGATTGAAATGGTGCAGCAGACTTTTGATACATTCCTGTACATGCTGCAGTGAGGAGTGTACCTTTTCAGTGAAATCAATTAACACCTATAGATGTACTATTAAACTGTGATGATCTTTGCATTTGGATTGGCCTTTGTCAGTGTCGACATTTGTCACTCTTTCTTTCACAGTCTTCCAAGTAACTTGGTGACTCATGGGCTGATTATCTCTGACTTGGCCAGGATGTATAGGGTTGACCACAACCATGTCCCTTCACAAACCCAATGCCATTCATTAAATAATTGTTTCCTGAAACACCAACTCTTCTCCATTACACTTTGCCCCAGGAAATGCCACTGTCCCACTTCCAATTGTTTCCAGTGGCATAAAATAAAACAATTAGTTAGAAATAGGTAATGGACAGTAGCCAAAGAAAACATGGGGGCATTTTGATAGAGCCACCATCTTCAATTTACCTGCTTTTTATAAATAAGCCAAGTCCATCTCCTAGGTATACATGTATTTGTCAAAGTGACAATTTTCAATACTACCTGCCGCATAAGAACAAAACATCAACAGTTTGCTTCTTAATTTTGTGATCTGATCTTAAAAATAAAACACAGTTCTCGCACATATCTCGTGACAGTTCTTCCTTAAAATGTCTGACCAGTGGCTATCAAGCATATAAACTTCAAAGAATACCTTTTCCCAGTCAGATAGGGTCAATCCTAAAAACCAACAGCTCAATAAAATAAGTTTAATTCTCAAGTACACTCAAATCTTTTGGCAATATTGACCATTTCCTTTATTGCGTACTTAAACAAACCAGTGAAACTATTCAAGTGGGCAACTTTTCAATGTGTTAACCAATAATAATCAAAAATTACTCAAAGCAAAATATATGACATTTTCTTGTACAATATTAACATTTTCAAAGCATGCTAACCGAGCACAAATCATAGGAACCCAATGACCCTGTGTTGGGGTAGATTATGGATTGCTTGCTTGGCTCTTGGAATGAAGAGTCAGTGGCAGCGAATTTAGGGATGACAATGGTGATTTGGTCCGTGACAACACACATTGCTGATGCATGATCGTGCTTCAGAGTATGAATTCGGCTTGAGACAAAGGGACTGATCTTACCCAAGTGAAAACAAGAGTTAAAGTGGAAGAATATACCACTTATCACAAATGCTACATGTACCAAACGATACACATCCTTGCTCAGGAATGTCATAACTGCATGGTGGGCATGTGAAATTCGAAATTGCAATTAGTTGTGGATCAGTATGTAATACACTCAGGCTAGGGCCTTTAAACAGGTGTATTTTTCAGGATAGCGGATACCATTCTGACCACAATCTATTGCTAACACCTGCTGGTGACCTATGGAACATGGGCAAGGTATGCATGATTACCAACCCCTGTGGTCTGCAGGATTTTTATATCAAGGTTAGAGTCATTATATTTCAATACTAACTCCATTGAAGAATGTGTTAAGCCAAGAAGGCCCAAACAGTTCTGTCCATATGTGACCTTACTTGATGCGCAAAACACCAAAAAAAATAATGCAAAACCAGTCATAAGCTCAATAAGTCTTGGAAGATACAATTATCATGTGCAAGAAGGCTACATAATATTTTGACCCGTAAAAAGTGTGAAGTTGATTAAGTGACCCACCCCTTATTACTGTGCAGGAGTTCACTTGCCCACTATACACTGATGACATGCCTCACTGCAGGGCATATTATGCAGGGCTGTATCATATGAAAAATTAACAATATTTTTTGAGGGATGCCCTGTGTACTACAAGGCCTACAACTAAAGACACACTCCCCACAATCCTAATAAACTCACCCAATGAGCCCAACTTTCAACACAAAAATAGACTTGTCCAACTACAACGACCGCCCTCTGAACTTTCAACCAATCAACATAGAGATCTGAATGAGCGGGTGTTGACCCAATGATCAGCTGTGAAAAGAGTCTAGGCGGCACATGTGAGTGCTCACTCTGTTCTTATTCCATCCAGGCAGCCCTCTTTGGCAGGCAGCACTCTTTTGGGACACTGACCCAGACTTTTTAACCCCTTCCAGCTTGAGCAGTCTTTTGGACATTTTTATCCCGACTACATTTTTGATAATTTAGGGTGTTGCAGCCGATTATAATCCCGCTTCAAAAGACCTGGATCAGGGGACAGCAGAACTTTCTATTTTCGCTTCCGAAAAACTTCCTCAGGACTTTTTGCTGGTGCCTTTGCCTCAGGAATATCATACTCGCAAAAATTTCGGAAAAATCTTCCTAACTTGTTAAAAATCTGCATTTCAGATTGAAAAATCTCCAAATTATAAAATGGAGCGAATCGTATCATTCTCAGGACTACTCATCGTTGTCATCATCTCATTGTGTTTCACGAAAAGCGCGGACGCAAGTTGTGAGCGGCTGGTCGGTGGATGCTGCAAGGGCCTTAACAGCTCCTCATTATGTAACGTGGCTAACGGGATAACTATGAAAGGACAGCGTGGCAAGTGCTACTGTGATGAATCGTGCCTAAAGACACAGGATTGTTGTTCAGATTATAAGACTTTCTGTCAAGGTAAGCAAATCTTTGATTTTCATTATATCTCTTTATCATTCCATTTCATTTTATTGTCCATTTATCTAGCTTCATGCAGAGTACATACCAAACACAGGGAGGGATGCACTTGATTTCGTTACTGACCACTTGACCAAGACAACTCTCCAAACGTCACTTGTTTTAAGTTACTCTCTTTTTTCAGCTGTAATGAACTCTGAACACTTAGACCAAGAATAAAGCTCATAGGACTAGACCCTCATTCTTTCTTTTGGACATTCCTGTCATTTATAACATTGAAAAGTTATTTATTTGAGATCTATTTTGAAATGATTGGAAGATGCATACAATGACACATGACAAACTGAACAAGTCAGTGCAAGGCCTTACTAAGTTTACCTAAAAAGGTTTCAAAGTGCAAAACAATGATTTGAAACTTCAGTGAATGTGAAACAGCTCTTCAAATTGAAAACAAGGTCAGGAATTAAAGGACTTGGTAACTGGGTCATCCAGGGGCATGTATGCTTCACCTCTGACGTCATCAAGTTTTGCCGCAGCATCACATACCAGGGTCTGAAACTTGCTGGTCATCCTGAGGCATCATGCTTCACCTCTGAGGTCATCAAGTTTTGACGGCAGGTTATTTGTATGTCTTCAAGGACTTGGAAACTGGGTCATCCAGGGGAATGTTAGGTGGAGTCTTATGTTTCACTTCTGACGTGATCAGGTTTTGACAGCATCACATACCAGGGTCATTTCCATATCCACAAGCTCCCTTTCAGTCAGTTGTAAAATACTACTTGAGGGCCCAGTTCTATTGCAGAAACAAAGACATTTCTGCAATAACCTGTGGAATTCCACAGTTTAACTTCCTATCCTTATCATTTCTGTCAGCAAACAGAAACTATCTTTAGCCCTTAAGTTTTTGAGATAGCTAAAGCGCCCAAAGAAATTAGAGTGATATGTTTCACCCACACCTTTCCTGTAAATAAATATGAAATAATTCAATTCAAATAAGGTAAGTCATCGGATTAAGATATAGGGTGGATTAATATAATACAGTTTTAATGTAATTCCCAGTCAGTTAATCGTAATATCATAAAGTAAATACGAGGTGTCACATTGAAGGCCGACATGCTAAACAAGGGTCTCTGATATAACGAGCCTTGTCCTGTGTGAAGAAGTTCAAGCAAGGTCAAACACATTGTGAATGTGAGTAATAAAAGTTTGACATAAGGTGATATACATGTTGAAAGGGTAGTGTCAACATGGTCAAAGACAACAACCCCAAAAGTAATTCATTGAAAGGAAATGACCTGAATTTACAGAACATTCTGCAGACTTCCCTTGCACTGTTTCAAACCTCAAGGACTGGGGTAGTTACAATTAGAGTAATGTCTCTAACATCTGAATAGGTAAAGGTGATAGGTTGCCGACAGAGACAGGAAATGGTGAGGAAATGCTTTGAAAGAGAATGTCCTCATTGCCCTTGATGACCTGATGAGTAGTGCCATTGTTTGTCAGTTTAGTGCTTCTGAGAAAGCAGTCCCATCCCAATTATTATCATCACATGAGCAGTATTTTTATATATCAGTTGTTAAGATAACTGGAGGTTTGTCTGCCTCCACTATCGGAAATGTGCCTAGGGGAGGTCATCTTTACATAATTATGCTCCATCCCTCTGTGGAAGGCCTACTGCTGACAAATGGAAGCTTCTTTTAATTGGCAATCAACATTACCAGAAATAATTTTGTTTCAATGCCTGTGCGTCACTGACGCAAAGCAGGACAGAGGTCAATTGTGATTTGGACTGTATCTTCTTTTCTTACCATTCATGATTACAAGAATTAACAAAGGCTCTTGATGACGGGCAAGAAAAGCTAACAGTTTCACTCCAACTGTCAAATATAACATTTAGGCTAACAAGGAGAGAGGCAGTTATTGGCAGCAATATGCTTGACCATGTGCCCAGCTGGGACAAGTGGATTATCCCTAGCAATCCAAGTCACAAAGTCAGATTGAAGAGGTCCTCAGAATACCCCAAGAATGTGAAAAGTAAGAAAGAATGGCTACTTCAACTCAAGGTTAATGCCATGCAAACCTATCTGCTTTTTTAGCAGAACAACAACTTTACATACTTTCCCATCAAGGAAATGAATTGGGGTGATATTCCTCTGGTTAAGAGAAAGTCTTTTCAGAGAGACTTTCCCTAATTTAATTAGTATCAATGGCTAGCTTTTTGTTTGCCCTCTTTGTTCCCTTTATTGGGTTTCTGGATGTATACAGGGTAAACCCTAAAGGGTTCCTGGCCAACAGTGGAAAGTTAGATTAAGTGATGAAGCATTTCCTAAGTCAAAAGTGACATTGATATTGAAGAAAGCTGGCAATGTTATGGTTTGAAACTGCAAGAAACACAACATAGGATGTCTTATAATTAGGGTATTGTTTTTTGCTTTTGTTCACTAAAAGATTGGCACAAAGCTTTCTTTATCAATGAGATTTTTTCCTCAGTATTGAGCCAGAAATGTTTGCTCTCCCTTATTTCTAATTGCTTTGGAAACCGTTCTGTATGATCCAACATTGGCCCTCAAGATGAGCAAAGCTAAGGGTCCAACATACTGTAGATATTGGAAGGAAACTCCCCCTCAAGTTGTATGGGATTAACAGGAGGCAGGGTGGTCACAGCTAATTAGAATGGCGACAGGGTGCCTACCCTTGTTTTCTTGGGTCATTCCTGCATGTTTCCATTTCCGACAATGCATTCAATGCATGTTAAAAATGTTTAACTACTTTTCCCACATGCCAATATCCAAAATTGGCCTCCGGCTCCCACTTTAAGGGTTAAGCGGTACTTGACTTGCTAAAAGAACGCTGACCTGGGGTTAGTGGCAGGTTAAAATGGCCTTTAACTGCACTGTATTATGTACAGCACTGAGGAAAGATGCATTTGAGATTCCGGCACACCAAAATTGGAATGGACTGTGTCCAGAACCACTGGGAACCGACATAGAAAATCTAATATAAGTCTAAACAAAAGCTTTGGAGACTTTCAATATTATTTTAGTCCATATAGTCATTAGAAAGTAAAGTATGTCTGCAAGGTGTTGAACTGAAAATTCATTATTGCTATGTTTTGATAAATCTATTGAAGTATAATGAATGAATGTTTTCAACTGTCAGCCAGTTGAGGATAAAGCGGTGATAGGAATTCACTATGCTTGTCTCAATCAGACATCGGGGAAAATCTGTAATCAAAACGAATAGTGACTTTTGAACTGTAGCGTAAAAAGTAGGGAACTGAAGACCTACTTTGTGTCTCAATAAGTGTTTTAGGCCCTTTTATTTTCATTCTTACTTATTGCTGAGACATTTTTCAGCATGCACGTTGAAGGTGGGGACATGCAGGCGTGGCATCAGTGTGACTAACATGGCCCAAAGTTTTAATCCTAGATATCGGAATGTTTACGCCTTCAAATGATTACCTGAGGGTGCACCCTAGTGGGTTTTTTGATCGATTTGCAAAAGCCCACAGTAGAAAATGTCTCCAAAGAGGGGGCGGGGGGGGGGGTGCCCGCCCCAATGCTCATCCCTCTGAATAGTGGTTTACATTTTCTAAACAGCTTCACTCTTGACAGGGTTAACTTCACCTCCAGGGATGATAGAAGACCGACCCCATTTTCACCTTGAACCCATTTCCCTGATTGAATGGGTAATTGGCCTTAGGACGAAATCTTGAATGGATTAAGTTCATACAATGATCAGTATCCTCCCACAGCCCTAGCGCATTGTATTTAGACATTGTAACAAAGCTAGAAAATTTTCACAGGAACAAGTCCCATTGACCAAACAGGAACAACGAAAAATTGCTGTCCAAGCTAGTATAGCCCCTGAAGTCATGATCAAAATATGTATTAGCTTAACTTCTATTGTCAGTTGGGCAATGACAGACAGTCAGCATAAAAACTTATGAATGAATGAATAAGCAGCGATTTGATTACTGAAAGAATTCTAATCTTGTCTAAGCTGTTGACCCTTTCTGGTTGATACATGGGAAAATTTACATCTTGGGTTGATTCTCGTGATTGAGAACTGAACATGACAACACTCACTGAGAGAGTCAAAAGTTCATATAAACTTCTCCTCAAGCAGCGAATCAAACAAGGTCAGTCTCATGGGAAAACTGCTTTTTTTATACTGCTCTATCCATAAGTTACATTCCTTGCGATGGTGAACAACTTTGCAAGTCTGCGTCAGAAGCTCCTTATCTGGGTTTGTGGGCATGATTGATACTGATTTTCAATATCCGTCTGGTTCATTTGATACCTTTACAATGTGATTACAGTCAGGAAGGAAATCTGTGTTATTTCAATCAACACATTTGATTTAATTTGACCTTATGTGGCAACTTTTTCAAACTAGGGTCAGATTCAAAGCATTTTTTATAAATTTTACTCAACTCGCGTAGCCTTGTGCGTCAACATGACGTCAATTAAGGGCACAAAGGCTTGTCTAATTCATACCACTTGGATTAAGATATCTTTATATTGTTGGTCTTTTTGGTGGATCGTCAGTGGCAGAAATCCATAACCCTTTTTGCTACTGGACCACAATTCCTTGAGGGTTTGATCTAGTTCCAAACTCTGTGGAACCCTGCTATGATGGAAAAACATTTGATTTTGTGCCGATATATCATGACATATCTCCTGACATATCTTTTCATAATATCACAATGAACTGATCCTCATAATCAAAGATTATTAACAGGTTGATCCATGGTGAGTCTTGTGCTCCCTTCTTGGGTGTCCTTAGGAAACTATTAATCAAACCTAATAGCCACCAGTCCATCAAATCATAAATTTACGGCCCCTACTTCTTGGGAGTCCTCAAAATCAACCTAGCCATTTATCACACTTTTGAAATCGTCTGATCAGACCTAATGGGACTTAATTTCACCGATTACTGGTCACAACCTTGGTGGGCCATTCAACACGATAACATGAACACATTCTGGGTTTCCCATACAGCGCGCCCTTCAAAGCAGACTCCCTAAAATCAACAGAGAGCTGTGAACAAATTTCATTTCAAGCGGAAACGTGTGAAACGATTCTACATCAATGGAGTCCCTCCTTTGAAATCAGCTTCTAATACAATGCAACACTCAAAGAGCCTCCAAGTTCATTTAGTGAAGTTGTCTCCAAGATAGTTTTCAGTGTTTGCCTGTCTATTCCCCATTAAATGGTGGTAGACAATTTTAAACATCGTCTGACATTGGCAATGGGAGGTGATCATCTTGATAAAAAGGGCCATGATCATGACGATAAATCAACAGAAGGGTACGAACAGACCCTGAAGACTGAAGTCCATTCCAATCCAAGTTTACCTAATCAGGTTAGAGAGGACTGCTCACAGGTTACATATTGGCAAAGTCGGGTTTGACGAGATGTGGAAGATGTGACAAACACTTTGGTCGATACAATGTTGCATATGAACTGTTAACATTCCTGAGACGAAATAATTTGCCATAGACCAGTCGGTACTGGTAAGAACTCGAGAAGCACACTGCTATTTGAGGACTAATCTTTCTCAAGTAGCCAATTCAGATACTATTAAGATACTGGTATAATGTCAATAAATTACCTCCTCATTATGATCTTTTGTCCTCGTGTCAGTCTGGACCTCTGTGTGACCCCCTAGATCAGACCAAACAACGTCTAACGTATTTCACACTTTTATAATCAAGCATAATATCATAAAAACCATTCCAATTATCGAGCGGTTTTTGTGATACATTGCAAGCAATAACCTAACATTGGAGCTTGCCAAACATTCAGAGTGTATTCGATGATGAAAAAATTGACATCAAAGAACCCTTTAGGCCATGCTTCACCTTTCGAGGATAAATCCCATGTCTGAAGAGGGTAATATAACAGCCAATTCTGAACCAAATCAAAATAACACCATTTTTTAATCCAGGCAAACTGACTTTTTTCTTTTCAGACGTGATTCATTGGAATATGCAAGGGGTCAGGGTACACTACATTCAGAAATATTTCGCATTTTCTTCAGCGTGGAGCACTTGTGATTCGTTTGCGAGTTGAACCCACAACCTCCTGATTATATGATTTTACCCCAGATTTGACTTTATCAAACTTTCCCACTGATTCAAGTTCTGGAAACAGCTCTACTCAATGATACCCTCACTTACTCCATGGATGCACTTAACAAGATTTCTAAGTCAAGTTCGACATCATACATAAGACTTCCAGTTAAATCAAGATTTTACGCCAAGCTAGTTTGACTTCAAGGGACTGAGGCCAATGAGGCATAGGGCTGGTTGGATGGAAAGTCCATAAGGATTGAATAAGACCCCATAACAACACACCATATTATATCCTCTTTAAAAAAATGATCTCTCGAATCCAAAGCAGCTCAAAGCTTTTTTAAGACCGGATTTTTCACGCAAGAAGATATAATATTCTGCTCAACCCTAGAAAATATTCGGTAATCGTTCCTCACATTTTTGTTGTTCGATTGCTCACTAATTAATAAAGAATCATTAAAGCCAATGCACAGAGCTCAATGAGACAGAAAAACCACTGATGTGAAAAGAAAACTTTGCCTTTATTGAGACTTAAGGACCTAAGCCTATACGTCTTCCATGTAAACAGATATAACCTTGCCACATAGCTTAATAAGATACATAACAAATACTATATTTAGTGCTATTTTCTAAGTAGATTCTTAAACTTTCCTTTTTTTCAAGACAAAAACTAAGCACTGCAAAGACCACAGAACTTTGAGTATGTAGAGCTATAGTTTTGAGTGTCAAGAAGAGGTGTAATGCAAATATCAATGTGTATCTTATACCCTTCCCCTCCAGGGTTTTGACACTGGCTGGACCTCGGCGTTTTCCTCTGTGTACTGAACAGGTTGATGATTTTATCAATAGTCAACAGGTTCTATATCAAGAAAGCTTTGCCCCTCACCTGTTTTGAATGGCCTTCTGATGGAGTGGACCAATATCTGTGGACTTTGGGTGTGGAGGGAGCGATCTAACAAGAGGCCCAAAGCCACGTGGAGGGGGGGGGCTGGTAGACTCTCCGGGGAGGGGGAAGGTCAAAGGGGCCACATCTGCATTAAAAAAAAATTCCTAAGAGACGCATATTCCCTAAATACGGCCCTGAATGCTTACTTACAAACTGTATATCAAAACTCATCAGTCATTTCATTCACCAAGTTGACCTTTTTTCAGCAAGAATTGTACGACAATGGAGTATAAACAAGCATAAAACTCAATCCCACAATTACAAATAAGAATGGACAGGGGAGAAAATTTAAAGGACCCTTTTGACATCTGTCATTAGGCCTGAGATTAACCAGAGGCCTGGCCAGTATTTTTGTGCAATCCCCATGTCGACTTGGTCGTCGGCTTTAATGAGACATTTACCCACAAGGGGCCTACCCTGCATTTTGGCAAACAAGATCAACTGATTTCAAGTGGAAACTATTGACTTTTAGTGGCTAAAATTAATGGCAATGTGACAAGTGCCCATTGATTGAAAAGGAAATCTCCAGGAACTCTCGACAGAGTTGATCCCTCAAGAAAAGGTCTTTATCTCCCGAGGTGTTATACGTTTTTCAATATTGCCCAACACCAAAATGACAAGGGTTTATCTCAACACCTGAGGGTGTCAACAATAATTCTAAAGCTATAAGCACCTAGTTATGAGCAATTATTTTGTATCTAGAATCACACACATAAAGGAGTCCTAAAGTCGAATATGACCCTGTAAAATATTATGTTCGCCAAATTGACTTTACATGGATTTTGTGACGGTCTTCCCTTGATTTTTGTGAGGGACCACACACCCTGGCTTAGGCTTACATTTGACTCGTGTATTTGTTTAAGTCCAATCCTCCCATGATATCTCATTGGTTTGACTGTTCATATTTAGTGTGCATACATTCAGGCCTCTAGCCAATAACTGCATGACAACTCAGAAAAAAAAAAATTTTCTATCACTCTTAATGCCGTCCACTCTTACAATGGCCCAAAACATGCTCATTGTACACCTAATTCTAAAGCTATAAGGGTATTTCAAAAGAGCTACATCTACCAATACTGGGACCGGTATTAAAAGTTACCAATACTGCATCTTTCAACCCTGACCACGCAGTCTCTCAAACTTCCATAGTCCACAACCTTGCCAAGGGGGTCCCGCCATTGTCTCTGCAGCAGACATTACTATAAACACTTCATGTTTAGCTGTCACAATTATTATCGCACTTGGTGACCCCTGATAACCCGGTCTGGCCAGAGGCGGCATGAGGAAACCTTGGCTGGAGCCAGAAGACCTCTAACCAAACACCCTTCCGAGTGCATAAGCGCTATACAGCCACTCCTTGGCATTGATAAAAGTTCATGTTCTTCGAGGCTATCAGTTTTATATGAACTTTCTGTGATCTTTTGGCTGACATTGCTTGATGATATCAGCTACAATTTGATGTTGCAAGATCTAAATCTAAGAGGGCTAGTTCTCAATGCACTCTTCTGATATAAATGACCACATACTACTGTCCCGTCTGTAAGTAATGATGCTTCCACAGAACAGCAGAGGGGAATGGTCTTTTTAGGGGCGCTCAAGGGATTGCCCAAAAATGTTGTATTTAGGGATGGAAAAATCGGGACAGATAACGACAGGAAATGGGATTCACTTGAGTTTCCGGAATGGAAGAAAATGCTTCATGTTAAAGGGTTGCTAGTTATGAATGCAACAAAGCTTTAACCACTGTCTTCATTTTCTCTTTTCAGCCACCGACTGTGAAGTAGGAGATTGGTCAAAATGGGGTAGATGCAGTCGAGAATGTGGTGAAGGTGGAGAGTCAAAACGACAACGTTTAATTATCGTCAAATCATCAAATGGTGGCAAAAAGTGCCCGGAATTAGAAGAGACAATGCCATGTGTCGGAAGGAGCTGTCATCAAAGGAGAGATACCTTTGGAAGAGCTGTGAGAGGTAGGTGAATTGAATTGTCCTTGTCTTGTAACTCAGGGAGTCAGTAAATCAGATTGGTATCAAAAACACTTTACAAAGAAGAATTTTTACCGCTGCAACCTGAGGTTATGATTGCAAGTGACAAAACTCTCATTTTCAATTGTCATCACAGGTGCGCATGTTTGGGACAAGAATCGTCCATCGCTGCCAAGGGCTGTTCTATTGTTACCGGAAATATATTCACAATAGGTTGTATCAATTAGGCACCATGACTATCAGTGTCTTACCTACCTGGTTAGATCCGGCCTATAGGCTATAGTCCCCCTTTAAGAGAAATATAGTTCCTGCTTCAAGGTTCAAGCAAGCTTCAGATGAAACATACTCTAAGAGATCGAAATGTTTTTCTACTTTTAGTGTAGGTAAAGTGCAAGAAATTAGTTACTATCAAGTTTCAGATTGTGTTATTGAAGTCAGCACTGGTGTTTTGCATGGCACAGCTGTTGAGAGGAAAATTTGGCCCCTGGAAGTACTGGCTTAGTCATAATGTTGAGAAAAATTGGCATGCCAGTTTACTGCTCCTGCTGTACTGTACTGTACTTTCTCATAGAACAGTTACATGAAAAGTTTAGTTTCAGAAACTCAGAAAAAAGAGCAAAATATCTGCTCTGATGACGTCATCTGATGACAATTCCCAGCGGAAATATTTTGATTTTGGCTTGGAGCTGTAGTAAAACCCTGCAAGTATAATTTGCACAAGTATTTGAAAATATGATAATGCTTCTGGAATGCGACGCATGCACAGAATGGCATGTGAGGACGTTGGTTAGATCAAGTAATTAATTAGGGAGGAATGCTCAATTAGCTCACACATTAAAGCAATCAACTCCTGTGCTACACGCTTTGAATTAGCTTGAGATTTAACCCTTGTTAATTCATGAATTTGGATGCAAATTTTGTATGATGATTATTATGATGTAAAAGTACACACACTATAGGCATACACCGCTCTTGCTGAAAAACAGGAGATCTCTGCAGCCATTCACTCAGGTTGAAACCGCCTAAGACTCCAACAGTGCCCCCCTGTTCTTCATTCAACAGACACTAATTAATCATCTTCTAAAATTAGTTTTACCAGGAATCGCAGTATTTTTTTCAAAAGTCCTCAATAAACCCTGCCTATACATGAAATCTGAACAGCAAAGACCAAGTTCGACATCAAACAGAGATATCTCTTACAAGAAGTGATCAAGACCGGCCGAAGTTTCAACCAATCCCTGTACATGTATTTAAGTTCCTTTATTCCATATTCAGGTTAATTGTTTCACAAAAACTTGTCTCTTGTTCTCTTTAAATTGTTAGAGTCTTCATAAAAACAAAGAAGAGGGTGATTGTATGAAGTACATTTCACTCCATCATCTCAGGCTAATGGTGCACCAATGTCAACAACTTTTTTTGGACTATTTTCACTCATCACTCAGTAGGCGCCTTTGAACTACATAATGCATCACAGAAGCTGAAATGTCAATCTGGAATATACCTTCACCATTGCTCTGATCCTTGCAAATGGGTACACTACCAATCTTGCATCAGGGTTACTATAGAAATGTCTTTTACTAACCATTTCGCTTTTACCATTGATCCATTGAACTGCACTAAAATGACATCCCATCAGCGAGAGTGGTACACGCCACCTTTTACTTTTGACTCAAAATAAGCTTACAGTCAGTTGAAGTGCTTCCCTGAGTGAGTGAGGCTGTAACAGAGTTCCCAAAACTATTCAGATCTTTAGTATCAACTGGTGACTGGTTACCCGGCCAGCCAAGTGACATACCTGAGGGGTTGTGTGTGCATTCCAATTTCATGCGTCGGGGGGGGGGGGGGGGGGGGAGGGGTCATTATGGAATATCGTTACAAACACTGCCCCTCCTCCGTAAATTTGCTAAGTGGGGGCGGGACGTGCTTAAAGATTCTTCACCATTTAGTCCCAAACAGAAGCTACAAAAGAATCATTTACGTAAATCAAATATTTGTGCGCCTTTGTCCCAAACATCAGGTCCACCAACCTTCTTCGAATTGCCCCATTTGGACAATTACCATTGTCTGATTTTTTTTCAACAGAGGCTATTACAACAAAATAACTTCCTTCATAAAAGGACATGATTATTTCATGAGTTAATTATGCCACTAGAATCTCTAATAGGCGTCTACATATAACATAACTGTACTTTCTCATGAATTGTCTGCGAATGCCAACGACTATGAGTAGTTTGCCAAATCATTTGGAAATTTTTAAGGACTGACAAATGATATGTGATTGTAACACATTTTTTCATGTAGTTTCCCCGATGACACTTTGTGTATCCCCTTTGGTTTCATGTTACAAATCCCCTCTTTGAGTAACATTGACTGCGCTGCGATTATCATAATCATCACTCATTTCCATTGTGTCGACGCTATTTAGCCAGTTGAGTCACGTAGTACATTGACCTACATGTAAAAAAGCCTCCTTTCGTACAGGCGCCCCTAAATCGACCTCAACACAGTATTCTCTGGTCTTTTACTTTTGTTTCTGATGATCATCCTTCTGACTTTGACATGTAAATCTCCAAACACAGCTGCGTCTGGCAATAATTACCAATATACATCCTATGAAGACTTGAAACACCGAATGTACTTTATTCATGGCATTGAAAAATTAACAGAATAATTTCCTATAATCTCCGAGACTCTGTTCAACTTCAAGAATCAAGAATGATTTATTCGAAACATATTGCCATTGTCTCAATCAGCAAACCACTTCTGTTCGCAATAGGAAAATATAACACACTTTTTAATTGTTTGTAATTTTCATGCGAGGGAGAAGCTGTATGTAATTTTTAACTCGGCATGATTTCTTACACCAGATTTATCAACAACTGCTCTCAGAAATATGCTGCTGGGAATTTACCCATTCATCAAGTTGCACTCTACAGGGTGGCCCAGAATTATTTTCTGGGGTGTGCACGATTTCTTGCACGTGGTCAAGATGTGTGGACATTTCTCCAAACCACCCAGTATACAGGGCCACCTGATCAGTATATCGGTCAACAATAAATGATTCAATCGATTTGAACTTTTCATCTCCAGTATTAAGGGCCACTTCACAGTAGATTTGTGCATATACTGGTCAGATTTATCACCACGCTGAAGTCTGCAGCACACTTCAGCTGCTGTTTAGTGATGAAGTATCCTCAAGGTAGAGTTTGGTAACTCTCAGCTGGACAATCAAGGCACACGAAATGTCAACTCTAACCAGTCCAGGGAAGATTTATGCTGAAACTATCCCAAACATCAATCTATGGAGTGGGAGTGATATTAAGTTTTTGAAGCCGACGCATGGTCAGAAGACATATCAATTTTCATCCTTAAACGTCTGTCAGGGTGGAAAGAGTCCTTGAGATGACCTTCCGGGTTGTTACAATCAGTCAGTAGTAATCGGTATTGATAAGAAAGATCAAAATTTGTGCACCAAAACCCACACACCAATAGACCATTAGCTTCTAATGATCCATAGCTGCAAAGTTTATGTCAACTTGAATAACTCTTATATCCGACTGCCTAACAAACAAGGCAGTTGCTTATTCAGACAACTTTCTGGCCAATTTGACTGCTAAGATGACATGTATGACTTACAATAAAACAGCAGGACATCAAAACAAACCGGTTCACTTCTGATAGAAAAGGAAGTGAAAGTAGCTCCTTTTAAAGCCACTTCAGTTGGTCAACTCAAACCACCCATAGCTACTTCAAATAGGATTGGTCAAATGATGATTTTGTTTTGCAGAATTGGATAATTATACCCCTGTAAAAGCTACAAAACACAAAAGATGGTCTACTTGTTCAAATCTTAAAACTATAGGGGTGTACTGTTCCTATTCTTTTACACTACACAGTTCCGCCCATTTTGGACAAGACAATCGTTTAAATGGTAAGCCAGCAGCAGCCAAAACACTCATGTTATCTATTATAGTTATACCAAAACCAGCACTTTCCATCATGACTAGCTTTAGCTTCATGGCCCTTGCCGATTTGAAGATCAATCTCAGGGGTAATGAACCTGTCGTCAATTGGACACAGACTCATATTGCGCCATTGAGAGGGTCAATGATATTAATGGTAATCAATCGTCATGGTATCATGGCTATGCCACAGGTTGCAATAACAAAAAATGCCTGTTTGTGGAGCGCTTAACCTAACTTATCTACCTCACAATGGAAAATATTTGATTCCAAAGTTTGGTGATGCCTCTTCTCTGTCTATAAAGGCCAGAACTGTATGTTGCCGGAATTGTATGTCAGTGTCTGGAATGTCCAATGCCGAGCTCTCATCTGGCTGAAGGAAGTGGACAGGAAATGACTCAGAAGGCCTCCCACCGTCTGCTCATGTAAATACCCTCAAGGGATGTCTACGGTTTGCCTGGCTTTGCTACTCTTGCAATCACTCAATCACCCCCATTCAATGCTACAGTGATAATGATAATGATGATTCATTTCCTTCATCTCATGGAACGTTTTCCAATTATCAAGTCGCATACCCGCTTTCATTGAGGGGGAGAGTTTTCTTGGAAATCAAGTTGCCTAAGATGCAAAATTTTAAGATATACTGATCAGGGGTTTATCCACAACTTGGAGAAAAAGGGAGACAAGGCTCTCACTTTTCACAAATTCATAGTCGAATTTAAATATTTTTTCAAAATGTTGAAATTTCATTGTCAATTTCGAAGATTTTTTTCTGAAATCTTTTTTTGGGGGGATTCCCCTTGCATCCACACCAGCTGGTGAACAAAGAATATTGACATAAGAAGTCCCAACAGATTTATGGATGTTGACAGAACAGGATCAAATGTGGATCAAAATTCCAAATCAAATCTTTATGACCCATGCATCAACTTTTGCATCAAGCAACGAGACACACTTGCTGATCAAAGACTTGTCTGTCTGCTTCAACCGAAACAGTTTACTTTGGTGAAGGAAATGGCTTATTCAGTTACAACAGTTTTTCTTGCCCTATGGATTGAATTTTCTTGCTTCCAAGAGAATAACACAACCCCGCTGGCTCAAGTAATCCCAAGTCTAGGTTCACATGGGGCGAAAAATAAACTTAGTTCGTACTTCACCTGACGTAGATGAACTATAACATTGCTGCTATTTGGCGGGCAGTCATGTCATTTGTGATTAGGACTGTAGTTCCAGATTTTAACCAACTACATATACACGATTGGAAACACGGAGAAAACATAATCTTTCGCACAGACATGAACTCATGCGCTGCATGGTGATCTAATTTCTTTGGCAAAGAGATCATCCTTTTGTATTCTATTGAAATTCAAATCTGCTGAATAGGATGAGAAATTTGATGTTTGTGATATTGCCTGCTTTATATGGGGATTATGACGCTTTCTGTGATTTGGAATGCCGATAAAGGTTTTATCCTCTTCATGAAAAAAGGAAATCATTGTCAGCTCAACACTGATGCTATTGACTATATTACATAGGAAAATATTTCGTTGATGTCCGACAGTTCACTACAAAAGACTCACAAATATCATAGTCTCATAAGTTATCTCAAATTTCAAAACTTTCAAAGGAAGTTAGGCCTAATATAGAGATTTGAAGGATTGAGGATCCAGCTTTAAAGGCGGACTACAGGCAGGAGCTAGTCAAATTGGTACAAATGGAAGTCTTCAGTTGCTTACTATGTAGAGTAAGGGGCCTGGGTTGTGTGATTCAGTAATAATTATATTCCTCAAGGTAAACTTCAAGGGAAAAAGTAAAAGTTCAAGTTTGGGTTTACAGTCAAGCGTGAATAGTTTTGATGGAGTGAGAGATAGGAGAGACACCTATTGGAGACTTAGTGTAACTTAATCTGACAAACTTGGCTTCTGCCTATTTTTTTTATGACATTTTTAACCAATGAGAATCAACACAGAAACTAAATAATCTGAATTTTCAATTTCAGAATGGATTTTTTTCAATCTGGCCTCTTTCATAGATATAATGGTATCTTAATATCACATATGGCGTCTTTATCTTTTCAGAAACTGCAAGAATCATTCCTGCTCGATTCGGCAGATGGCGTACAAGCAAAATGTATGACGCCACACGGGGAATCAGGAAAAATCTTTGGTTTCATTACAGCAAAAATGAAATAATCACCAAGCCATCGTAAGTTAGCCGACCAATACAATGAATTGAAATAGAAATAGAAACTCTTAGCATTTGAAGACTTTGAACAAACGCCACCATTGGTAGCAATTCGAACAAATTTTCGGAATTTGTTTTCGGTTACTCATGCGCATACCGGTCTTGACCACCAAGGTTTATAGGCCTTTAGGTTAAGGATGGCGCAATTTCTGCCTATCATGCAGCAGTCTGCACCTGTTGACTTAACTGATCCATCCATTTCAGCAAGCTTTTGCTCCCCAATTTGCCTGATTTTGCTGAAGCTGTTCCTGTACCTTTCAAGATACCTGGCCAACTACAAATATTTGACTGTCCAACAATTTTGCTAACGCGATTCCTTTTAATTTCAGATACTTTGCCAACTACGAACTGGTCAGCACAAGGCGGGCATGCGAAAAGAACATTTACGGACCCTGGGCCGGAAACCTCAAGAAGGGACAGACGATTTGCGTGGAGTGCCAAGTCACAGCAATGCACCAGCGGTTGGGGGTCCGCTGCAAAGGTCACGGCGCCTATGAACAAATGACACGTTGGAACGCCATGAATGTGCCAGGATGTCATGGAATGTGGGTGCAAAAATCGCAACACAGAGCTGGAACCTGTCCAGTTTCCAGCGAAACGAGTTTCATATTTGTTTAAAAATACTCATGGACTTTTCATAAACATTTTATCTATCTGTTCAGATGTTGGTTGAAATGCCCTACTACAGGCTGTTTCTTTTCATCTAGTCTCCTAAAATGCTCATTGTTTGAATGAGATTGACGATGAGAAGTTAGTTTATAGTGGGCATTTCAACATTCCCAGCTCAGAAAGTAGCTGGGAGATTTTAGGTAAGAAATATGGTAGAAAGTTGCCTGAAAATACATTGGGTTTATGGTAAATTGTCAATGTGACGTTTCTGTGCCAAAAATTCAGAAGCTGGGGAACTGTAGGGGAAAGTTTGGCTGTTTATAATAGGTTGTTTCACCAGTTAGTTGTGGCTTGACCTTAGAGCTTTTTACTTGGCATGAGAAGTACATGTAACTCTGTGTGCTTGACGGTAATAACTCTAAGCGTCCTTGATGTTGAAAGGAAAGCTGCACTTTCAGGGAAAAGTCTGTTTTACAACGTGGTGAAAGCATCTTTGGTGCTTTTGTGTGCTTTGACTGAGAAAATCAGCCAAAACTTATCTTCAGAAATTGGGCCGAAATAACGTGAATCAGACAATATACAGACAATGTTCTTCACTTTCTGTAAATGATCTGGATTTTTCTTTTCCTTTGGTGCAAAAAGCATAAAATCTAGTTTTAATTCCTTTTAAAATCATTTTAGTGTTTAAGATAAATCATTTTAATGCATTTTATAATGGAAAAGAACATGTATGTACATGTAGAGCAACCATCAATAATTATATATGGAATTTTGTAACATTAGAAATTTTCATAAAAATATGTATTTAGGACTGAGATTATTATTTATAGCTATTTTATGTATGTGTCATAGGTCATATGCTCATCACAAAAATACACTTCTGCAATCAAGCATCTATCATCAATACTAATTCGCATGTCATTTTCACAAATTTTATGAACTTCATCTAACACTTGGGCTTGTTTATGAAGGGCTACACCTAACAAGTTCTACTGATTGGTTAAACTGCAAGCAAATGTCATGTTATCATGACAATGTCGCGAGTCGCAGTGTCAAAAAGTGCTTGTTTGCAGAACGCTTCAATATTTCAACGGACCCGGATATACCTTATACTTTTTAACATCACAATGCAAACACAAATAATATTTCTTAAAACCATTTCAATATAATTTAACTTGTAAATTCATGTAACTGTGATCAGTAGTATAAGATCGTTTTTTTCTGCGATCAGTGTTGTGGAGATAAGATCAATGAAGATGCAGTTGAAAGAGCCACAATAATTTAACAGAAGGACCAATTAAGTAGTGTCTTAAAGTAAAATGTGCTCTGGGGGAAGTTTCATTTCTTTTTCATGACAATTCAATTTCATCCTCACAATATTTCGGGGTGATAATATGTTCCCATTTTTAAGGGTTTACGTTTGTGGTAATTTAGGCAATGTATCAAAATCAAAGAATTAGTTTCTGCTGTCACTGTTTTTGGTTTTAGGGACTTTAATCAGAAAGGATTTTTAAAGGGTTTTATTAAACTAGAGAAATAGCTTTCTGGTGATACAAAACCAAATCCATGTACAGTTGATTACCACTTGAGAAACTGTAACCAGTTTGATGTAACATTGTTTATCCGATTCAGTACTAAAAAAGCAGAAGTCAGCCTTGGAATAGTAAGGTCAACGGCAACATTTCTTTCAATGAGCCCAATCTTTTAGAGGGCAGGGTTGAATATAAAAGTAGAGTATCAGAATATTGAGTTTTACAATACACATATAATGTTATGCACATGTTCTAGTAATAAAAATGTATATAGAAATACTTTCTTTTCTTCATTCATTAGGGAATGTTCCGTCTTCAAGGCACAATATTCCCATACCTCAGTCTTGGCTGTTGTCACATGGCAGTTCACTGATGGAATCTGACTTTTACCAACTGCACAGAAGGACGTCTCAATAAGAGCAGTAGACCATGGATGATGGCAGCAAAGAAGCAATAGTTTTAATTACCAATTAATATTTAGATGACCCCTTACCTTCTAACCTGTGAAACAGAAGTTGGAAAGAGAGTGGACAGGATACCTGAAAGAAAAGCCACATTTTAAAATAGAATGCCATGGCCAACTACAGTACAGTGTAATTTCTTCACCATAGCCATAGAACAGTTGACATCAATCCATAGACTCGGCCATTTGTAATAGTGCCATGCCTTCTCCAGATCCAATCCAATGATGTCCTTGTGACCTTTGGCACATGCCTTTTTTCATTGTTCACGTCCCTCCAGTGAGGCATTATACAGAGAGATTCCTTGTCCCTGGCAACAATCCCAGGGCAAGCAAGCTGACAACTAATCCAATGTACATGTATGTTGTGTGATAGACTCTTCCTCCATTACTGAAGATGGCATCCCAAGGTCAATTACTCAATCAGTGCCCAACTGTTGTGGCACAAATGCTCAAAAAAGAGTTTATGCCAAAGAAGAAGAACAAGTAAGATGTACTGAGATTAGGTGTATTTATAAAATATATGGATTGGCAATTTTTGTCTGAGAGCATGCAGTAATCTATCAAATGCAAACGTTACCTCATGAGAAAATGTTCTGCACAAACTTACACCAGCATCAGGAACAGGGTAATTTTTTAGAGGCATGGCAGATTGATGCAGAAGACTGTCCTCAAACAAAAGTCATTTGCTCCGTTCCAAGACAAATTCCTCCAATAGCAGTTATGTGTCGTTATGTGGATATTCATTAGATTGTCATCATTTAGATCCAAGTTGACCCATGTAGATATGAAGCCTGTTTGGTGATCGGGAGCTCTTGTCAGTCAAGGTTAGATTGTTACAAGTCTCTCTTCTGTGAGTTCCCTTATGCGATTTCCATCAACCAGAATATAGATAGTCCCTTTGATAAGCCAATGCTCCTTTACTATCACTGCCATTGTCAGAGGAAGTTCAGTGAAGCAAATCACTAGGATCAAAGTGAAATATGTACGAGTTCCATGCGAATTGTAATAGTCCCTATCAAGTTTTCGTTTCGTCCACATCACTGCCATCGTCAAACTCCTCATCAAATTCTTCTTTCGATATCTGAAATGACATAGGAGGAAAATTCTTAGAGATCGACTGTAAATCAGATTCAGATTCAGAAAGTCCACTCCAGGGTGCTAGTTTCCTTAAATATGACATCAAATCTTGTTGCATCTGATACCCATAATGCCAATTAAGACATCATTGAACATAAGCGCTCAACTCAGTGTCTCAATATTGCTACATCAACTCACCTTGCCTTGCTTTAGTTTTTTCATCAGGCGGACATCAGCAGCTAAATCGTCGAGCTCCCCCTCATCAAACTCCTCAACTTTCCTCTTCTGTGCCTTCAACTCTTTCACCTCCTTCCTCTTCTTTCGTTTCTCTTTCCTCTGTTTTTGGTCTGACCAGGGCACGGTTTGGGCCTGAAAACAAAAAGGGATGCGTTCATATAACATAGAGTCAACCTTACTGCAAACCAGTTCAACTGATAGAAGTGTCAGTTCACCTCAAACATGCAATATCCGTACCCAGGGAATGAGTGAATGGGTACTGCCTAATAAGGGTCAAATGTACCTGTAGCACTAATGCACTGCACTAACTAGTATTGCCCGTCTAATGTTACCCCTTAAAGGTACATTAACTGAATGACGGCATATGAAAGAGTAACATGTTGCTAAGAGAAAACCCCGGCTTACAAAAACTGCACTTCATAAATCTTGATATAATGTCTATTTGGTTCAATTCAACCCACCTTTTTCTTATTAAACTTCTCCCTCCGTTGCACCTTTCCCTCTTGGAATTTCTTCAGCTCTATCTGTCGTTGCTTTTCTCTCCCTTTGTCCCTGCAATGAAAATGCATTGATAGATCACCAAACGAAAAGAGGTATTTAGATCTTACTCCTCTCTTCTCAGGATTCAACGACAGTATCAGATTCTTTGGTCTTTCGATGTCACAAACTAGGCTGTGACCGTCAGGTTTTCCTGCATTTTCTTCTTCGTCTTCTTCTTCTTCTTTAGCGTTCGCTCTGCACTTGGAGCGGTCATTCTCCTAGGAGTAATCCTCCTCCAAGGCGGGATGAGCGTATCCTGTGTGCCACTACAGTTAGGCGCCAATTGGGTTTATTGGCCTGGTGGTCCGACTTTGGCGAGAGAGATCGAGTCCACGCAAGCTACTCATGTTTCTCACTTGGTGGGGTCTTAGCTTGCCCTGGCATAGACACCAGGTACAAGGAACCTCGGTTTTGATTCTCATTCAAAGGACTGTGAAGAGCCAGGAATTTTTAGTTCCTTGAAATCCAGACATACGATCATGGGTTCTCCCCGGGATCGAACCCGGGCCCTATTGCGTGGTGACCAGCAGTGTAAACCACTAGGCCATGAGGCTCCTTGTTTTCCTGCATTGAAGGCAGCAATATTTCAGCACTATTGGGCGCAGTGTCAACAATTTTACTCACCTGAATGGTATACTATTGAAGTCAAATCCCCTGTACTTCTCATCGAATTCTGGTAACCTTTTGCCCTTCAGCTCTGGCATTTTTGGCAGCCTCATCAAACCAAACCCTTTGGCAAGTTTAGGGAAGTCCAAATCTAAAATCGAAGAAAGTGGCATACATATAACATAAATTGTTAAAAGGCTGCATTCTCAATGTTACTTGGCATGAAATCTTGCATGAGGGATGACATTTGCCCCAAAGCAAGGCGCATAGCCACGATTTCATACTAATCATAGATTGTTTTCATTCATCAAATTAAACCTGGCGTGAACTTCAATCTGGTCTTCTCATACAGTTATTGATTGACCAGTCAATTAATCTTAGAAAGTGAAATTACCTTTAGATCGGAATATCAAATAGCATTCGTGTTTGGAGTAAGCTTGTATAAACGACACAAATGCCTTGGTGCCCTTCTGAAAGACATCACGGTCCTTCACAGCAATTTCTTGAACATTTGGTAGAACATTTGGCACCTCTTCTTCAACACTATACTCTTGCAATGGCACCTGCAAATAACGCGAAAAAACATTGTAGATTCTATAAACAGGATTATCCTTCACTTCAAACTTCTGCAGAACTGCAATAACGAAATAACATAGTATATGAAAGTGCTCTAGGCCATACATGCCACGCATGCCTCATTGCAAAATCCATGTTGTGAAGATCATTAATAAGAAATTTGTTAGTTACCTTCTGGTTAATCTTGATAAATTCCACATAGGTATCTTCCGTCGGCAACAAAAAGACGAGAGCGCTTCCCTCGTTACCGATCCTGGCAGTCCTTCCACACCGGTGAACGAAGGCGCTCGCTGAACTAGGTGGATCGTACTGTATGACCCAGTGAACCTGGGGTATGTCGATTCCACGGGCCATAACGTCTGTACATACTAGAACACCCCTGAAACAAAAGGAAACACTTCGGATCATAATGGTGGCTTCAAATACCATACTATCCAAACCTCTAGCCACACCACAAGGGCTGACCCCTGCCAACTTCAGTGGATTTCTTCAGGTATTTACTGCTCTGATAAGAGTTTTCCTTCTCCAAGACTGGTTGCCAACAACGGCTAACAAGGCCAGGCTCCTCCCCTCCTTGTTTTCTGACCCGAGCTCATCTGAAACGCTTTACCACGACTGTCACTACCGAGAGCCTCATGACATATGTTAAAGATTGTTACCTTGTTTTTTTCTTGAATTTGCTGAAGACTTTGTTCCTCTTATCCTTCATTTTCCGATGTATACATAGAATTTCTGTCTGCTGCAATAACCTGAAAGACATTCAAGATTCAGTCAACAAAACGTTGGCCAAACACTCATCTAATAGCTAAAGTACAGGGAAGACGTACTTTCAGTGTTACTCACCGAGTCAGAACCACAGCAAAGTAATCCACGCATGCACACGTCCGGAAGAAGATCATGTGTTTCTCTTTTGGATGCGATCGAAGGAAATAAACAAGCTGATTAAACTTTTGGTCGGCTTCGCAAATCTGAAAGTGAAGGGGAGCACTTATAGTCAAAGTCACAAGTTCAGGTTCATATTCAAAAATATTTCAGATACTTTAAAGAAACTGGGTGTTGTATTTCTCTTCCAATCCAAAGCCATGCAACAACTCCACTTTGGCATCCTGGAAACAATGATGCGAGCACAATATGCCAAATCAACATCGAAACTGTCATGACCCGGGGTGGACAGATGCTCATTTCAAGTTATATTTTCTTACTTGATAGTAATTGTTTAACGATGATGGTGTTCTCTGTTCTACGACAGCTGGCTGGTTTTTCTCCTTCACTGAAATTCTCACAGGATTTCTCAAACCGGCCCGAATCAGTGCCTCCACTTCTTGTGTTTGTGTGGCAGAAAAAAGGCCAGTTCGCCTCTGTTTTGGGAGGTAACTGAAGATCATGTTGAGGCTCTTTTCGAACCCCATGTCGAGTAATTGATCAGCTTCGTCCAAGACCAGGACTTCCTGAAATCAAATTGATGATAATAATATTGCATTCTTATATAGCGCGCACAGCGCTGGCTTTGTGGAAACATTGTTTGATATACATCATACACAAGGTACTTACCATAGCTTTAGCACTGGCAGCCAAGTTGAAACCAGGGGACACTCTACTGAACAGATCTTCCAATCTACCAGGTGTAGCCGTGATGATATGACCGCTAAAATGGGGAATAGAATCATTAGTCTCAAATGGCCAAAGCATGTTTATATTTGAGCGAACACTGCTTATGAGAAATTACCATTTGGAGCAGGACCTTGTCAAACATAACCTTTCTCAAGTTACTCAATATAACAGATCAATTTAAAATAAAATCTATTCAAGGATTAGCATTGATGATGGTAACACTCATTTTTAAACTCACCCTTTGCTTTTGAATGCATCTATGTCAGACTGAGGAGAGTTCCCTCCAATGAAGAGTAGCTTGGTGAACTCCGGAACATTTATCAAGAAGTTTGTCAAAACCTCATCAATCTGGTTGGCTAGTTCTCGAGTTGGGGCTATTATGATTGCCCCGATCTAAAGAAATCATAATAATAACTGAATGCCATTGCTAACAGATAGAATACATTTTCTCCGATGTTCAAAACTGTCCATTTTTGCAATATAAAAACATAAATATACATGTAATGCAAACAAATTCCTTATCAGACTTCGCTGCTCCACAACTCTGCAGGTTACAACACCAGTAATGATGATGATGATGATGATGATAACTTTTAATGACAATAAACCAACCCATTATGATGAATCTCACAGATGCTGTAGAAGCGCTTCTCTCTTCGTCAAAAGATCACTTACATCACATTTTCTAAGTTTCTCTTCTCTCCTCAGTAGTATTTCTATTATCGGAATGAGAAACGCCAACGTCTTGCCACTACCTGTCACAGCCTCTGCTGCTACATCTTTGTTCTTCATAAACAACGGAATACATGATGCCTGCAAAGATAAGAATCATCATAGGTAAAGTCCACCTGTCTACTCTACCTCAAAATTATTCAAGGTGAACTCTCTTGGATACAAAGGTGTAAAATCGCAACAAAAGTGAACTTGGTTTAAATACATGTACATTGCATAATTTTCAAGTATTTTGATGCAAGAGATCATTGCCAGAAATATAAAATTTCATGACCTTTTACTCCAATTTTCTATGACAATTTTTAAAAGCACTTTTCTTTTTTAAAAAGGTTAAAAGATTTTGACCTTTTTTTGACCTGCTCTGATGTGTTTTTTCTTTGAACTCTTTGATTTGCATCCACTGAACATTGAGGATCCTAGAGGAGTTTCTTAGCTTGGTTTCAATTCATTTATTCAATCAAAGCATTTGTATGCATTTCAGTATAGAACTGTAGCATTCACACTCCAGCAGGACAAAGTTGCTTCTCCACTTCCTCCTTCCAATTATGTAGTATTTTCACTGTATTTTCACTTTGTTCTTCCACACCACTGTCTAAAATATTCACAACTCCAGGCAAAATTTCCGAGAATACTATCAAGTTCTTTTATGCATTTGATCGCATTCATTTCATAGAACTCAATCAAGTCCATCAAGAATTACTATAAATTGGCAAACAATCCTCAGACAACCACAAAATATCCAAGTGCCGATAATATTTTTAAACATATGTAGAGTCAGTCTCTTTGAGTCAAACATAACGAGAAATGTGCACGAACTTGATCTATAAATCTGACACAGTAACTTGAAAGTCTCCTCCAAATAACCTCCTTCAAAAAATACCCAATACTGCCTATTCACATACATTGTTCTACACTTCCAATGATCCTATCATAACATCACTTAATAACAGGCACAAGTTCTCATCACCAATCGCCCTTTTCACAACTCTCAGTATGATGCATTCTAAACCAATCGAAAGCTATTGTTTTGTCTTGTACAGTGTTGTAAATGCAGGAAAACCATACATCTACACTACTAAGTATTCCTGCATCAAGTAATGAACCATTTCATCTGACTTGCTGTTCTTATAGATCTGGCACAGGTTAAATGCAGCATCTCGCTTCAAGTCAAATAGCCCCCTCTCATCTTCCACGGGACACGGAAGAGTCAACACCTTATCATAGTAGTGTATTGCCACATGGTAAAGGCCTAACTGATGAAAAGCTCGGCCCATGTTGTAAAAGGATTCCTGGCACTCTCCTCTCAGTTCCATGTACTTGTTCAGGAAAACACACGCCTGTGTTAGCAATAGATGACGCTTCATGGCAAATTTGATCGAGGCAAGCTGGATGAAGGTGACACCGATACTCAGCGAGATAAGCGGATCGCGTGGCATTTGGCGGTATGCAGAAATAAAGTCAGTCAGAGCATACTTGTAGTTTCCACCGACAAGGGACTGGTGGGCATTCAGTAAACCTATGGCAATGTTGTTCGGATGTTTCAGCATAAGCCTGATGAGAAACTTGTTGTGTCTCTGGTGCTCAGCAATTGTTACAGTCTGAGAGAACAGATTCCAAGCACGATGGTTCTCAACTTCCTTCAAACAGAACTCCTTGATGAAATTATAGGCGTAGTTTCCATTGTTGTTGAGGATGAATGCCATGAGGCAGATGAACTCTGACTCCTTCGCCTTACTCGCATCATCATTGAACTGAGGCACAGTCAAAGCAATAATGGCTAAATCCTCAAATTCGTCATATCTTTTGACGTTCACAAGTGTGTTGCAAACCTTCAAATAAAGCTCCCAAACATCATCAAGAGGTAAAGCGCTGTTGCCATCAAAACATGGAGCTCCTTGTAGTCTGGAATGTGTGCCTGACCCCAGCATCTGTTTGAGAGCAAATTTTCTATGCTTTCGTGTGCGGAAGTTGAGGATGACTGACAAGTGCCCAGGCTGGAGGATGTCCTTGAAGTGACTGAACAACATCTTCTTACTCAAGTCCAGGAACTCCTCGAGTTTCCCTTGTGAGTGCAACAGAAGAGTCTTGTGAAGCAACAACCTCATGTCCTGCCCAGTTATTTCCTCAGCAATCTTACCAGTTTCTTGAGTCAGGGCTCTAAGAGCTTCCTCAGGCTTCCCTAACTGTTGTTGTATTGCGGAGAGTGAGACTCTAGCACCAAAGTGCTGTGGCGCTAGCTCAACGACATGTTTAAAGGCCTCTGCTGCATTGCCTTGCTCACCAAGGGCATTCAGGCACTCTCCATAGATGAACCAAACTGCCGCCAAATTATAAGAGTCTGAATGGACGAGAGTAGCAAGGATCGGCTTTGCTTGCTTGTAGACGCTTTTCTCCATGAATGCCTCTGCCACATCGAGGTAAAGATCACCCATGTCATTGGGGCTTTCATCAAACAGGGGTGCCAGCAGGGCCGGAACAACTTTGAGCATCATCAAATGAATCAAGCAGAGCACCAGCTTTACGCGGAGATCAATCGGAATTTGCTCAGAGATTTCTACACTTTTTAACTTTCCTCTCTCCTCATCGTTGGCAACCAGTTCTTTGGCAGCAGTGCCATCCAAAGCACGCCCATCAGCTGTTGTCAACACAGCTCCACACGACTCGACCAAGAGAGCCATAGGTCGCTTATAATTTTGCTGCGACATGTACAGTTCTACAAGTAGATTCACATCCTCAGATGTAACTTTGTCCTGATGCTTTTCAAATGTTTTTTCCATTGTTTGTATTGCTTCCGGAATCTTCTTCAATCCGTGCAACTTCTTAGTCAAATCTCTAGCCAACTGCAGATATCGTTCCCCCTCAGTTTGAGGAAGCAGCCTTAGCACATTGTGGAATCCATCGATAGCTAAATGCATATCTCCAACTTCTTGGTAGAGCTGACTCCTCTGAAATATCAGGTTGGTGTTATCATGGTCGTACCTTATGGCTTTGGTATAATATTGGCATGCGTCTTTAAGCTTTCCAAGTTCGATGGCCATCTCGGCAAGTTTGCACCACTGGTCGGAGTCAGATGGGGCAAGATGAGCGCCTATCAAGTGGAACTGCATCGCTTTATCTGTATCATCCAGCTCTTCATACAACATCCCAAGTGTCTGGAAAGGTTCCGGCGCATTTGGGGCCAGTCTGATTACTTCCATACACATCTTGATAGCCTCATCACGTTTACCGCGTGCAAACATTAGATTCGCCTCTCCCATCAAACCCTGCAAGTCCTTCGGCAGCCGAGAATGCAGCTTACGCGTCCGCTTCTTTCTCTTTTTTGGACTGTCTGGTTCTTGAGATGTGGATGCTGATGGTTCCTCTTCCATTTCAATAGTGTCGTCTGCAGGCTGGTCTACATGTAGGTTGTCTGCTTCAGCAGGAAGATCGGGACCACCTTCTTCAGGTTCAGCCTCTTTATCAGCATAAAACATCTGCTTCATGAACTCAACAAACTCCACTTCCCCTTTCAAATATTTGATAGTCAACTCGCTATTGACATCAATGGTCGTCATCATTGATGTCGAAGGATCCACTGCGTGGAAGAGTGTTTGTGTAGAGGAACCATCAACAACTTGGTCTCTTTCGACCTGTACTTCAATAACCTGTTCCTTCTCCTGGACAAACGTTGCAACGGAAGCCAGGCTCTCGAGAGCCGAGACATCGACATCAATATCATCGTGTGAGGTGTTGTCGCTAGATTCCACAAGACCAGCAGTAGAAGACCTCATCTGATGGTATTCATCAAGCTGTTCCTTGGTTAGATTTCCTTCCAAAGAACTGAACTTGTTTTCTTTAGACACGAAGTCCTCCATCTTCAGTGATCCTGCAAGTACATGTAAAACGACCAATTATATAGGTACCCGACACACGTCTGTTTTCTTTGCTTGATGATGCTCCGTTATGTATGTCCGAGATGTCTATCCATCATTCATGGTCTGTTCATGAAGACAAGGATTGATGGTTAATTTGACTTTCACTGCAGCCCTCACATGCCATGCCAATTTACATGTAGTATCAGCGGTGTGCAACGATTTTATCCTCAAGTCTCTGTCATCATCACCGATCCGATCCGTACGCACCATCAATCATAACTAACTGGATGACCAATGAAACTGCTCGAAACAAACTAATTGAAAGACGTCCTGAATTTACAAAATATATAAAAACAACAGTATGCATATTTCAAGGCATTCTATGCCTTTATCGAATATTCCACAAAACAACTTTTATAGCCTACCAGTACCATCCGATGAGGCCTGCCCTGCCCTGCCCCGCCCCCTGGGCTGGGGCTGGGACAACCAAAAATGTGCAACAGCCGTCAAGATGTCTTATCTTAAGGATATGACGACTCAGTGGCATATAAACGGATACAAATGCCCAACGCTAATAGATCAGCATATCCTATGCTATCATGGCCATGAGCAACTCCTAGGACTATTTGCCCTGGGGACAACTTTTCCTGTTACACCACCACATGGCACACAACTTCTCAACTGTTTACGCTTTTTCGAACCTCTACATCTAGAGATTCCTCTCAATGTTTGGAAAATGGTGGATAAAAAACAATGCTAAAAAAACCGAACTTACTTGAACAGGGGTTGCGTGCTGGAATCTTAATTGCCTGAGTGATTTTAGGACGGATTTGTTGAATTTTACGGGCAAATTACGCCACTCCGACTCCATTGTATTATTCTCAAAACAGGTGTGCGGTATATTTCAATATTGGTGTTTATCTACAGTAATTTTACCATTTTTAGAACAAATAATCTGGTAACTAAAATAAAATATTTCAAATATGCTGCATAAACCTAAATTGCTTTTTTATTCTTAGGCTCATTATAGATTTCAAATACCAAGTTCCTGTTCTACTGGTGTGGAGGGTATTTGGGAAACTACTTTTAGATGTATTTATCCGCAAAAATAAGCAAATATTACTTTTTTATTGAAATACGACGAATTTTAATCACAAACTTTTTCTTTTGACTGATATTAACCATAGTTTTGTTTTATTTTAAATTTTAAGTAATAATCGGCTTTGAGTTCTTCAATATAAGACCTGAATTAAGAACTAATTTGAAGGCTCAGTATCACTCGAATTGTGGCTGAGTTAAACGGTTATGGTCGACAGTACTTTCGGCAGGAGCCCGCAAAATACAGCGAAAAAGATCGCTTTTTCTACCAATATATACCATTTATAGTTTGTGAAATTAATCGAGCAGAAACTTGACACATTCGGGTTACAATAAAACATCAGAAGTATGGCAAAACTGGTAAAAGTTTGCCCAGGATTGCAAGACTACGAATTCGAGAGGCGACAACTTCCACTGGTTGTTGACGACACTCTCACGGTATGTCGCATTCCTTGAAGAAGTCCTATCTTTATATATCTTGCCTGTCCTGTAACATGTAAATCCCCCCCCCCCCCATTTCGTGGCTTCGATAGCTCATGGTAGGGCCTAGAGGAAGCACAGCTCTGGATGGAAGAGTGTAGACTATGCCTAGACCTGCACCTGGCATGCGATGCATTGCATGGCACTACTGCCACTAGGCTAGCTGGCATGGCAGTGGCAGTCAATCATGTCTCAATGACGATCGCAGCTGAAGGCAAGCATGACCGTGTCCGTGAGTCGTGTTGATGATGCAATGGACGCATGTCGTTCAACATGTTCAAATCTACAAAATACTGACAACAGTTTCTACAAACTAGGCCTATAGATTTACCATATTCGAAGACCAGCCAGCTAACCAGTAATGTGTCTCATCTGGAACAATGAGTGGCGTAGGCCTATAGAATCCGGCGTGGGCCCTCTGCTGATGTGTTCTGATTGTCCGTGTGATATACGTCTTTCTCTCTCAGAATGACGCCTATCAAAATCAAGTTGAACGCAGGGCAGTAAGTTTATGAAGTGGACCGTGCATTGACTGTCAGTGTCAGGAAGTTTGTGACTTAGAGAATGTTTGTAGTTAACACCACACATTGTAAATATGATGATTTTGGTCTGGAGTCGATTTATTTGTAAGACTGAAGACATCTGTTTATTCCATTCTAAAGTACATGGAGGCCATTCATGTTTGATGATGTATTGACCACATTCAATCAATTTCCCACAAGTAGTTAGTATTGATTTGTTTATGGTATTGGCTATGTGTGGAATAGGGATCACTGGTGCAGGGTCTCATGTACTTGTTTCCTGGTTTTGAATTCAAAGTGGTCTTGTTGTAAGCATAGTAGTATATGGTGCTGACTATTCACATATGAAGAGAGAAAAAGCCAAAGCAGCAAAGTAAAATTTGTAGTCGGCTGCACCCTTCCCAATACTATGCTTACAAATCATGGTCAACTGGCCCCAATTGGTGCAAGTTGACCATAATTTTACTCCATAATAATACTTATTCTGGCGGCCTCCATAGGATTGTTTTAGTGTCTTCTAAAATTAGAAGGATGATTTGTCTCTGTCTCACTTGCTGAATTGCGAACTCTATTCCAATACTGATCAGTCACAAAATTCTAAATCTGTCTTTTCAGATGGTGATGCAATTCAATGACAGCTGCTTGGGCTGTGAGAAGGGGAGCATCAAACAGAAAGAGATGGAAAGTTTTGTCCAGAAGTTTTCAGCGTTGACAAAAGATGAAGTAGCTATCGCCCTTTTGGTTAAAGACAGTGATATTTTTCACCTGTTATCACAGAAGGTGCCGTGTGTAGGCTGTCGGAGGAGGTAAGTAAGAGATGAAAATAACGAATTGACTGTCTGTAGGGTGGTAATCTCAATATCTGGCCAGCTTTTTTTCAGTGTTTCAGTTATCATTTACACTACAGTAAGCTCATCAATCATAACTCACTTAAACTAGATGATATATGGCATTGTCATTATTCAGGGGCTTTGAATATTGCTTCTAACACTTCAGACATGTACAGAGTACATTTCGTCTTTCATTTCAGTGTTGAGAGGTTGTTCAGTCAGCTTGCACGTTCAAGCCATCCTGCTCTGGAACCATTGGTGATCACAAAGGATTCTGAGCTGTCCATAAACCGAAACTACCTGTTAGATCCCAAAGCGATGTATGCTTTATTTCACGTGCATGGGTAAGTGTTGAAACTTGTGCTACCTAACATCAAGCCAGTCACTAAATCTGTTTTGCACATGTTGAAGCACTTCTAATTGGTTCGAGTTGAATTTATACTTGTGGAATTTATTGTTTTCCTTGGTGATTTCTTTGATCACATTATTTTCTTGTTTTACTTTCAGGTCCAAATTCAGCACAATTGTGGACTCGATTCCCAAGAGCAGAAAGAATAAGCGGTGTACACTACATTCCCTGGAAACACACAAGGTGAAATGCTTGGGGTAAGTTGAAGTGAAATGTTTGGGGTACGTTGTCAGTGAAACAAACATCATAGACTGAAAAATGTCCTTGGTTGAGTCTGCATGATGTGATTTTGGCTGATATTATTCTCATTTGTGTCAAAACATAATATGTGGATCAAGAAAAGAACTCCAATCCCTCAACTCTTAGGTATTTCATTTTGGAAATCTCATATGGTATTCCTTGTTAACACAGTTGATTCATCTGCCAATAAGCATTGTAAAAAGTCGTTTTAAGGTTCATTGCATGTCAAAGAACTGATTTACCTACAAGGTCTGAATTCGGCATTAAATGTTACATGATGGTTGACATTTGACATATTTTGTTACGTCAGATTACGAATATTTCTTTAAATGCATAACTTCTGTGTATGCTACACATTTGATATCTTATTTGATATTTTCAGGACTTGGACTGATGTCTGGGATGTGTTATCGAAAGAATGCAGGGAAAAGGTTGTCCTTATCGATGCTGATAGTCTCTTGGATACCTTAGAAACATACCTCAGAAAGCACAGGTGAGTGTCGACTAAATTAGTTTTGTTTCTTCAACTGTTCTAAAGGACAAAGCTCAGTGGTTCAAGAGGGGAATGTCAACGAAAGACGACAGCCAGGTTTATCAGAGACATAGGCCTGGTTCTGTAGTACATCCATAAACAAGAAAATTGATGGCCAAGAAGAAATGACAGCTTTCTGTTGCCACTGCAAGAAGATAAGATAAACTCACATAGCTGCAGAATTTCTGCCAAAGACCTTGAAATATTTTTTCACTCATTTCAGATTCTGCTCCGACTGCAAGTCTAAGGTTCAGCGTGCGTACAGCATATTGGTTGGCGAAGTCAACTCCAACTCTGAGAAAGGTTACTGTCCAGCCCTGTATGAAGGTCTCCGCTGTTGTCCACAGGACAGACACCTCCATATTCACTGTGATACTGACTTCATTGAGCAGATCATTCATCGTGCTGAGCCAGAGTTACTTGGCAGGTGGGTGGATTTCTTTAAACTGAAAAAAAATTGAGGTGACTGTTGAGAGCTGACCATCGAACTCGGACATTATTAGGTGTAAAAACAGTATTGGGCAATTGTGATGAAAGTAGGAGGAAACTGGAGTCTCCGCAGCTGTTAAAGAAAGGGGCCCTCTCTATCACTTGAGACCGGGACCAACCCTGAATCGAACCCTGGACCTCACGGGTGTGTTATGCATCTTCTGACTTCAGTCTTGAGGCTATGCTTTTGTCTTATATGAGGACTACTGGTTTGGCCTCATTATTGTCACAACAAAAATTTTGATTTGTTTTTATATCTCCCATCTTGCACCAGCAGTAGCCGCAGGGAACGGCATGCCAAGACTTTGGACATTGCACAAGAAGAGGTCCTGACTTGCCTGGGGATACATTTGTATGAGAGGCTTCATCGTATCTGGCAGAAGCTCCGTGCCGAGGAACAGACTTGGCAGATATTGTTCTGTTTGGGGGTTGAATCATTGAAGAAGAACTTTGAGGTAGGTTGATTGCTTGATGCCAGATTTTTAGTTTAAGGAATTGATACCGGAACCCGAATGGAGGTATTGGTTGTCTCACCAAACACGGCTAGGGTGATCCCTTTGCAACTTGGGCAAAAGCCCAGCAGTCTTTAAGTCTTTCACTCTCTTTGACAGGTTGCCCTGGAGAAGAAGCAGGGCAAATCAAACTTGGAGCTGATGTGCGAGGAGCTGCTTGCAGAGGAAATAGCCAAAGAGCAGAAACGCGAGCAGAAGCGACAGAAACGTAAGAAGAAGAAAAACAAAGGAGGTCCGGTTGAGAATGGGTGGTGCCCGGAACAAAACAGTGATACTGGTGGTGATAAGTGTGAGGTAAGTTGATGATTTTGGTGTAGTGAACGGTCAAATTGCTGATTCACGAATAATCTTTTGCACAGCTTGCATGCAGTTGAAATTTGATAAAGCACCTATCATTTGATAATATCAAATTTCAATAGACCGATGTATGGTATTTGAAAATTGCAATAGAAATTATGATTTAAATTTCTGTCATGTTATGCTAAAACGGTTTGTGGTCTGCTCTGATACCAGTTGCCTAGAGAAAGAGTCAGCGGACTGATAATTATTGCTCATGAAAATGTCTTTGTTTTCAGTGTGATGAAAATACCAATTGCTCTATCACCAACTGTGCAAACTGTGATCGTGATCATTCTGCCAACAACAACACTTTGGACAAAATCGTCGACTCTTGTACAGACTGTAAGGGAGACCAGGATCTACGCGCCCTAGGCTGTAAGGTTCCGCCGCCGGGGAGTTTGAGTAATCGGAGTGATGCGGGGTACTCATCAGGCCATGAAGGATGCGAGAGTTGCAGTATGCCAAGTTCAAATGGGTCAGATATAGCTTGTTCGGAGGAGAGTTGTAACCATGATGGTAAGTAGCCGAGCTGGATCATACTCGTACAACCTCAAAACGGATAGTCACATAAAATATTCTTTTCTTTTATATGGCGTCATCGATTGCCTGCGCCATGATGTTAGCTAATGTTGGAACTGTCCCTGTAAACTCTTTTTGTTTATCACAGGTAACTCTAGTCCATGTACTGTCGACCTTCCAGACGTGTGCAAGGAGTGGTTAGGGGACGGCAGAGAGGGAGGTTGCAGGCAGAAAGGACGAGTAAGTAATCGTACAAAGGAAATCAAAACATTGTCGGTGTGCTTTCGCCTTTAAAGAAAATATTTCCCAAACGAACCTGATGATTAAAAATACGGAAGAAAGGCAACAATTAAGAAACCGTTCCCAATACCGCGATAGTAATAGCCCTCAAGGAAGGTTGGCTCTGTCTTCTTGTCTTAGGTGCTGAAAATCAATGCAAAATTGACTGCACAATCTATTTGAGTCTCATTGTTAATGCTGAGTAATTTGGGGACCAACTGTCACTGCCAACTAATCCTCAGTCTGAGACTAACAAATTTCTGTTGAATTATTCAGTGTAAATCAACCAGAGACCTAGGTAAAGCAGTTCAAGTGGAACCGCAACAGAACGACTCCAGCCCTTCCAAAGATTCCCACTACAGAACGACACTCAGTTTACAAGATATGTTAGAGGTAGGTTTCCTGGAGTCGTGTTTTACGATACATCACAATCGCCATCAGGTCGTGTATATAGAAGTAGCATCCTCTGCTCCTAGACAGTAGTCTAACGTTGTTTATTTGAATTTGCAGGCGTCATGTTCTTCTGAAGACGAAGGTGATGCAATATCAGAAGAGGACATCCAGAGATTCAAGGAAAATTCGAAACTGCTGTCTACCAAGCGTCAGGAGCTGCGTGAGACATTGCGGAAACGTTTTGACATGATGTGTCGTAATGGGCAGTGTGCGCATCCAAATTGTAAAATGAATCATGCGATGAAAGACTTGAATCTCGGCTCTGAATAGGCCCTTGGCTCTTTTCTTTAATTGTACAGTTTTGTCAACTTGTTACTAAGACTTTAATGATGGAGGTTGGGATTTTGTGGATGATAGTTTGGTTGACCTTTATGCGAGTTCGAGATGTCTTATGATAAATCCATCAAGAAGTGTATGCAATTAACACCTTGGGTACCCAACTAGGTAGATCTACAGTTATGTCTATTGCTCTCAACCGTTCTTTGCCCAACAACTTGTGGATGGAACCCCTGCATTAAAGTCCTCCTTAACGAAATCTATCATCCACATCCTCCCATAATCCACATAATCGTTCAACACTGTTGGCATACTTGAAAAAAGTAAGTGATATCTAAGCTGTGGGCTGTTTCTAGCAGGTGTATAATGTGACATGCAGAGAAGTAATGCATCCGAGATGCTATTTGTATATAGAGTGTTTGAAATTATGATGCAACTGATGCTTGTCACCTGAATGTCTTGGAATTCACTCTTCAGTATGTTAAGGGCGCCTGTATTTAAGGAAGTGTCCCATGCTCTTGGTGATGACGGAACAATGATGTGATTTTAGGGTTTATGGTTCCTCTAGTTTGCCTCTTGAACCAGGTCGAATAGATACTTGTATATGGATACCAGAATTGCCAGTTTTCTTAAATTTCAGTGACCCGTTTGCCTTGGATATGTCGAGAGGTGTAACCGGTTATTGAATGGAGGCGGCAGTTATTGTGAAATGGAGACAGCTAATTTTGTATGAAAGTAATTTATTGAACGGATTGTGAAATTTCGAGGTTATTTCAGTTACCTTGGTCTGAAACTTTTGTTAGTTGGACATTTGTCTATCTTGAATATCAGAAAAGAAATATATGCATTTGTCCACACTTAAAAAGAAATGTATAAAAAAGTTTAGTTCTTGCTCACCGGTAAATGATGACCATAAATTGACCCAACATGCATTACTTCCCTGACTGCTTTTAATGTGAACTACCAGACATTAGACACACTGAAAAAATGGACATATTCTTACTTGTAAAGTCGAAGGCTGAAATTTTTTAACTTGCTATGCAAACTTGGTTGTTATTTTCCTTAGTCCTGTAACTGTAATAATTTAGAAATTAACCCATTAAGTAATAACCCCTGGGCACCCAACATGTTAAAAATGATCAGTAAGTGCAAGGATAATCTCACACATGTCATAAGTGAATTATTATACTGAAAGAAAGGCAGTAAAATTTATGATGGTATTGTTGTAGTATCTAACCGAATGTTTGAAGGCCGTTGCTGTAATTGACAATGATAGGCTGGCCCCTACCTCTGTCATCTGTCTAGGCTATTGGGGCAATTCATTTCACAACGATGCATGCTCTAATTGAACACATTTTGTTCTTTCTAAATTGTCCCTACCACTAATCACAAAATCAGTAAAACTTTCACTGTCAGCGTTTCCTTGGGCCAATAACCCAGTTTACACTAGAACAAATGGAAGTTATCCACAATGGATTCTGGTCTCGTGTCTTTTGAATGTGACTTGTAAAAACCTTATAATGGACTGCATTTTTACAAGTCATTAAAATTTGATGTGTTTGCAGTGGATTTTGTTCTCATGTCTTTATTTGAATGTGACTGGTAAAAACGTTTTAATGGACAGTTTTTTCACAAGTCATTATGCTCAGATGTGTTTGCAATAACAGTGATGTGACATTTCATAGGCCTACTTCTGCACAATCACATGCTTCTCTCTTTTGATTTACCTTTTGCCTGAAGTGCTGTACTCTGTACTTGCGGCTATTTTTTTACATTGAATGAGCTGCGATTGCCAGTCACAACTTTCAAAATCTTCATATTTAACTTTGCAGTTACTGACTGAAGCAGGGCTGCCTACGGTATCATTCTTTGGCTTATCCGATTGTTGATTTTGTCCTTGTACTGGAAGAGGAGCTGGGGATGATTTGTAGTTTCTAGATTGATAGTCAAATAATAACCTTTGTACCTCAATGATTTTTGCCAGAAGTAGCAATGGAGCCATTTCCGTCTTTTTTTTAGAATGGATATTTAATTGTGTTGCAGAAAACTGTTTGTATATGAAGAGTGTGTGGACTTGATAACATTTAACTTTGGTCATTGAGCGGCTGGCTGACCCTATGCTACCTATGTTTCAAGTAAATCTGGGATGCAAGTATCTGAATAAAGTGATAAATAAAGGAATAAATCATTGTTGTGTTGTTTTTACTGATGAAGAAAACTAAGTTTTCTCTGGCTACGCAAGTTTTAGTGTAATCGGTCAGAAAAAGGGCTTTCGTCTTCCTTTTGAGGGCTTTCCTCATGGTAACAGCTGTTCTATTTCATTACAAGCTGCACATGGTTATTGCTGAGGTCATGATGGTTCTTGACTGAGTTTACAGTACTTATCATCTTCTAAGATTCATAAAAACTTTGCTCAGTGATTATGAAAGATATGACAGCACCGTCGCCATAAATTCTAAGGGTCGATAATAGGCACCATCAATTTAGCAAGAACCTGAAATCTTAGAGTAATTGGAACTCAAAAGGAAGTGGGGTGGGAGTTCTTTGTTTTCTTTAAAACAACCTCCCAGGTTTTAAATATTCCATGGGACCTCACTGTATGCAGTGGCTCTTTCTCGCCTTTGATAGTCTCCAGAAAACTTAATACCGGGGCACTTATGTGATAAAATTAGCTGTTCTCTATCTTCCAATTGCAATGATGCTCAAAGAGTAATGATGGAAGAGAGCTGCTGATTTTTCAAATGTTTGCGCCCCATATGAAAATCAAGCTGAGCTGTCTATGACGTCAGAGTCTGCCATCCCCTGCTGCTGAATCGAAGCGCTTGCATCTCATTCGCGATCTCATTCTTTCCAAAATCTCCCTATTCCAACTCGCAAAATGGGTATTGAGAAGTTTAAGGAGTTCATGGCGAACAAAGTAGCAAATGCTGACAAAAAAGAAACCTGGGTACAGCTTGCTAAACTGACTGAACAGGCAGAAAGATATGACGGTAAGATTTCTCTGATTGCCCAGTGTACATTTTACACTGCTCATGCTTGTACACTGTATCTGCTTATCTGCATGGTTCTCAACTAAGATGAGATGCTGACCTCGTGATGCTGTATCTTTGCTGCAGATCATCCGATTGGGCCCAAATATAATCTGTTAGATAGATAAAATGTTTCTCAATTTGGATGCATGTATTGCATAATTCATTTTCAATCAGGTTGTTGTTCAGAGTTCCAGAAAAATGACCATCTTTTGAGGGAAAGATGGATAATTTATGGGGCGCCATCTTAGGCAAAAATATCTGGTTCATGCCAACACCCAGACATTGCCTGCCATACCTGGCTTTGTTTCAATTTACTAGAATGCGGCTAGTGATAATGAGTCATTATTTCCTGGAAGTATACAGGTCACGCAAATCTGTTTGCTCAAACCTAGGGTAGGCCTAATTGTAGGCAATGGGCCAATTCATGAATCATTGTAGGCCTAGGCCTATCCCATTGTTGCATTGTTCTGTGATTAGGTGATGGACAGCAGGCCTGCTGAAGTGGATTTTTTTAATCATCAAGTCTGTTGCTGTATTCTTTTGTCACAGAATTCAATGCGACCCTTCCTATATCTTGTAATTATGTGACTATAGGCTATAGGCCCCCTTGTGATAGGCCCCTTGCTATAGGCCCCCTTAACTTAGTCAAGATCTTAAATCTTTCAGAAATGGTGGAAGCTTGTAAAAAGATCATAGAATGTTCTGGAGGCAAGCTTGAAGAAGAAGAGAGAAACCTGGTGTCTGTGGCTTACAAGAATGTTGTTGGGGTTCAGAGGAGTGCGTATCGAGTCATTCATAGTATTGCGCAGAAGGGGTGCAACAGTGAAAAGAAGACTGCTGATGTGCAGAAATATTTGGAGATTGTAAGTGCTTTGTGTCGATGTTGACCACTCTTTGTGTCCGGATCACTGGTGTAGGTGCAAAAATGGAGTCCAGGACGAATAAATCTGTCCAAGGGGTGCTCTGCTTGGACAATAAGCAAAGTGGAGAACCATCTAGCATCTCCCCCATGCCTACTTATTGTCTCTAGTGATCAATGTTATTTGCATTCACATTATTTTGTCATTTTCCCTTTGTTTTAGGTAACATCCTATCTTATCATTCCAGCTCCGTAGTGAATTGAACCAGCTGTGTAATGAAGTAATTGAACTGCTTGAGAAGACACTTGTAGCTAATGCAGCTGATGATCACAGCAAGGTCTTCTACCTTAAAATGTAAGTCAAGGAAAAGAGTATCATCTTCATTTGCCCATCCATCTGTCAGATCTCCATCTGTTATGTCTCTATTTGTCAGTGTCTCCATCTGTCCCAATTCTAATAACCTTATATGAATTAAAGGAAAGAGATAACAGCAGGAACACCCAGGCCCAATGCCTTTATTAAAGTGACCTTTGAGGGAAAACTTTTGTTTGCCATTGAGATGATCCCCGGGTCCATGTAACCCTGTGTTGCATGGTTGACTCTGCAACTAATCAAGGAAAACCAATGCCGACTCGGCCTTGTAATATTTCACTATCAGAGAAATAAGGATATTTATATTCTCTTCCTAATCCAACCATTCCTTATAATACAGGAAGGGAGATTACCACCGCTACTTGACGGAATGTGCCAAGCCAGAAGAGAGGGATGCATTATCAGAAAAAAGTAAAATAGCCTATTCTGAAGCCATGGAGACTGCCAAGGAAAAAATGCGAGCTACCCATCCCATTCGGTTAGGCCTTGCCCTTAATTATTCAGTGTATTACTATGAGATCGCTGAAGACTGTGCAACTGCCTGTGAACTAGCCAAACAAGCTTTCGACGATGCCATCAATGATATTGACTCGATATCAGATGACCAGCACTCGTACAAAGATTCTACGCTTATCATGCAGCTTCTTCGAGATAACTTAACCTTGTGGAAGTCTGAGACTGGTGAACCAGAAGGTATGTATAGTAATGGTATCGACTCCACAGTAATGTCTCTTAAAGTGTTCATTCTAATCGTCCAAGTGTCCCTGGCGGACTGTACTACCTGTACTAATTGTCGATTCGTCAATCTCAAACTGTCTATTATTACTGCACTTACAGAGATCCCTTTCCTCTTTTCAGAAGTCGATAAACAAGAGTAAATGATGCCATCATCTCTGTACCGTTTCCTTATGAAAATCTACCAAGTGAAGGACTTTTTTCTGTGTGCCATAACTTTAGAATAAGAGTTGGCCACAGTCTGGAACAACAGTTAAGCAAGATCTTGTTGACTGATGGCTGGTAGTTGGGTGGTGAAGAGATTTTTACGAGAACAACTTGAACTTATTATGGTGCTGTCACAGTAGTGCTACATGTAGGAGAGATTTTGTGAAAGGTAAATTGATGAAGTTGTGAAAACATCCAAATATCGATCTATTATAAATTGATAATGTACATGTTGTTCAAGTTGTTCAAGTTGTTCTTGTTGGGCAATTTAAGCCGACCGGTCAATCACACAATTGTCTTTGGGACCTGGCAGATAATGATGACTATTCTGGTTGTGCACTTGGGGTAATGGGTATGTAATGGGCAGATCCAAATGCACATTACAAACATTACCGATACTTGGCTTTGGCCTGACTGGTGTTCAATGATCCTGAGCCAAAATCATCACACTGAAAGGTATATTTTACCCGTCGGCTTTAAACTCCATATTATCTCTGAAAAACCAGTTGATGTAAAAGCCAAAGGGCGGCTTTATCATATTCTCAAGATGATTGCATTTGGCTAGGCTTTGTTTATTTCTTCAAATTACCGGAATGACTTCAAAGCAAGAAGAATAGTATCCATTCGTGTTTGTTTTGTTAACAATTCAAGAGGGAGCTAAACTGAATAAAGTTTAACTTTGGCTATAACTACGAAATATTTTCAATGAGCGTTCTCTTGATGAATATTATCTGATTTTCCTCAAATCTCATCTGTAATCATCCTTCTTGGTCTCAGGCATTCTATACATCTGGCGACTTCATGTAACTTTGAAAAAATTGATAACGCCCCTTATAAAAATATAAACCTCTGCTTACAAGTGTGAGCTATATAGCTGTCTTGTAGTCTGCGAACTGTGCATACCGATATGTTTTGCAATCAATAGTGGCATACTGTGAAAGATAGCGTCTGCCAGCTTTTACGTAGAAGAAAATTTAGGGGCCGCTATAAAGTATTAATCGTTAATATTGTGCAGGCAGACAAAGTAAGCCATAGCTTGCAGTGACAGGACTCAAATTGATCTACATTCATGGTTTTAAATTCAGTATCTTGTTTGTAAGAGAAATTGACCAAGGCCCTAGTCATCGCAGAGGCCGAAGTCTAGGCCATGCAGCTTAACATGATGACGATGACGATGATGATGATGTCAATGGTGAAAAGATGTAAATGAGAATTAGCAAGTTGAATATTTTCACCAACAACTTGTAGTGTGTCAAACAATATAGGGCGCACTGTGGCCTGCATAACGGAATGATTCATAATTTACTCCTCATAACTTGGCATGTTAGTCCCTGTTCAATAAAATAACACAAGTTAGATCAATTCGTGTCCAAAATAGAGGCAAATGAGTAATGTTGATAGGCTTCAATCTTCCATGTTGTATTACTCATTGTATTTGTAGTAACATACATTCTCTCTTCCCGTAATGGATCATTTAAGATTTTAAGAAGTCATCTATGGCTGTGTTAATTTGGTATTATTTTCTTACCGAGAAGAGCTTTTCTGAGATACAGCACCCTAAGTCATATTGCTTTCTTCCCCATTGCAATGTTCACATGCTTGAACAAAGACTCTTGTGGTGATTTATAAAATTGCAAACTGCTGAACCTCTTCTTTGCATGTGTAGTTCATGCATTTATACTGTATCTCGCCTGTTTTCGCTTCAGTTCACCTGAAATATCTCATACCAGTTCTTGCATTTTATTCAAAGTTACTGCCTGCAAATTAAGGGACCATCTCATCTTTGATACCACAAAAGTATAATCTGTCTCTTGTTCAGCATCGGGCCCCCTCAAAAGACAAAACAGGTAGACACATTGGCATCATGGAGTCTTCTGTGGTATCAATTGATTTTGATATTGTCTATACGGTTACCATTATCTTTTTGAATCATTGATGCCAACTATCACTTTGGCACAATTTCAAGTTTCATAATGGTACTCAAAAGGATGCCCAGTGGAGGTCAACTATGATACTCCTGTGTGAGGTTCCAGTACTCACTTACTCGAGTAAGAGAGAAAGAATATTTAGCTTCAATTATCAAGCCATGTTAAAACTTCCATCAGTAGCATAGTAGGTCCTTGCCTGGGTTCTTTATGGGTGATTATGTGCTTTGTTAAGTGCCATGCAAATAAGTGATTTTTGTCAATGCGACCTGCAACGTTGCTATCACAACATAACAGTTGTGGTTGGAATGTGGCCACCGATTGGTTAAAGTGTAATCGCTTGTTATGTTGCCATGGCTTTGTCGCAGATCGCAGTGACTAAAATCACTTGTTTGCACGGTGCTTTAATTATGACGAACTTACAACGAAAAGGAGGTGGCTCTTGCGTCCTTACACTATAAACCCACCTGTTCTGAAGTCTTTGCATATATTTATTGATATATATGATGTATCCTTACAAACTATTTACCTCATGTATTTACTCGTATTCAATACATGAACGTATCAATGTCTCCTTTATCTAGCTTTTGAAAGTTCTTTATTTTCTGGGTAAACTATCTTTGCCAATGGTAGCAGTGCTAAATGAACTTGTTTCTGTATAATTTTCTCATAGTAATCTACAAAATGCCCAAATGTTAGCCAATGTTGATTTAAACATCTTCATGAAGCTGAAAAGGGCTTGAAATAAGTTATTTTTCTGCTTTGGCTGTCAATCCAACGCGTCATACATGAGGACAGGTATTCCTGAAAATTCCAGTGTTCCTTGGTCAAACTGCCCGCTGTCCATCACGTTGTCCATGATTATTGGATTAACTTCTGATTTGAAGCAGAGCACTGGCTACTAGTTTACATACACAATTATATTGTTAATCAGGCTACCTATTTATTTCATATGTAATGCCTAGCATCATATCGGTACTATTATAATAGATGTATCTTTTTTACCTGTTGTCATTTTCCCGCGAGAAAATTATTAATGCTGGGATTTATAGGGGTTCTGTTATTTTACTGTTTATCATAATGTGTATTGTCGGACCATATTCGGAATTGTATTTATGTCTTCTATAATATCAATCATGTATAATAGTTGGAGTGTTAATGATACTACCAAAAGGTTTTAGAAGTTTTCTGATGGGTTTAGGATTTTAATTTGTGCACTCAGGTACTACTGCTGGATGTGAGAACCAGTGTACTATTTGTTTCGTTGGACAAATAATAAGCTTTCTTTAAAAGTAAACAAGGTCATGTTGTTTTTTTGTACATTTCCATTGACAAGGCCTACCATGTTTATTATGGGAAAGCAACACATGGACAAACAAAGAGTGGAGATTGTTTTGAATCTGTGACAGATGATGATCGTTATATGTTCCATGGTGGCCCATTCTAGTTTTATGACAGAGAGCTTCCATCATAGAATATATTGAAACTGCATGATCTATAATCTATAATATGTTCATTTGGGACAATTATTTTCTGAAGATTCTATTATGTAAGCTGTAATTATGCAGTGAAACTATTAGAACTAAACTGTAAGTGTGACTAACTGATTGATGTGTGTCTGTGAAGGAGAATGGAAGTCTGCACCAGGATGTGACAATCTTGACACCAGAGGCACTGATTTTGTTCCTTGCAACAATTGCTATTCCCACACACAAGATACAAGCCTAAATCTCCATAACTGATACTGTGTAGTATAGATCATCATGCTAAAGTTAGCTTTGAGTTACATTTGAGTAACCAGCAGGTTGGTCTTCTCTAAAGAATATACAAGATGTCAGTTTGAAATGTCTCTAGGAAATTAAGTTATGCGATCTTTATACGCTCCAGCCTGTCTGGGTTTTAGTTGTATTCAAATACATGTAGAACCAAAAATAAAGGGATGAAGCTGGACTGGGCTCACTACTTAATAGAGTAACCTTAGAGGACAGGTTGGTTACTCTAAGTTACTGTAAGCTAACTCTTGCATGTATTAATGATGTAGGCTATTAGTTATGGAGGTTTAGGCTTGTATCTTGTGTGTTGGAATAGGCCCAGCAACCCCTGGAATCATAGTTTCTTTTTGTAATCAGTCCCTTGATTTGTAGACAATAAAGACTCCGCCCTTTTATTTTACTGGTCACCAGTACTGCTAGTGAACCGACTAGTCACCAGTGAACTGAATAATTATCAACCTCACTCCTAATCGTATCTGTAATGTAGTCTACACTACGACATACACTGGTTACACTACATTATACGCTGCCACGAGGTTGCCGAGCTTTGACAACGGCCTTGCGAGATTTGACCTGTACATACTTGCATGCGGACATTCCACTAGCACTTTTGCACCGTCGAATAAACCCTCCAGTTTCACCACAGACGCGGAGAAAAAACTAAGAAGATATGGCGAAAGTGATACCTTCGTTGGATACCCGGGAACAGTGTGTTAGGTTTGCCAAACTGGCTGAACAAGTCGAGCTATATGAAGGTAGGTTTCTGTGTCATCATGGCGGCGACAGAGTGAGCATGCACTGTACTGTGTGTGGCGGCGGAGTGCATAGTACATCTTAGTATACCCATGAATGAACGCACACCTTTTTAGCCCCGTTGAATTCGCTGCTGTGTAAGTATGGTGTTGATGATATAGTTATCGGCGTTGTGTTTTAATGGGATGAACGTTCTCCCGAGAAGATTGAAAAGTGAAGAGAGAGAAGTTGTTGAAAAAAATATTTGGCCTAGCCTAGGCCTACTTCCAAAGGAATACAGTCACTAGGCCTAACACTGTTATTGTTAAGGTGCTTCCTTGTTGTGTAATAGGCTATAGGCCTACTAATATCTAAATTCCAGTAAAATGTGGAAATATTATTATTCTGACTTTTCAGACATGGTAAATGCTATGAAAAAGGCTGTTGGGTTCAAATCTGACGAACCGCTTTCTACTGAAGAGAGAAATCTCCTTTCCGTAGCCTATAAAAATGTTGTTGGTGCCAGACGGTCGGCATGGAGGATCATATCAAGCATTGAATCCAAATCAGCAGAGGCTAATAAAGAACAATGTCACGCCTATAAAGAAAAGGTAATAAATGGAAGGTGATCTTTGTATACAGAAGACGCCATTCTGATGTCACACGCCCGGATCCAGAAACAGACGCCTCTCAACAGAGGGCGAAGTGACGTAACAATTTAAGTGTCACGCAATGGATGTTTGATTGCTAAATTCACTTGGGTGCAAGGATTTTTTCGCCCCCACCTCCTGACTTCTAGCTTATGTAGTTTTATTTAGAAAAAACCTGAAAACAATTTTGGTCCAAAAGTAACTTTACATCATGGCCCCCGGGTAAAGCATCATTATGTTAACGCGAGAAATGTCAGGTTTATATTTGGCTTCTGCTAATTCATCGTCGATACTTTTACATGTACAGTCCAAATCACAATTGACATCCGCGTCATTGATGCGCTACCCTGCATAATACACAATGTCAATTGTGACATGGACTATAGCTTACTCCTTTTGCAGATTGAGAAAGAATTAATGGAAACCTGCCATGAAGTGATCAAACTTGTTGAAGACCATGTGCTACCTCCCTTGAAAAAAATTGATGGTAACCCAGACATAAGTGCTGAAGAAAAGGGAAGAAATACTGAAGCACTGGTTTTCTTCGCAAAAATGTGAGTACCGGGGAGGGCACTAGATGGGAAGCTTTTGTTGTTGACCCTACCTATTATAGGCCTAAATGAAACAGACCCACCATAACCGGCTAAATAGCGTCTCAACTCATTATTTCAAATCTAAGTAGGGTGATGCTATTCCGCGCTAAGTCTGTATATACCGAAGGTTTCTCAGTTCATTCTTTTAATAAATACAATTTGGTTGCAGGCTTGGTGACTACTTCCGTTATACCGTTGAGTGTAAAGAAGGTGATGAGAGGGAACAGAACACAAAAAATGCCGGCAAACATTACGAGGATGCATATGAAAAAGCTAAAGCTGACATCAAACCAACGAATCCCATTAGGCTTGGTTTGGCACTGAACTACTCAGTGTTCTATTATGAGATCCTTAGCGATCCTGGAAAGGCATGTCTCCTCGCCAAGTCTGCTTTCGATGATGCAATTGCACAGCTCGACTCCCTCCCCGAAGATTCCTACAAGGACTCCACCTTGATCATGCAGCTATTGAGAGACAACCTGACATTATGGACCAGTGAGAATGATGGTGAGCGTCATTCAGATCATTCTGACAACCGGAGCAACACAACCCACCCCTGCCCACTATAAAGTTGAAATTTCTGTCACTGACATCTGTTGATAAAGAAAAGTCACTTTAGCTCTTCCAAACTTCAGTCCAAATGTGTAGTTTTCAAATAATCCCCTTGTGTGCAGCATAAGAATGGGCAAAATGTATTTGTCCTAATTCATAATGTTGGGTGGGCCATCAATATTTTTGCCCTTTTCAAGTCCTAGCAGAAACACTTATGCCACTTATCTCCCTGTATACTAATGCTGCCAGTTGTTCATGTGTCTAATCATTTGTGCCTGTTTTTCGTTTCAGCTGGCCAGGAAGATGATGATTGAGCGGCACCTCCACCATAAAATCTATTGTACTCTATATAACCAAGTTCATCAACACATGTGAAGTAGACAGATGTTTGTTTTCTGGATAAGGAAGACTGTGATGAGTGAATTATCCGTGGCCCCTGCACTATTTGAATTCTATTGCTAATTGTGTACTTAAAAAACATATGCGGGACCGAACACCTTACTCATGTGGGTCAATCTCTAGTTAGGATTGCTGTGATCGTATTTTTGAAAAAATTGAATGTAAACAAAGTATGTTGAATGTTGCTTGTTGGTACATTGTTGCTCCAACAGTAAAGATCTTTTTAGAATACAGTAGTTGGAAAATCTGTGGTACGTACTTGAATAGCATGTGTCAGTAGTGTTTTCGCCCCTATAGCATTTGTGCGCAAGCGTCTTTGTTTACATTCCATAGCTCGAACATCGGTGCAATGCTTGTATTGAAGTACTGTTCATGTGCTTTTGTAACTACAAATTGACTCCGCATACTTGCACAATATATTCTCTTGTATCAAAATAAAGTAAATATTAAATAAGGAATTGTATTTTCCAAGCCAGCTTTCCTCGAATTTCGAGGTTTCACACATATTTTTTGCCAGGACAACTAGTTTTTTTTGTACCATGTTAACACAACTTTTAAAAATCACCAACTTTCGTTGGTTTAATTGGTTTTCGGCGGTCTGTTGGTTAATTTTAATGTGGAATTTTCAAATCTCCCTTTGACCCTAGAATCGCTGGTCTAAGAATAGTTTGATAAACGGATAAAAACGTTTTCTGTGACTAAAGCTTTATCCATTTACTCTCTTGCCTTCATGACATTTTGATAGTGTAAAGGGACAGTTTAATCTTTGAATACATTCGGTCTTGCATGAAAGAAGCACATTTCTGTGACCAGGACTGGATTTGATTTATTAAAATATCATAAATGTTGGTGAACTATTCCCATTTGTGAAGTATGTGCTTTGGCTTTTGGATCTGACGTTTTGGTGTGATCCCCTTATGAACAGTCTAATAAATTTTCAGTAGAAATATGTCGGGCCGATCATTATGTTGTCAAGGGCTTGAAATGAATAATCGTTGTGAATTGTGGATTTTCAAGTTACTGCTAAGTTGGCTATTGCTACAACTATCATTAACAACCAACAGGACAGAGCGGTAAAATCTCAAGAACAGAACATATCTCGGTGTTTACTGATGTTCTTGATAAATGAATTTGCCAGTGTTGAATTTCAGTTTAGTATGTATTGTAAGGTATGCATTGTTTAATCCACAGGGTAGAGTTAGTGTCTTTGGTTGAAATCGTTGAGTCGAAACTGCATTACTGATTAAATGTTTGATATAGGACCTAAAGTGAAAGTATTGTTACATGTATTATATGTATATATGGGTGTACATGTACATGTGATTATCTCTGTACAGTCTTGCAGGTGTTCTGGTGAATTTAGTCCATTTTAAGTACCGTATCTCTAACCGCTTGACCTACTGACTTGCATATGTATTTCACTTGCAATTTTCTGCATTTCTCTAGAGACCTGTTGAGTTGAAGATTTGCAATTAAATCTGTCCTGGAGGTGTAGTAAGTGGTAAGTGGTGTGATACAAAGAAGTGGATTGATAGCGTCGTAAACCCCCCGCCCCTGTGACAATGGTCAAGTACTGCAACTGACGAGAATTTCAAGTAAATTTTCTATACCATTTATAAGCGAAAAATTCCAATAATTGACTTTGATTTGGTGTCCTCAAAATGTCAATTGATTGTAGATAGTCCTTTTAGTAGGGCATCTTCAAGAAGTTCACCGAGGTCAGATTTGACTGATTTACTTGCACAGATGAAACACTTTCTGTATGTGGTATTTGCAAAGTGGGCTGTTGACATTTATATGGGATACTGTCCGTCCTTGCAACAGTCGCTGCTCAGCCCTTTGTGAAATGTAAAGCCTCTTATTTCACCTACGAAAAATACTAATGTTACAATAGCCAATTGACAAGGCTAGAAGGCGCAGTGAGTTGCATTCTTTTTCAGGGCTCATATGGAGGTATGTTTTTACACCCGAAAAACTAGCAAGATGTAACCACGACTGGGAAAGCAATCATGCCTCGCAAAGTCCATTCCATCCTTATGCTTCTTTTTGAGACGTGATTTGCTGGATGCGTGGCGTCATTTACGTCATCTGCTGTTGGCACCGTTGTTACGAAGTTCACACGGGCCTTGAAAAGGAACGTGACTCGCTGCGCCATCTATGATTTATCGAAAGTCCACATCCTCGTTGCAGTTGTCATTTGCAAGGTGGTTTAGGTGCAGAGCTTTGCACATTGTAATGATGTGAAATGTGTATTTGTGTATGTAATTTTCACTTTTTTACCGAAGATACAAAATTCTTTGTTGGGAGCGTGTAGTGTTGAATTTAATGTAATGGGTATAAGCATAGATTTAGACTTAATCTTTATTTAGGCTGTCTGACCTTAATTATCTTGTTTAGGTATGTTTTTTCTTGAGTAGTCTGCTTGGCTTTTATGTGGCCACTTTGGTACAATTTATTGTGTGTGGTGTTTGACAAACTAATTGCACTATCTCGAGCTTTTTGAGTCTTATCAATAATTCCTGTCTTTTAGTGCTGAGAATGTCACTGAGATCCCTCTAGACATATAAGAGGAGTAAATTATTCTTTAAAATGCCTTTCTGGGAATATCTCTTCAATATTGTCCTCCTTTCAACTTAACTTCTTAAAGTGTTTGTGATGCATGGTAAAAGAACTCAGCCAGGCATTGTTCAGGGCCAAGTTTTCAAAATGTTTTAAAATATTTCTGCTTGCTCAACCTTCAGCTGTTGTTCCAACTTGTACTTCTTCTGCTATACTTTCTTATTTGCTCCTAGTTAGAACTCAACCAGAAAAGTGCTAAGGTGGCTGACTTTCAGTTTTATACATGTAGTACCCAAACATATCATATACATGTACTTTTATTTTAAGACACATCCTTGTCTGCCTGAGATTCCCCCACATTTAGGACATGTTTAATGCCACTAACCAAAATTAAGAGCATTAAGAAATATTGTGGATAATATTGTGATGTAAAATTTTTAAAATTAAACCGGATTTGAAAATCATGTGGAACTTGGTGATAATTTTGGAAAGGATAATAACCTGGAAGCTTTCAAGTGAAACATGACAGTAGCCGATTTTATCGAAATTTGATGTCTAGAAAATAATGCCTTTTATCATGTAAGAACTAACTTCCTAATATTGTAACATCAGTAGATTAAAGTAGACTAGTACAACTCGGGCAACAAATAAATTAAATTGTGTTAATGAACATATTGCTTGTTTTTTCCTGTTGTGTTTGAAGCTTACATCTATCTTGGTGTATCTGTCGTCTCTTGTCCCTCTTCTTACCAGAGCTTTGTCTCCATTGATGCACTATTTAGTGTCCCCGAGTGGGCAGTTATGGACGTATGCTCTGATGTTCATAGCCTCCTTTCCAAACTTCATATGAATTGTCACAACCTGACAGTCCAACCATGAGATGGTGTACACAGTGCTACTTCAGGACTCCGTACCACCACAACATGAATGTGCTCATCTTTCTCTGCAGTGGCGTCATGGTCAAACTCCTGACAATATGCCAAAGGCTGGCCTCCTTACCACACAGCAGAGAGGTCACAACCTTGCATTCCAATTACAGGACTGTCAGCCACAAGCTTGTCTAATCAGACACAGCGGTCTACAGACCTGCTTTCCACCCAAGACAAGTCACAACCTAACAGTCCCGCTATAGGACTATGTGGCACATTCTCATCTTTTACCAGCAGTGACATAATTTGTCTGCAGCACCCAACTCTTGACTAAGCAAGCAGATTTTTTCCTTTCCACACCAGACATGTCACAACCAATCACTCAAATGAGGGGAATGTGTTACATGCTCATCTTTACAGAGATGTCACAGCCTGAAAGTAAATGACAGAACTATGCAGAGACATGTCCACTCCAATGAAATATTATAGTATTATGTCAGCAACTAATCTCCATTCCAAGCACATCAAACAAGTCACAACCTAGGACTGCCGACTACAGTACATATTCAACAGTCTATGACTATAATGCAAGAAGCTGACTCCATACCAGATATGCCACGTAGGAAAAGGCAATGTGCTCATTCTTTCCATACACCAAAGATGTCATGGTCTACAGTATCCAAGTCTAATGTAAGAAGCTGACCTCCTTTCCACACCAGACATGTCACATCATTCTTATCACTCAAATGAAAGGACAAGGCAGTAACATGCTCATCTTTCTAGAGACATCACAGCCTACAAGTAAATGATTAGACTATGCAGAGACATCATATCATACAGTATCAAACTCTCTATGACATACTGTAGTATTCCAGAAGCAGATCTCCATTCCATGCCCACCAGACAAGTCACAACATAACAGTCTGACCATAGGACTATGGCGTACAGTATTCAGCTCCCTGCCTATATGATTGTATGCAAGAAGCAGACTTCCTTTATACCACACCAGACACGTCACAACCTAAGAGACCGTGCCACACGCTCATATTTTCCATACACCAGAGATGTAATGGTCTACACTAGTCTTATACAAGAAGCTGACTCCCTTTCCACCCAAGCCAGGTCACAACGTGGGACAATGTGCCACACGCTCATTCTTTCCATACACCAGAGATGTCATAGTCTACAGTATCCAAGTCTTATACAAGAAGCTGACTCCCATTCCACTCAAGCCAGGTCACAACGTGGGACAATGTGCCACACGCTCATTCTTTCCATACACCAGAGATGTCATGGTCAACAGTATCCAAGTCTTATACAAGAAGCTGACTCCCATTCCACTCAAGCCAGGTCACAACGTGGGACAATGTGCCACACGCTCATTCTTTCCATACACCAGAGATGTCATGGTCTACAGTATCCAAGTCTTATACAAGAAGCTGACTCCCATTCCACTCAAGCCAGGTCACAACGTGGGACAATGTGCCACACGCTCATTCTTTCCATACACCAGAGATGTCATGGTCTACAGTATCCAAGTCTTATACAAGAAGCTGACTCCCATTCCACTCAAGCCAGGTCACAACGTGGGACAATGTGCCACACGCTCATTCTTTCCATACACCAGAGATGTCATAGTCTACAGTATCCAAGTCTTATACAAGAAGCTGACTCCCTTTCCACTCAAGCCAGGTCACAACGTGGGACAATGGGTGAGGTCAAATCTCAGAGTTTACTAAGTGTTAACACTAGGTGTTAAGAAAGTGTTCCAAAACCCCGAGATTTGACCTCCTCACTTGACTTCTAGTTAACACTTTCTTAACACCGAGTTGACACTAAGTTAACACTTGGTAGACACCTAGGGAACACTTTGATCGCTCAGGTGTTCCCTTAATCTGAGGAAGTGGCCAAGTGTTAAGAAAATGCATTACAGATCGTGTACATCAGGTGTTAACCTCCTGGAGGTTAACACCTGTGAGAGGTCAATTCTCAGAGTTACAAAGGCAGCCATGTTTGCGATTCCTATGTTTCAAGTTGTTGCCCTAAGACATAATAGAAGAGCAGAGAACTTTATTCGAACGCCTGCCTACAGTGGAGAACCGATTGAGCGGCATATGAGGCTCAACCAAGAACAATTTGATCACCTTGTTGATTATTTTCATGGATGGAGGCAGGCTAATCACCAGGGGAATGGCCAAGTCAACGCAAGTACATCTTCAAGAAGAATGAAAACTTTTTTGCACTACCTCGCTTCAGGAGGCTTTCACAGACAGGTCGGTTATGCTGTTGGTTATGCTAAGCCAACTGCAATATTACATGTGACTGAGGTTTCTGACTTTTTCTTTGACATAGCTGCGCGTCATATTTCATTCCCTGAGCAGGATGAGTTTGATCAACTGGCCCAGCCTCTGGTTGATATCGACGGAGTTGAGCGGCAAGTGATTCTTTTCATAGACGGCGTTATTGTGAAAATCCAAAAGCCTGATAGGGCTGGTGATGCGTATTACTGTGGGAGGCCGGGGAAATGTTGCGACTCCATCAACGTGCAGTACGTTGTAGATCGATTTGGCAGGGTAAGACACGTTATAAGCGGAGTACCTGGATCGACGCACGACAAAACAGCGGCCGAGTGGTCTCGAGAATTGTTCGACTTCCTTGATCAACTTCCAGAGGAGTATGTTATGCTTGGTGATCCTGCCTACAGGAACCTGCACCGATCTGTGCTGATTACTTTTACTGGAAATAATCTTCGACAGGAACAACTAGATTTTAACAACAGATGCACTCGACTCCGTCAAATAGTTGAGAGGTCTATCGGATGTACTGAACTGATATGGAGGATCAATCAGCTAAAAGAGAATAGGTACGCTGCGAAATATGGCCCTGTTTTTCCATCAAAATGCACTGTAGCAACATGCGTGTTACACAACCTTTACACCAATTTCTTGGCTTGAACCATATGTGAAAGACAAAGACAAAAGTAAAATAACTGAAAATGATTGCTTATTCTTAGTATCCCCAATTTAGTAACTGAAAGAGAAGCCTACTTGGCTGTCCAATCTGTGGCATGTCACTACTTGTAAACAAATCCTGAACCAAAAATATGATGGAATAGTCATGGCTAGAACTGAAGAAACAAAATAGTCTGTTATCACACAGCAATTGTACCTCTCTGTTTTGTGGGTGTAGTATAGATCAAGCCACCACTATAAAGAGCCATCTATAAAATTAACTAAAACTAATTCCTTGCTGTTAGCGTGACAAATCGCAGTTTCTGTAACTGTTTTCATCAATAAAATGTTGTTCACTCAGCAATCATGGTAATTAATTGCATAAAAAGAGTCTTGTCTGTATGACGGGACTCGGTGCTTGAAAAATCCGGTATTGAGCGGGTTAGTAGGGACTGTAATTTAGTCGGTATCAGGTAATTGTTCAATAATGGTTATTCCTCTCTCCTCCAACACAGCAGCACGGAATAAACGAATCTCGTACACAAGTTCACGGAGCGTATCCCTGATTTCTTTCATCAAGTCACAAGTTTGCTCTTGATGTTGCACAGAAGAGTTCATGAAATCACTTTCGTCCCAGGCCTTCTTTCCTGTGGTCACCGGGGGCATCATTTGTGAAGCAGGACGTTTTTTTCCGGCACTGGTACTGGCATCGGTTCCTGCCTGAACAGTTGGCGTTCCAGACCTTGATGTCGAAGGGGATGGAGTACTCCTATCTGAGCTGATGACAACACCGAGGTCATCTGGTATGCTGCAGTTTTCATCGCTAGGGGTTTGGGGTCGGGAGTTCGTTGCAGATCCTGGCCTAGTGATGCCGGTTGGTGTCATAACAATTGCAGGTCTGGCTGCCCCGCCCTTCGGATAATAAAGTCGATGGAAAGAGTCAAAAAGTTCAAATAATTCACGAGAGTCCTTGAGTTTTAAACCAGGGTGCATATCATCTGTTGCAGCCCCTGAAGCCTGCTGTGTCTTGATGGCATCTCGATATTCCTTCCCTAGGTTCTTAAGCATATTTTCAACCACTTCGGCGTGGGTACCAACGTGGTTCCCTACTGCTGCATAAAATTCCTGGACCAGAGCATTCTTCTTGGCACGACGAAATGCCTCATGGTGATCAATCATGTACTCAAGAGTTTGCATCCTCTTCTCGAGTGTCCACTGGAAGCGTTTCTTCCCCTTTCCGTCCATGATGACTGCTCAGATGACAGACTTACACTAAAGATCTACGCATAGTCCAATTCAACCTCTCTTCAACATGGGCAAAGTGCCAGACCTGTGCAACCAGGAACCAAGTGAAACTAACATCATTATGTAACTGTGGCATGGATTATTTACCACTGACATGTGCCAGGCTTGGCACCTTGCCCATGTAGAAGTAAAGTATCTAGAAGGTGTTAGGAAAGTATTATTCAAGTGTAATCTTGGTGTAACCCAGGTGTCACCAAGGTGTTAACCTGAACTTGGTGTCTAGGGTTCAGGTTAACACTTTTCACAGAGATTACACTTGGATAATCTAGGTGTGGAGTTAACTCTGAGATTTGACCTCACCCAATGTGCCACACGCTCATTCTTTCCATACACCAGAGATGTCATAGTCTACAGTATCCAAGTCTTATACAAGAAGCTGACTCCCATTCCACTCAAGCCAGGTCACAACGTGGGACAATGTGCCACACGCTCATTCTTTCCATACACCAGTGATGTCATAGTCTACAGTATCCAAGTCTTATACAAGAAGCTGACTCCCATTCCACTCAAGCCAGGTCACAACGTGGGACAATGTGCCACACGCTCATTCTTTCCATACACCAGAGATGTCATAGTCTACAGTATCCAAGTCTTGTACAAGAAGCTGACCCCCTTTCCACTCAAGCCAGGTCACAACGTGGGACAATGTGCCACACGCTCATTCTTTCCATACACCAGTGATGTCATAGTCTACAGTATCCAAGTCTTGTACAAGAAGCTGACCCCCTTTCCACCCAAGCCAGGTCACAACGTGGGACAATGTGCCACACGATCATTCTTTCCATACACCAGAGATGTCATGGTCAACAGTAACAAAGTCTAATGAAAGAAGCTGATCTCCTTTCCACACCATCCATGTCACAACCTATCATCACTCAGATGGATGGACAAGGCGTAACCTGTTCATCTTTAAAGAGACATCACAGCCTATAAGTGATCGATTGGACTATGCAGAGACATCATATCATACAATATCAAACTCTCCATGACATACTAACAACATAACAGTCTGACCATAGGACTATCGCCTACAGTATTCAACTCCCTGCCTATATGATTGTATGCAAGAAGCAGACTTCCTTTATACCACACCAGACATGTCACAACCTAAGAGACTGTGCCACGCGCTCATTCTTTCCACACACCCGAGATGTCATGGTCTGTAATATCCAAGTCTAATGCAATTGAAGAGGCTGACTTCTTTATCACACCTGATAAGTCACAACCTGTCCAAATATAGGACTATGTGCCACGTGGCATGGTCATTCATCCAAGTCTGATGCAAGAAGCTGACCTCCTTTCCACACCAGACATGTCACATCTTATCACTCAAATGAAAGGACAAGGCAGTAACATGCTCGTCTTTCTAGAGACATCACAGCCTACAAGTAAATGATTAGACTATGCAGAGACATCATATCATACAGTATCAAACTCTCTATGACATACTGTAGTATTCCAGAAGCTGATCTCCATTCGATGCACACCAGACAAGTCACAACATAACAGTCTGAACATAGGACTATCGCCTACAGTATTCAAATGACTGCCTATATGAGTGTATGCAAGAAGCAGACTTCCTTTATACCACACCAGACATGTCACAACCTAAGAGACCAAGTATAGGACTTTGTGCCACAACCTCGTTTTTCCATACACCAGTGATGTCATGGTCTACAGTATCCAAGTCTTATACAAGAAGCTGACTCCCTTTCCACTCAAGCCAGGTCACAACGTGGGACAATGTGCCACACGCTCATTCTTTCCATACACCAGAGATGTCAGAGTCTATAGTATCCAAGTCTTATGCAAGAAGCTGACTCCCTTTCCACTCAAGCCAGGTCACAACGTGGGACAATGTGCCACACGCTCATTCTTTCCATACACCAGAGATGTCAGAGTCTATAGTATCCAAGTCTTATGCAAGAAGCTGACTCCCTTTCCACACCAGACAAGTCACAACCTAAGAGACCAAGTATAGGACTTTGTGTCACAACCTCGTTTTCCCGTACACCAGTGATGTCATGGTCTACAGTATCGAAGTTTGATGCCAGAAGCAGACTTACTTTCCAAGCTAGCCACGTCACAACCTTACAGTCCTAATCTAGGACCACATGCTACAGAGACATCACAACCTGCAACAATATCCAACTCTCTAGGACGACTGACATGTGCAAGAAGCTGATCTCTTTACCCTTCTCCATGCTCCGAGGGAACTAACTAGGGAGGACCAGGCGGGAGAGGAGGAAATGGTCTCACTCTCACCCAATTCAATCAATTCTGACAGAAAGAGAATTAACGTTAGTAGGTCAACTCAGGATTTAATTGACTGAAACAAAGCAAGATTTCTCTAATATAAACATTTTTATTTTGCATCGCATTTTGACAAGCAGATATTTAGACTTCAGTTTATATTAGCATTTAGTTTAGAGGCATCCTGCTCGTACATAGTCCTTGTCAATGTCACTAAAATGGAGTCCATCAATAAATTGTCACTTTTTCCAATCTATGAACTGTTTCATCAACTTCCTTGTCCATCTCTAGTGTCCATAGTATCAATATCTTTTTCATTATCACTCTCCTCTACATCTGAATCATCGTCTCCATCATCTCCCTCTAATTCAGCTGCATCTTTGAGTTTACCGGATTCTTGAAGGCGGAAAAACGTCCCTGAAAGAAGATTTAATAAATTTCAACAGGATTGTATCAGCCCTCATAAAGATTTGAAAAAGCATATCGCCAATTCAAACTTCTTCTTATTCGAAGAATTTCTCTGCATTCAGTGAAGTGAGCGTTTTGGCATGCCACAATGGTGAAGCACCAACTGGGTTTTTTGGCCGAGTGACTCCCTCTTCAACCAAAGAGAAGGTGTCCATCACAAGCTACTATCTGCTTGTCCTGGCATAGGCAAGATGGTCTTACATTTCATTTGAAAGACAAAGCAATGTTGAGTTTATATGTATCTGGCCAAAGACATAGTGATGAAATAGCTGTATCTTGCTCAGAGACACAGAAACAGAAGCATCTTGATGATGAACCTGGTGCCCGCTCCGAAAAAAATAGCTTGTCTCCTGTACCAGATTCAAATTGAATCTGAGTCAAAGATATTCCATTTAGTTGCATGCAGATTTCTAAGTTGGATAATTGTAACATTATCACAACAACTCACTTCTTTTCCGTTCAGACATCATCCTGATTTCTTGTTCCAACAGACTTTGCTGGCGTGCTTCTTCCTCGGGTGACAAACCAGGCCTTAAAGGAAATAGAGTGAGAAATAAAGAAGATAAGGAACTATGAATTAACATAACACGAATATAAGACTAGAGAAGCAAACCCTCAATAATTGTAATCACAGTGGTACAGAAAAGGAGTAGCAGCAAAGTGGTTAACTAACATCATTTCGCCACTCTTGGCCTCAGACAGCTATTCACAACTCCCCTGTCAACTTACTTTTGTACTATGTTCTCAGCTTTGTTACATTTTATGCAGACTTCATGTTTGGCAGCACATGCATCACATACAACACAGTACGCCTTCTTGATAGCCTTCTCATTGCAACGTACACTGAAAAAAAGAAACCAAAGAGGTTGCATTAGATTACACCATTAAATATTAAGCAGTAAACAATACAGAGCTTACCGCTTACATTCAATCTATCAGTTAATTGATTGAAGTAGAAATCAATCCCATTATTGAACAGGATTCTTGACAATAAAGGGTATATCATGGCTTTTCTTTTACCCTTCCCCGTATCCTTCCTTGAGAGTCTGTATCTACCCCGAGGCTTTGAGAGTGTGTATCTACCCCGAGGCTTTGAGAATCTGTATCTACCCCGAGGCTTTGCGAGTTGAAAGTCAGCAATGCACAAAAAATTCAAGCAAGAATAGCCTATTAGTACTCTGTATGATATGTGGAGAACCCCTACCTCATGCCGTCATGGTACAGTGACGGTTATGGACCATTTCAACATCGGCTTTGGTGGGGAGAAGACACTTTCTGGTGAATATTACATTACAAATAGTTTTTATAAATTTTAGATCAATATTCTCAAACTGTTTTTGGGCTGTTTCAGCCATTTCTGAGGTATACTCACCATTTCTTTGGCACACTCAGAGGTTTGTATTTCTTGTATTTAATCTTCCATTCAATGACCTCTTTACACCTCTGGCATGCCCCAGTCACCTCAAGGCTGTTGATGCGCTTGGTCTGTATACTTGTGTCGTGTAGATTATTCTTGAAAGCTGTTTTATTCTGGTATTTTGGAGGACCGGTCTTCTTCACATTTCCTTTCTTGCTGCTCATGTTTTAATTCTGGTTTGGAGGTGCATGGAATGGATTAACAATAAATGGACTTCTTACAGTACACAGGGTATTGCGCTAGTAAAATAGAAAGAAATATCTGGGTATAGGCCTATGATGTGAATGATACACACCGTCCATGCATGCATGCATGCAATGTGAATGTGTACACACGATCTTGACCGACTTAATTTTGAGTCATTTGACTAGGTTAACATTGAAATGAGGAGTGTTGGCCTCGGTCCTACTTTTTTTAGCGGATCGGTTCACACAGAACATACAGGTAGCCTTACCAAACAAACACAGGGAGGATGAGCGCTAATCAGGGCAAGAAATTAAAGAAACGAGGATCAGGAATTGCTGCCATCTATGAGCAAGTGACAAAACCAAATAAATGACGTCAGTTGACGTCACTGATTTATTTGGAAACGGGTTACTCACTAGTTCAATACCAGGCAATTGGCAATTGGCGATTGGCAATTGACGATTGGCGATTGGCGATTTGCGATTAGTATTTGGTAATGGCAATGTGCCAAAAGTATATCAAATGCTATAAAACAGGTTTTAATGATGGTGATAATTCACATTTATTCTTTGGATGTTTGACATATATGACATAAGTGCTGCCACCTATCTAAGTGTACATGTTATGTAGAGGACAGGATGGGTCAGCAAAAATTTCCGAAATCCCAAATTTTTGGGATTTGGTCAAATATGTCAAACAACCAAGGAATAATGATGAAATAATACCGTACCATCAATAACATGCGATATACTTTTGGCACATTGCCATTGTCAAAATCCAACCGCCATTCGCCAATTGCCGATTGCCAGGTATTGAACTAACCCCTAGTTTTGCGCAATAGTAGGCTATATATCGCAAGTTCCAAGTTTTCACTAAAGGACCAGCTAGACCTCTCTCAGTCTCTGTGAGTCTGTTACTGGCTCCCGGAGGGTGCCAAATTCACATATACACCACCGCCATCCAGGGTAAGGAGTAGGGCCCCGAGAAATATATCCACAAGTCTACATTAAGTCACAACAACAAACAACAACAAGGTAAGCACACACGTCCACAGGCCACTCACACTGGACACTACTGTATCACTATCAAGTGTCAGTTGCCTATAGAGGTTTTTCACGTGACTTCACGATGTGACGTTTTGACGGCCACCTGCCAATGCATTTCCTTTACGTCGTGACCACGTCTGACGGCCAATATGGCAGTGCAAAACAATTGGCAACATCATCATGTGACGTCAGTGAAGAACCACTTTTATATACCTAGAGTTCTCAGTCTGCTGGAAAGCCTAAGGGCCAGGGGTGGTTCAACATTTTCACAAGTCTACAAAGAGCACTTTTTTGACGTACTCGTAAAAAAGGGGGGTTTTTCGGTATAAAGTGTGACAATTTTACTCCTTTACCTTGCTTTTGACAGTATGAAAACTGTAAATGTAATTTTGTAAACATGTAAATTTTGCTTTCCCCTTGGCGAATGAAACGCCACCATTTGAGGGCAATGTCTAATTGATGGTGACAGTGAAACCGTTTACTCTGGTGATTGTTTCCATAAAAATGACACATGCCACTGCCATGTCACTGCGTCAGCACCCCAGGGGATACTTCTGGAATATATACCAAAAATAAAATGGATTTTCTTTGATCTGAGTGCTTTCTCATTACAGATGTCCAATGGAATGCCGCCTCCGTACTCAGACCACCCCATCCAGCAGGGCCCGCAAGTGCAGAGAATCATCATCATTCCCAGGCAAAATGCTGCTCGGCAAACACGTTTATGCGGGGGATTAGCAATAATCTGCTGTCTACCATTCCAGATGATAGCATGCTGTTTTGGTCTTAAGCCGAAAATGGAGCGTGTAAACCGTCTTGTGATTTCTTTCTTTACATTTGCTGCTATTGCATTGGCAGCTGGACTCCTGCTTGCATTCGTCACATACGGTAGCGACGAGTTTGAGGCGTCCCCCGCTGATATGCGTCCAATGGATAGGAAGTTCTCCTCCAACCTCTGTAGTCGTTTTGAAGTCACCAAGTCCAACGCTCCAGTCGATGTCTACTTCTTTGATAAGACGCCACCAATACGTCAACACTTCCACAAGAATTATGTCATTGAGGTTGATCCACAGAACATTGATAGCAAACACTGGGAGATGATTAACTTCTACATGTTGAAGGGGTCCCGCCTAGAGGTACAAACCCACGCATCACTTACGTTCCCCAGCGTGGAGGTCTACGTTATCAAGGGCAGCTACAACTTGGGAGAGTGGATCGGTGACCAGGACTGCTGCTACCTCAAGAAGGACTCTTCATCCAGCTTTGGTTGGAGTTACTTCGATTATAATATAACTGAAACTGATGAGTATTACATCACGATGGCCATAGCTGATTTTGGGTTCATAAGTGGCGGTTCTAGTGCCACTGTAAATGCAAAGTTCGGGTTGCAGAAAACCATGTATGACTGGAGAGAAGCAACGTATGTTTGTGCTAACTATACAGATGGAGGTTGTGGTGTAGACCTGACATTTGGCTCTGAACAAATGGCTTTGGTGTACGCACCAGGTAGGGACCTAGATGGTGCTTTGGTAAAGAAATACCAAATTGAAACCGTCTGCAAGCCCCGCATTGCCATTTATGTCCCCTGCTTCCTTCTTGTGCCCTTGGTGGCCTATGCACTGTGGGCACTGATGCTGTGGTGCAGGTATTCTGACAAGTCTGCCAGCACCAGTGGAAGTGAAGCAAACCCTGCACAGGCGCAGGTGGTAAGCACGCATGACCAAGCTCAATTAGTCCCCAACCAAGTACTCTAAGATTTGGATGTTTGAATGAGACCGTGGTCACATTGAATATTAAAAAATTCTATCTTCGAATTGAATGTAAGTTTCGTCGTTGAATTGAATGTCATTTGGTCTCTTACCTATTGTAAATTTTTTCGCAACTGAACAGAAAGTAGTTGTATGATCAGTGTATAGTGTATTGATTGAATGAAAACCTTGTCTATGACTGTATGTCTGTCAGCAAGAAGGAAGTGAATGTATTTGAGGTACATGATAAGTATATATAAGGTGTATATAGAAATTCTATGTGCTTAACAGAGCCCACATGTTCATATTATTTTGCGCTTCTTACATTTTATAGATTTTTGATCCGTCTCAGTCTGTGGACTCTTACCTGCAAATAGTGGTATACAAATGTTTCTGTGCCTTTATTTTTTTGTCCTTCAGGATCATTTAACTTATATATCAGACCAGGAGCCCAGGGGGTCAACCTAGCTGAAATACCTGGTAATAATAAATGCACCGTGTGGCCAAAAAACGCCCTTAGTCAATAAAGTGATACATACCCATAATTCAATAATGGTTGGTGATATTAGATTGGCATATACCTAATATCATTCAAGGATAATTTGAGTGTGGCCCCAAAGTTTCATAAATCTACCTTTTACAGTTGATGTTTTGGACTAAAACTAAAACTAGCAAACTTGCTGCTTTGAATTGTGCTTTTGATGTGGTGTATTCTATTTACACATGAATCTCTTTCTAGCCCATTATTTAGCTCAGGTCCGGTCATAAAACTCAATGTCTGGTCATGTATCTTTTTATCAAGAAACCTTCACTGTGTGATCATAAAATGTGCATTGTTAGATCTGATCAAACTTAACATAGTGCTTATAACATTTTGACCTTGACCTAGTTTCCAATGTCAGAAAGGTCAAACTCCGTTTCACTACTGTTTGTCACAGATTCTACAGATTTTATATGTAGACACCTATTTGGTATCTGTACAAGTTGACCCAATTTAAGTCAACTGTGAACTAATTTTGACCTAGTTATCTAGTTCACAGAGGTCAAATTCTAAAAGTATCATTGATAGTGCCATATATTAGTCAATTTAACCCCCATGTCTCATTTCATCCAGCTCTAAATCATTCCCAGGTGAGCACAATGTCCCAAGGACATTTCATTTAAGAACATCGCATCTGCAACAGCTTGTGTGTTTTGGTATTACTCTTAGTCTACATGTAGCCTATCTTACTAGTGTCGAGACTCTTATCTTCTGTCTCTTCCTCATTTGTTAAAACATGTACTTAATGAAAGATGTTAATAAAAATCTGAATTCATCAGGAAGTGCTTGTTATGAGGCTATTTAATTTGCTTTGGAGAGGATTTCTTCATTTGGCGTTGTCCATTTCTCGTTATTGAAAACACATAACAAAGGTTTGACATGGAATTTATCTTAGCTGCGGAGGTCATCTCCCTCGGATATCATGATTGACTTTCCCCCATTGTAAGAAATACTGCTTCTAATTGGTCCTGACACTGGTCATAGTCCCTTTCGAGAATAATGAGGTAGATGTTCCTCAAAGTGTTGTTCTGACACCTGTTAGGGATAAATCGATGTCTTGGCCTGTTGTGCTGATTGACTTGCCCCCATCGAACGGGGGCTGATGGATCACTCTTGACTAGTTGAAAGAGGAACAATACTGTTGGTGGCGTTTATTGTGGCACTGTCCTTGGGGAAATTGGCTGAATATACCACAACATATGTATGGTGATGAATTGGCTTTAGATGGCTCTGTCTGTCCTGAATGGATGTGCACGATGCATCTCCTGAAAGAAGGGAGGTGGATGATCTCCCTTGAAGCAGCGTTGTGGTTGTTACCATGTCCTGAAAGAAGGGAAAGTGGATGATCCCCTTGACCCAGCGTTGTGGTTGTTACCATGTCCTGAAAGAAGGGAAAGTGGATGATCCCCTTGAACCGGCGTTGTGGTTGTGACCGTGTCCTGAAAGAATGGAGGTGGATGATCTCCCTTGACGCACCGGTGTGGTTGTGACCATGCCCTGAAAGAAGGGAATGGATGATCCCCTTGACCCAGCGTTGTGGTTGTTACCATGTCCTGAAAGAAGAGAAAGTGGATGATCCCCTTGACCCAGCGTTGTGGTTGTGACCGTGTCTTGAAAGAAAGGAGGTGGATGATCTCCCTTGACCCAGCGTCGTGGTTGTGACCACGTCCTGAACGAAGGGAATGGATGATCCCCTTGACCCAGCGTTGTGGTTGTGACCGTGTCCTGAAAGAAGAGAAAGTGGATGATCCCCTTGACCCAGCGTTGTGGTTGTGACCGTGTCTTGAAAGAAGAGAAAGTGGATGATCCCCTTGACCCAGCGTTGTGGTTGTTACCATGTCCTGAACGAAGGTAAAGTGGATGATCCCCTTGACCCAGCGTTGTGGTTGTTACCATGTCCTGAAAGAAGAGAAAGTGGATGATCCCCTTGAACCACCGGTGTGGTTGTGACTATGTCCTGAACGAAGGGAAGTGATGTTCCCCCTGTGCCGCCAAAGTTGTCGTTGTTACCATATCCTGAAAGAAGGGAATGGATGATCTCCCTTGACCCACCGTTGTGGTTGTGACCGTGTCCTGAAAGAAGGGAGGTGGATGATCTCCCTTGACCCACCGGTGTGGCTGTGACCATCTCCTGAAAGAAGGGAGGTGAATGATCTCCCTTGACCCACCGTTGTGGTTGTGACCATCTCCTGAAAGAAGGGAGGTGAATGATCTCCCTTGACCCACCGGTGTGGCTGTGACCATCTCCTGAAAGAAGGGAGGTGGATGATCTCAGCTCCCTTGAACCAGCGTTGTGACCATCTCCTGAAAGAAGGGAGGTGGGTGATCTCCCTTGACCCACCGGTGTGGCTGTGACCATCTCCTGAAAGAAGGGAGGTGGATGATCTCCCTTGACCCACCGGTGTGGCTGTGACCATCTCCTGAAAGAAGGGAGGTAAATGATCTCCCTTGACCCACCGGTGTAGCTGTGACCATCTCCTGAAAGAAGGGAGGTGGACGATCTCCCTTGACCCACCGGTGTGGCTGTGACCATCTCCTGAAAGAAGAAGGGGGGGATGATCCCCCTTGACCCAGCGTCGTGGTATGTGACCATGTCCTGAAAGAACGGAGGTGAGTTATAATCCTCTGTGACTTGGCCTTCCCTGTAGACCTTTTTGTCATCCTATTCATACTCTCTCACAGGGTGGGACAAGCTGGGAAGATTCAATTGAGGTAGGTTTCATTGATATAAATACGCAATTGTTAACTAGAGAGCGATTTTCAAGATTTCTCAACATCTTGGACAAGATCATACAGGGTGGTCCAGATACTTCCACTACCAGGGAGTCGAAACCATTGATACCAGTGGATGGGGAATCTTTCTAGAAGAATAATGATACCAAGATCGACCGATTTTGATCAGTAGTTTTTGTTGTAGAGACGTTTTTGTGAAGCAAGATTGGAGCCCCTTGGCCAGGTTCAATGCAGAAAACAGAACGCGTCTGTTGTAAGTTACATCCCAGTGGAGTGCTGAGGCCTGGTCATGCTATCACGACCTTAACTCAGTTGCAAATGGTCACTAGAAGTCTTGTTGACATTATCTCATATCAGAATTACTACCTTTCATTTAATCCACCTACTTCAAGTACACTTGCTAAGTTCAATTTACCGGCACAGTTCGATGTGCGAGAAGTCTGCCTTTGACTAGGCTCTAAAACAAAAATCACTCGACCAAATCGGGCGATCTTGGTAGGCCCTATCATTCCTCTCCTAGAGAGATTCCCCATCAACTGATACCAATGGTGTTCCCATGGTAGTGGAAGTGTCCGGTTACGTTTTTTCTGGACCACCCTGTATAGTGGAAAGACGGTGTTTTTGAGATGATCATTTCCACGGCGATAGGTCAAACGGTCCGCTGGGTTTATCAGGAGGCAACGGTACAAAACGTCAGACATTTCTGATGCGGTTTTTCTAAGCGCGAAGTTTCAATTGTTCACCATTTCAGTACTTTCTGGGAGGATCAAGCTTACCAGTTTCATGCACAGAATGCAGGAATCTGCATTATTTAACAGGTAATACAAAATTTATTGCCTCATCAGCATCGGACGACTTGTCAGTGGACAGTGAGGATGACGGTGACGCCACGAGTTTGATCCACTAGGCACTACATCATACATGGGTACATGCATGCACTGATGATGCAGCACGTGCAATATCGGTGTACAAACATTGTTTATAACTGTTTCACAAAATACTCTAGTTTCACCGTTTTTGAACATAGATAGTAGGCCTATGTTGCCTGTACATTATTCAACAACTTTATCTTACTACATATCAACATTTTAGTGACATGTATTTGTTTATAGTTTTTGATATGTAACATTACAATTACAAATTGAAATATGACAGTGTCGAACGACTTGTAAATTTCATTTCTTCAGTCCGCCAAAACCAACGAGGACAATCAGGCTCTCGAACACCATTCCACTTCCGATGATCCATTTGCCAATCAAGCCCATCGATGACCATCCTAACCTTATGGACCAGGCCTTCTGTAAAATATCTAATATCTGTCAAGAAGATAGAGAAATGAAGGGAATAATTGAACATCTCGGGCGTTCGGAGCATGTGGTTGGACTAGATCCAATAGCCATTGCAGGTTGGTATTTACCGATCTTTTTTCCCGATGCGTCTTTTCGAGGTCGAGGAGATTGTCCTTTCCCGTTTTTTTTCTTTCTATCTGTTGCAAGAATCACGGGGAATTTCATTACAACCTCATGATATGTCCGTCAACCACAACGATATGATTTAAAGTTATTAAAGGCTACACGGGCAACGTAGACTCTGTGGGTCCACGGTTTTGAAGGCTGCCTGTTTTACGAATAAACCCAAGTGGAGGATGTTTCATGAGGCATCATCTTCTTTGTTAAGATGCACTTCCGCAACCAAGTTTAACAAGCATGGAGCTTGAAAGTGAATTTGTGGACGCAGCGATCGCAAACGTGAGGAGTCTCCCTCAGGTTGTAAGTGAAGTTGCTGTGATGCAGAAGGACCAGGCCGATGAAATACAAAAACAGAATCGCATACTAAGTAACCTTAAGGTAGGCATTTCCTGCGGTTTTATTTACATGTATTCCTTTGTGGTAGTGGTCCTAAACCTCATGGTCTATACCCCCTCTACATATCCGGGGTTTAAATATTGATAAGATGCAGAAACCTCGGTGGTCAAGATGTATGGTAGTATACGTTCCGGCGTGCTTTTCAAAAAGTGATCTAATCATAGTCTGACTATTTACATCTCCTGACAGTTTTGGTGATGTTGGTTGGCCGGCAAGGTTGTGTTTGGGTAACTTAATTTCCACTTCGCAATAGAACCAGGAAACAAATATTTTCAAATGTATCTTTTCGGGACATATTTTGATCATGTATGAATTATCATTGAGTTTCATTCTCTTTCAGGCAACACTAACTCATGGTGAGTTCAGTAGCTAGGCAATTTCTGTAGGGCCTACTGAGGTATTTTGGCAGTGAGACGCGGTGGCGCAGTGGTAGAAAGTCGGACTCATGATCCGGAGGTCGTGGGTTCGATTCCCGGCTTAATCGTCACTTTGTTTCTCCTACTGGTCGAGTTCAAGAATGAGCGCTTTGTAGCTGCTCCTTGAAACCCCAGATTGACTTCTGTGGAGACCGGGATGATGATAGTCCCAAAGCGCTTGAGAATACCCAGCTATTGAGTAATTCGAGCGCTATATAAGCGCCGACTATTATTATATTATATTATAGCTCGGAAATACATGTCCAATGGTAATAGTATCCATCAGGTACCATTTAGGCATATTTAAGTTTTTGGCGTGGCGTTCTGGAACGGGGCTGCCGAAGGCACCATTTCCACTTCTGAGCAGTTCAGTTGTATATTAATAATTTAAACTCTGTCATCCATTGTTCATGGTGTTTGAGGTGGGATGAGGGAATATGGATTAGCTGGGTTGTCAACACCGTTCATTCAAAACGCCGGACATTACGAATACCTTTTAAAATACATGGGCTGATCAGGAATACCGGCATACTGAACTTCCAGCGATATTGCCTACGCCCATACGCGCGTTGTCTGGAAGCAGAGCAATAGTGCAATTTTCATCATCTTCTTTCTTTAACTGGGACCTCTCCAAGCCAGCCATCCCGTTAAAGTTCGATAAAACTGCAAATGTATCGTCCTCTCACTTTGAAAAGAGAAAGACAACCAGACCAAGATGAAGAAAGAAATGGCCGAGGAGATGAGACAAAGTTACCTGACGCAAAGTGAGATAACAAAGATGGAGGAGAACTGTCAACAATTACAGGAAGATCTTGATGAGTTGTCAACTCAAGTTGAAACCAAGAGGAACAAACTGAAAGATTCCGAGGACAAACTTGCAAAGGATAGCAAGTTAGTACCAGGTGCAACCAAAAGAAAACTGAACTGCAAGCATACCTTTGCTTGTCAGATCACAATGTAATAATCATCTTCTGAACTTAAGTTTTGCGTTGTCCATGAACTACTACTATATTGTTTTTTTATTATGAGTTATATATTCTAGTACCTAACAATACAATAGCCATGGCAACAACCATTCTGTAAAAAACTGATTTTTTAAATCGTTTCAGAGTTTATGAGGAATATGGTACAAAGATGGCGAGGTATATGGCTGAAGTTGCAAATCTTGAAAGTTCTAATGGTATTTACCAACAAGTAAAAGAACAACAAGAAAAAGTAGACATTCTTCTTGAAGAAAGTGAGTTTGAAAGGTGCACCCCTAAGGTATCTGTCTTCGGGAAGTGGGGCTGGTCCCTCGACAACTGTTCTTTTGAACAAATCTGATACTGCCACTGCAAATCGTCTCTCCCTCTAGAACAGAAGGTACGACATTCGCATGTGGGCTGTCGTTAACTTTCTAAAGGTGCTGGCTGTTTGATAGAATGAATAATCAACATCTCTGCCACGTCCAAGTCGAATCCGAGAGGCCCCTTCCTCTTGGCCGGTACCTAATCTCGACAGAATTTTATCATTTCCATTATCCCCACCAGGAAACGTTGTTGAGTCAGATCTCACTGAAGCCAGGAAGATAATTGATGGCGTCTATGAGGAGCAACTCCACGCTAAGATTGACGCTACTATTGAAGAACATCGTCGCCTCGACTTTGTCATAAAGGAGAAAGGAGGAGAGGTGAAGTAACCCATTTTGTAAACCGACGTAGCATTCGCCACTTTTCCTCGAGCAAAATTTGGGCTTTCTGGTCAATGAAAAGATTTCTAGCATGGCCATTTAAATTTGCGTTGGATCGGATCCGTGACCTTCCTGTGATCTTTTCCCTTGCTCTCCATCTTTTCCATTGTTGAGTTTGAGCGGTCACGTACTACTGTAACCTGGAAAATATTTGCGGACGTTTAAATTTTGCAGTCTATGTGGTCTGCCCTGGTCTGCAAAATTAACATGCGCAAAATTTCACTTTTCCCATTATTATGCAGTACGGCATCTGGAGTTCCGCAAAATAGGTAATTTAAAGTTTTATGGTAAAAGGTAAGCAACCGCAAATAAAACCTGCCGGCAATATTTTCCGGGTCACAGTATCTCCCTCTGGCCCCACGTCACTCGCTTATCATTTCAGTTACGAGAAGCCAAAATGAAATTTGCGCAGGTCCAAACAGACACAGAAGTTCTTCATGTGAGTTTCAAACACAATTAAAATTCTACGGAATTACGGAGTTTTGATAAATTTGAATTACATGTGAATCTTTTTTTTTACCATCTCATTATTTTCTTTAAAATAAAAAGCATAATGAACGTTTAGAGAATGGTTAAACTACAACAAGGGCTCTGCTTCCAATCCCTTGAAAATATTCTTATTAATAGCAGGTCTTGTTGTAGATGCGAATCTTTTGAATGAAGCTAAATATTTGGCATTTCTGATTAATTCTAATAATTTGATTCCACCAGTCATACTATCAAACAGCATATGACGTATTGTTCCGATCTTTTGTTCTTTAGAAGCGAAATGCAGCTCAACTAACACGACTAAAGTGCCAACTTCGAGAGATCCAAGCACGGCATAGACACTGGAATGAACAGGCAGCTCAATTGGAAAGGAACATCGCTGAAACAAAGGCTAAGATAAAAAACGATATATAAATTCAATCTCTCGATGAACCAACTGAATCAAAACGTTAATTTATACGGTTTGAAGGGTTGCTTCTCGGACAAAGTTACTTGCAGCAGCAGGGGTGAGTGACATGAGAACTTTGTTTTTCTTGATCTCGGATTTTTTTAATAAAGCGTTGTGCAATGCCTTTATACATGTACTAGTAGATGGCGAGCGTGAGCATTTTATTGATATTGTGTGCTAATTTTAAAACAAAAAATCGTGTTAATACTAATTTTGAACCATCGTGGCGTGCAAAAGTGTATTTCCAGCTACGTACCTATTTGTACTGATTTTCTTTCTGAGAATTACGCCAAAGACGCAATAAACGATACACATGTGTTTTACCGTACATAGGCTGAATGAACTGACAAGATTGATAAATAAAAAAGTTTTTTGTACATTATTTTTATAACATTTAGGATACTGTTAGAATCGAAACATGTTCTGTGCAGAAATATATAATATCACAGTTGGTGTTGGTGAAACATGTAAACAGTGTACCAAAACGCCCCCTTCTAAGCAAAGACCCTGAAATACCTTTCGCACATGTTAGCAGTAGTCCATTCTTTGCACCACACCTGTTGCATCGCTCATGTCTATCCTTATTAGAGATCTCCCATTGTACCCTCTGGTGTCTTAAGAGTCTATCAGTGCCGGTCATTCCATCACTTCAACCACCATCAATCCCTCTACCTTCAATCCCTCTTCACTCTTTCTTTGTTTCGCTTTAATCTTGACCAGGGTCTTCCCCATTGTCACCACCCTGGGTATCAGTACCATTGTTCTCCTCATGATCAACTTCCAGTGTCTCATTACCATTCTCTTCCCCATGGTCAACACCCACTGCCTCATTAACATTCCCTTCCCCATGGTAAACTTCCTGTACCTCATTACCGTTCCCTTCCCCATGGTCAACACCCACTGCCTCATTACCATTCCCTTTCCGATGGTCAACTTCCTGTGTCTCATTACCATTCCCTTCCCCGTGGTCAACTTCCAGCGTCTCGTTACCATTCCCAGCATCCTTATCCAACTCCTGTGTCGCCGTTGTTAAAGCCGCTTCGACTGCATCGTCGATTGCGTCTTCCAAGTCGTTATCCTTGGCGCCTTCGGAATTCGCTGCCTCCGATCGTGCTGGAGGTTCGTGAGCGAGATTCTGATTTGTTTCACTCTGCGTCATGTCCTGAGGCGTCTTAGTATCCAATGATTCACCCGTCTTGATATCCCTGACAATTCCTTGTTGTTTGGATACCTCCACCACCTCATTCGGCAGATCACCATCCGTTTCTTCATTTGATACATTCTGACTGTCTATTTTAGTAGTTCCTTCACCTTCGCTGACACCAAGATTATTGTCCATTTCCTGAGCATTATTTTCTCTTGATGTCGCCTCTGAGTTTCTGTCAACTTCCAACGGGTCATCAGCCCCTGATGCACTCTGATACCCACCATCATCCACTTCCTCCAGCCTTGCAACTGCTCCTTCGGGAACCTCAGTTTCATTTTGTGTCACCTGGTCGTCTGCTTTTGTTTCCAAACCATCCTGTAGCAGATCGTCGTCGGGTAACGTATTGATCTGATCAAAATCGCCCTTCCTTGAGTCCTGTCCCAATGTGTCTGCAACAGGCGGGTCTCCCTTGGCCTCAGCCACAACTTCCTGGTGTTTCGGATTAAGCCAAGGTAATATATCACCATCTTTTCCACCCGTTTTCTCATGCTGTATCCGCAACTGTTCTTGGATGTGCGGATTGTTGTAAATATCGTAATCGCTTGGTTTGAGTTTTGTCCTTGGCGTGTAATACTCCTCGGGATAAGAAGCCGGAGCATACCCCATGATACCGTTGTTGAAGTGGACAGCTTTGGTGTATGATATCTTCTCGTATTGTCGCTTTGGTTTCTGCAGCTGCATTAGTCTCTGGAATTCGTTGTAGGACATCGAGAGAGATGACTTCATTGGTCGGCCCTGAAAGGCAAGTTGAGTGAAGGTTTGATAAAAAAGTTTGAAACTTTGAGGGAATTCAGTTGTAGATGCGATGGTGAACCAAGGGTCAAGAATAGTCAAGCGAAGAACTTCGAAGTTACATGTAGTCTCGGACGCTGACAAAAGTATGTCTGTTTGATCACTGACGTCATTTTGGTGTGTAAATATCAGACATTAATTTTACTGACAAGTCGGGTCTTAGCGAACAAAATGATACAATATCCGCTGAAAACTTTACTTTTTTGTTCGACTGTCCTGCTATTTGCTGGGTTGGTTGCACCGTGGACAGGGTTGGCCTCAGGTCCTTGTTTGCTCCAGGCACAGGTGGAAACTTGACTTGGCGCTCATTTCGTCGATTTTTCGGGTTTTTCGTCTGCAAAGAACATGGTTGATATGATACCTTTGGTCTTCGGCCAATTTCATATTAGACGGTGGTTCTTGAAAGCAAACACCACAACCAGTTCATCTGCTCTGAGATAGGTGACTTACTAGTAGCTCAGAGGAATTGTTGTCCAGTTTCTACAACAAATAGTTCAACCAGTGTCACTCTTATAGAGAATACATGACGATAGATAGATAGATAGATAATAGTTTTAAAAAGTCCTTCTAAAAGCATCTAACTTAACACGAGAAACAGTAGTCCCTTAATGGCACGATACCTTTGAAAAGATTTTTTAAATGACTGAATTAAAGTGTGGTAGAGGTGGTTGCAAATGTGCATGCTGAAGGATACATTGTGTAGGTTTGTGTGCTGTGATAGGGAAAGGTATGAATAATGTAGTACATTAGTACATATGATGCTTTCTATTCTACATGTACAAAGGGAGTGTATGCTACTAAACTCAATCTGCTGTAGTCATGGTAATCCTGATGAAACAATTCGCTGTTAAAACAATTAAACCCTCGTCCTCCCGTCCCAAGTCTATATAGAATATCGCCCTCCCTTCCCAAGTCTTAAGAACTTCTGCCATCGTCCACCCGTCCCGAGTCTTCAACTCTTCTCCATTCCCAAGTCTATAACCCGTCACCCATTCACCTATCCCTAGTCTATCCTCCATCTCAAGACTAACCAGTTCTCTCCCACCCCAAGTCTATAAACATTCGTCCATGAAGTTTTCTCATCCAACATGTTCACTCATCCCACTTCCACTCTTTATTCGCAAAGAATATGATGACAAATATATAAACAGTCGATTGTTTTCTACTACAATCTCCAAAAATGTAAATTATAGGAGAAAATTCCACACAAACTAGCTAAGGATGTAGGTGCACTCTTTCAATATCTTAAATACCATCCGATATCCCCCGGGGTGTACTTCTCTTACAGGAATCTTTGGGAATCCATGCCTGTGGACCTCCTCACCGTTGTGGAGGAGCTTGCACCTGGAGACGCCCTCGTATTTCTCAAAGTGGTGACTACTTCTCATCCTTGACGAGTGGTACATTCTGGCGTGCTGCAAAGACATGAAAGAGAGATCCAGTCAGAAAGGGTGTTATGTTTTGGGTGGAATGTACCATGCGTTAAAGTTGAATTAGGGTTAATTTTAGTCGGATAGGATCAACTCATCGTACTCAGAGTTTACACTTTAACCCAGAGTACCGATACTCAGCAGCACTCATGATCTAACTAACCGGTTTGTTGCTCTTATGGTCGTTCCTTCCTTCTGAGAGACCATGCCAGTGACAAAAGCCTGAGACGTATTGCTGTTTAGCTCACCGTATATGTAACACTGATACGGGTAAGAATACCAAGATATCCGCATTGATGTCAGAAAGAGTACGTATCACATTTCAAATAAATTCAAGATGAATCGAGGTAAACTAACATTCAGCACAAAGTATGAACTGGGAACTGATCGTTTTTAAATGCTGGTAACTATCATGTATATTCTCTAATATGAATTAGCCTTCCGTGTTCTTAAGCGACATAAAATTGTATAAACTAGTACCGGATTAAAACGTCTTATGTTACATACTTTTCTTTTTCTAACCTAAAATCATATACCAAATGTAAACGAAATTAAAATAGCTTTATTTTTTGACAAAGCGGAATGGGGGTAAATTCCGTGCAAAAGTAGCTAAAGCAACATGAAAATAAATAGCCCATACGTTATTTCCTATAGGCCTCTTTGTTGAATATTTTGCTAGGCCTAATACTTGATTGGTTGCAATACATCTTGATCCCGTTAGTGGATTCCGTTAACGCTTCTAATAAGTACCTGTATGATAAAAGGTAAACCTCTGCCAATCATATGAAATTGCGAGATGTATTATACTCTAGGCAAACTCACCAAGTAAAGAGCGCGTTCTGAAACCTTTCGTGACAAGGCTTTATCGGAAGATGAACATTATGACCATCGGACAACTTGGTGGTGCCCACCCATTTTAAATCCGAGTTGGTTGAATAGCTTCGAACGACCATGTGCATGCGTGACCCGGTCCCTAAAAACATCCCTTTGGCTTTGATAAAACAGGGAAATATCAATATTTGGTACACTAGAATCAGAACCGACTGCCAAATTAGCCAAGGGCTTCAAACATCTTTTTAAAGAACCCACCCACGAGGATTTGGGATAGCGCTTGAAGTTATCCACTAGTCACTGTGATTTGAAAGCAACCTTTAAGAGAAGATTTATTTGAGTGTTCGAAGAACATTACGGCAACGCTATTAACGATGATACTGTACTGTTTTTCCTTATGAAATATTGAAAGTAAAAATAGCATTTTGGGCATCGGCTGCATGCGTGAGAATCTGCGTTGCGACGTTTCTAATTCTGAGCATTACTAGAAATAGGAGGAATCTGAGAAACGTTTACCGAAAGAAGCCGTCTGGAACATTACTTACGGACGATTTTGGTGACCTTGAAATAAATCTTTTGTGTGCAATACTCGTCTGTGTCCGGAGTATGGTCGTAGTTGGGCCTCTGCTTCCCTCCACCAAGATGGAGGTGGTACGTGGCCTCTGGCTCATCATTGTCGACATTTTGTTGTCGTGTCTGGCAGTGTCTGCTCAGAAAATACATCTACGTGTACGTCTCATTTTCATCGTGATCCTAATTAGAACAATGACTACTCCGTATATCCCTGCACAGAATAATTAGTTCACGTACAAAGTACTTATTAGGCCTACATTGTATTTAAGGGCCGCAAAATGATTGTCCGTGTTCGACATGTGCAAAGGCTTGTATCGCGCCATTGCTATGGTATTATTATTCAATATTGTTTCTAGCTGTTACGACCTTGTGTAGGCCTTTTTCGAAAAACATTGTGACTTTTACAAAGCCTTTTTAGATTAATTACGCTAAATGTAAGGTTTTGATTGGCAGGATAAAAGCGTGGAATATATATATATATATCATAACTCTATGATTTTTCCTTATTAACTGCTTGCAAAGGAATATAATTACAGACTGGACTTACAACTTACTGGGAGCCACACACAGTGATACTGTCTGAGAGATCATGTAACATCCTGTTTTAATTAGAAAAAAACTAACGTTTTGTTTTGTTGGCATCATCGTCTCCATGATAAGTCTTAGGCGAACCAATGCCACAAAAAAAGAATCGCTTTTCTCAGGCTGAAATCCCGGATGTATAGCAATACAACTGCGCCATCCCCGTTTTTCGTCCAAGCCGATATACGTCTTGCTTGGAAAACAAGTATATGCAGCCATGTACATTATTTTTGTTAGCCTTTTTTTAACAAATAGGAGAGTCGGGCCTAGGTGTTTATGTTAACGCGTCCTCGTTTGTTATTATTGGTGCCGAATGGTTTCCAAACACAAAAAAGAAGACGACAAATTTGAAGTAAATCATGCACACTGCCAAGGACTGCAGCACTCTGCTGGACAGTCGACGGGAAATGGAATCGAGGCCGTCAAAAAAAGCATTTCGCTGTACCGTAAGGAGGTGAGGCACATGCCGATCCACCGTCGTTGTGCGTATATCCATCCTTCCTTGAAAGGAGGAGACATTAGGACAGATATTCACCATCGATAAGTCGGCATGCCTAGGCACGTACATGACGGAGAGGACTAAGGAAGTAAGTAAAAAATATTTACCCAGCACTTCTGTATAACCACATCATTCTCGTTCTTCGCGAATTCTACCAGTGTTCCTTTTCTTATCGGAGCCCAATCCATGATTCATGCCCTAACCGATCAGAGGTCAGTTGTATCGAAGCAATTTCTCCAAAAGAGTAAGCCTAAAGGCTTGTTTTTGTGTTTCAATCACCAACTTGAAGCACGCCTCAGTCAACATGCTGTTAGGCTAATGCTAGAGACGGTTAATTCGTACCCCCACTGCTTGGCTTTGAGAGCAGAATTTATATAAAATTGGGTAGACTTTGGGGATAATCAGATGGAACGGTAGGTCTTGGCAGGACTATATTCTTCCGTTAACTAGGGCACGATTGACTAACCTAACCACCTTAGTGAATTTGAATTAACCTATGGTCAAACTTGAATAATTCAAAAATGATGAATGACAGCATGCATTCATCAACCGAAGCCATTTTGCGAGAACAAGTTCATAAACCCAAGTAGTTTGCCTGTGCTTTTGATCGTGTAAATATTTTTTAGAAGATTTTTTTGAAGAAAAACCCTTAAACTTTCCAACTGTAACGAACAATACCTCTCTCAACATGAACATGTTTTAATTTAAATTCCAAACTGTAACAAGGAATAATACGTTAAGCTTATGAGTTTAATTCGACCTGATATTTTAATCATGACGGTTTATTTCATAATTCACATTTTACTCTTTGAAATAATGTTCATATTAATTTGTTGGTGGTTTCTCAAATTTCTACATTCGTCACAAAGGTGCACTTGTGTTGCATTTGCATGGAATAATTGCGTCATCGTTTTAGCAGCCCCAGTCTTACCTTGCACGATTCGATGCAACTGACGGGGGACATTGTCGAAACCTCCTTATTAATTTGTTCAATACAGTATTAGAATTTTGTAGGGCCTACATTTTAAAACAAATTCGCTTTGTTTTAGCAAACTAAGCTCACGATAATGCATTATGGCCATATTGGGCATAAATACCAGAAATATCCATTATTGATCAAGAGCTAATTGGCCTTTTCATTACCTTGCTGTTATACTAAGGATAACTTGGCCTATATAAAGGTATGGTAACGAGGCCTATAATTGAAAGTAACCATTTCATTCACATTTTCTTGTTGGTATATGCCTTATTTCGCAATAACGTGAAGTTACTCATTAGAACCTACAAACCGCATTTCTAGGCTGGATATACGTTTCTTTCTCTTGATTCGTCACTTTTGTTGCAAGCGAAATGAATATCTTCGATATATTGGGGAACGGCAAAAGCAGACTTTGCAGGTAAGATCCTCTTTCTCATTGTGCTGTATGTATATTTGTCTTTACAAATACATCGTGCAAAATCACCCGATGATCGTGCAACCTCCAAATTACATCGTTCAATTTCAGTCACTTAAACGTGACGATATGCTTTATTTGCTGAATAGTGTATCTTTACTTTTTAACTGGCCAAGTTTGAGTAGTTTGAAAACAAAACGGCTCTTTTATAGTGCCATTCTATTCTGCATTCAACTTCGATTGGATAATTGCTGCAAAAACGCTTAGATAAGTGGTAGTTCGATTCCAGGATGCAACTATCGAGGCAACGCGTGTGTGTAAACCTTGTGCCTCACTTTAACGCCACGTTATATTGCCCCGCTCTCCCAACCCATGCACCTAATTTAGCTACAGTATGGGTTTAAAAGGTTGGATGAAGGGAGTGCTGTGGTTTCAATTTCCTGGTTAAAACCATGGCCTATTTTGAGACATGGCACGTTTAATTATGGGTTAACCGTAAAGGTGGCATTTAATTTGCTTCTTGATTACAACGAATGATCAATCAGAAACACAATAGCTATAATTTCACATAGTTTATATTAATCAAGCAACCATGATATCGAATCCAATTAGCCAAAACCAATGTCCTAGTTCTCACATGTGCGTGCCGCATTTGCCGCTCTTCCCCTCAACATAATCATTATAATGATACATGTACATTCGGACTAAAATATTTGATACAAGTACATTGTGTGTTGTACTCATTGACATGCACACTATTTGTAATGTATATGTACTCATGAACGTCAAAACCCTTCGCCACCCCCAAACCCAGGAGCAGAGTGATGTTTTTTCCAAGTCAAGAATGACCTTTTCTACATAACTTTGAGCAGAAGTGTGCCAAGAAGAGTCAATGGCAGAACTCTCGTGTTACCTGATCCCATACTAGTCTAGTTTTCAAACTTCTAAAGTGAGTTTGCAAGGGAAGAAGAACTTCTGGCTCTCACAGGGGTTGATTATGAGTAGAAGTATACATTGTTCGAACAAGTATCAAAATCCCTAAAGCAGTTCAAAAGAGGGGGATGCAGTGGAAGTGAATGAATGAGCAGCAATGGTGACATCAAGGTCGAAGAACCCACTTACATTGCTTATTCTATAGTTATGACAGAAATGGAAGCGTTTTCGAGGATGGGGTGGGGGGGGGGGGGGGGTTGATCGTGCAGGAAATCGACATTGTCAAAGAGGCCATTAGTGTAGTAGCAAGATGGTTGGTGGTGATAGGAAGTTGAACCCAATGGAAGCTGATGGGCAACCAATGAGGTGAAGATGATTCTGTTCGTTTCGGCATTTCCCATGAAATAACTTGTTTCCGATACAGCATCACGTTATGTCATTATTTCAGAGCACCATGAAACACCACAAGCAAGGAGTGGGAATTCGCTGGAAATTTATGACTTGACCTAATGGAGCTTTGATAGCGGGACATCACCAATCACATGATCAGCATTACTTGTGCCATGTGCATTTGAGCAGATTTGCAACAGCAGAGACGACGCACAACCGAACGCTTTGGAGGTTTTTTCTCAGCTTTCGGACCTCAAATGGAAACGTTCTGAAGATGAAATTCGACGTTGACAAAGCTTTGACCAGGCTTGGCAATTTCAACCGATGGAGACTGCTGATGTATACCTGTGTAGCCTTATCGTTCAATGTGTCCGGCACATGGCATATGATGGTGGTGGTCTTCACTGGTAAGTTAATTTGGTTCGAGATATACAGAGTATTTTAAGCCTTTCGCAACGCATGTGGAAATGTAACTTACTAAGACGTTTTCGTATCTGTGTGGAAATTTTTAAAACACAGTAATAATGTTCCCAGATTAGAATACAGTACTGTGTACTTCACATCCGTTATCCAAATTACAATCATGGATTTAGATTTTCTATCATGAGCGTTAAAAAGGACATACCACTTTGACCAGTTTCGTTGCACAAGTCGTGGCCACAAAACCATGAACGTTTACTACTAACAACACATAATAATACGTCATCTTCTGAAAACCATAAGAGAGTCATCGATAATAAAATTAAGTTGCCATTCCTCCTTCTTTGTATGATAATCAGGTACGCGTCAAATTTCCTTATTAAGAAACTTGTCTGTCTGTGTTTTTACAAATTTCAGCATTATCAGTGATTTCATGAACTAATGGTAACACCGTATCACAAGAAGTAAACGTCATCTCCTCTTTTGGGGTGTTTATTACTACTACCAAAATGAACGTGATTACATCACAACAGTTCTTTTACCAAGTCAGGAACAGCTTTTAAATTCTTTATTTCAAATCTGATCCTTTCATAACTACAACCTCTCCTTCTTTCATTTGTGACTTCTTTAGTCAATATTAGTTGCATAATTAATGAAGAATGTCTATAACAAGCACTTCAAAATGTCATTACATGTATTCCTTGGCAAAAACTTTGCCAGCTCTTGCTGTTCGCCACAGTTACATTTTCCGGTTGATAGTTCATATATTTATACTGTCACGGTAATTGCTTTATTCTAGTGCTAATTACCATACGAATGGCTTTATTTTGACATAACAGATCTAGATTTAGGTTAGGAATAGCTATTTTTGCACTGCCCGTGACTTTGACATGTAAAGTATTCTTAATTTATGTCCTATCTGTACTAAAAAAACAAATAATCACTTAATAAGTATCTTTTTAATTTACATGCATGTAGTTTACCATAATCACCGATTATTCTATAGTGCGTTATTTCTCTTCAGGCCGAGACTGATATCTCACCAAGGTCGCGTACTTTATTTACCAAACACCAAAAAAACTCACAAACATGTTAATGTCTAAACATTGGTTAAGTAACATACCACCATCCATCCACGCAGTGTTTAATTTGGAGTTCTTTCTCTCCGTCAGCACTACTAATTTACAATATCCTTTGTGTACCAAGCTCTGCTTTGGTTATTTCACCCTTGATATTTGATCATGTTGTGTACATGATATTATTTCAAGGAAATAAGCAAAATTTCAAAAAATTTTATCTGGGAATACGCAAATCGTAGATCTTATGGCAAATACGCTTAGGTATGCTCCCTTCTAAATTATTGAAATCGTGAAAGTGTATACAGAGTCATCTTTTTTTCAAGGCGGTGAACCCGACCACCATTGTAATCTTCCACCGAATGTCACGAAAGAAGATGCTATACCCAAAGAGATCGTTCACGGAAAGTCAGTGTATTCTCATTGCAAGCAATACATCAACCTGAGCTCGGAGACGAACGAGACAGAAAACTGTCCGCATGGTTGGTGGTATGATCCAGATATAGGCAAGACGACAGTCACCGAGGTGGGTTGACCCTCAGTGCGAAAGCCCAGAAAGCTCATTCAAAATTCAATGTCGTATTTCAATATTGAAGTCAGGAGTTTAAAATTGCAATCCCCCTAAGGAAAATGAGGTAATTTTAGACTGTATCATGTGAATGAATTCGTGGTCTCAAAAGCATGGGTCCCAGGTGGGACTACGAAGTACCACATAGTATACATTTTTTCCCGTGCACGAACGATTCTCCCGTAAAAATAAAGAGAATAATATTATGCCTCTCCTTCTTTTCTGCAGTGGGATTTAGTCTGCGACCGTAACTTTTACGTAGAGACCTCACAATCCGTGTTCGTTGCGGGGGTTTTGGTTGGTGCTCTTCTCTTCACAACCATGGCCGACCGTTTCGGGAGGAAACCTGTTCATTTTGCCTGCCAATGGGCCATGATTGTTATCGGGACGCTTTGCGCTGTCGTCCCAGACTTTACCTCATTTGCTGCGCTAAAGTTTTTTAATGGTGCTCTCAGAGAGGTAGGAATTACGCTACTTTTATCACTCTTCGTAAATCTTATACATGTATCTAGCCAAGTTTTCTGACATTGATAAAATTTTCTTTATTTTCATGAATTAATCACGGTAATGATTGGGGATCTTGAATTCAATGCCCCCACAGTTTATGGCTCTGGCACGCCAACTACTGGTCGGATTCCTTCGAATGATAGTTTTATTTGATCTGAGCTGCTAACCTCTAAATAATATTTAGGGGTTAGCATACTCAATGCAAAATAAGAAAATCTCCAGTTTGGTGGCACAGCTCAGAGCAACGCAAAATAAACTGCACAGAAATTTAATCAGTAGTTTGCGCTCCAGAGCCCAAAGCGATTCGGAAAAAAACATCAGAACATTTATGATGCACATTACATGTAACACGGTGCTGTAGAAACCGTAGTGATGCCAAAGCGGGAACGCAGAAGAAAGCATTTTTCTTGAACCGGTTCCTTCGGCCCTCTTTTGATATTTTAGGGCACTGGACTAACAGGGATCGTGCTGACATGCGAGCTATGGCAAGCCTCCATGAGGAGTGTGACTGGAGTAGGCATGCAGTTATTCTGGTCACTGGCGTGGTTTTCGCTAGCACTACTAGCTTACCTAATTAGGGACTGGCGGCAACTTCAGCTGGTTATATCATTGGTTAGTCTTTTCACCATTCCATTATTTTGGTAAGTCTTCATCTATCTTCAATATTTTTTATTCCGGTTAGCTTACTAAGATTCCACATGGTCCTTGGCATAATTGTGCCTTTGCAATTGCTATCATTGACAACGATTTTCACCACGTGACTAATCTGGTAAGCTATTACTAACTGATGTTATAAAAAAAGTCCTAAAACCCGATTCTCAGAATGTTAGCAAGTTAGCTATATTCATGTATAGTTCAAATACTAGTATAGCAAACTTATATTTATGTAATGTATAAATAATAGAACACGTATAATGGTACATGTATATGCATTGATTTCAGGGTAATACCAGAATCCATAATCTGGCTGGCTGCTAATGGCAAGGGACACGAAGCAGCTGATCTTCTCCGCAAAGCAACCACGTGGGATGGCAAACCTCACGCATTGGATGACATCATCGGTGATGGAACCGAGAGACTAATGAGCATCGCGGGAGACGGTGACGTCAGCAATCATGTTACCAATCAGAAGAAGCAACAGGTTTTTAAACGACTGCGGGATTTACTCAAAGGCGACGATAAAAAAGAGGATGACGGACCCAAGTATACTTTGTTGGATATCTTCAGATCAAGGAAGATGTTACTCTATTCGTCTATCATGTGCTCACTTTGGTAAGAGCGGACAAACAAGATTCCTGAGGCTTTTAGTATTTGCGAAAGGCTTATTGTGGTTGTAGTGCGTATTTTCTTTTTAACTTTCGCTGTAACGAGCAAGAAGCAAGGAGACGACCTTAAAACGGCCCTTTGTCATGGCGGTGATGTTTTATTTTCCTCCTTGTAGACATACATGTACCATATCAGTGGCGTAACTAGCCGGAGGGGGTGCCCCATTAGTCACCAAGTGACCGTGATTTTGGCCGAAAAGAATTTATAAATATCATTTCTCTACCAATCACACGCCAGGTACCAACTGATATAATCAATTTGCCCTAATCTTGTTTTCGTATTTCAGGTTCGTAAATACCCTTGTCTACCATGGCCTTACCCTGCTGTCGTCAAAGCTTGCGGGAAACATCTACCTTAACTTCTTCTTCAGTGGGTTGGTTGAGGTACCAGCCTATATTGTCTGTATTCTCGTCCTTCAGACGTAAGCACAACCCCCCTCCATCACATCGACTCGTTTTCTGAGACGTTTTTGAATGTTTTTACCTCGCCGGGTTCGTAATGCCGTGTTGAGTATTTTGATTACAGAAATAACAGAAAATTCATGTTGCCTTAACTAGACGTTTGAATCAAAAATTGCAACGGTGACTTCCCTTTAACACATACACTTCGCTTGAACACATACACCTTCATAACATGTATATGCCTGTATTGACATCATATAGAAGAGAAAAAGATTATAGAAAGCCTGTGTTGCGCCATGGAGACACTTTTGCAACCAAGGGACGACATGTCTCGTCCGTTTCACAACCAATGCACCTCCTGTCTTCATTGAAGATAATGTCACAACCACTTTGCTGTGAATAAGTGAGACATGGAGTCGTTTACTACAGACTGCCGATGCTCAAGTAGTCATAGTCACAATAACGAAGTGTTGTTTTGTAGATCATCACGGTTATATTAATATTGTCGCTATTTATTGATTGCCAATTAATAACACTGCTGTTTGAATTTTCAGTCTTGGTCGGCGATGGCCACTATGTTTCCATCACGTGTTGACAGGGGTCGCTTTACTCATTGCTTCATTTTTACCAGAGGAAACAGGTAATGTCAAGAGACTTATCATCACAGGAGGGTGAATGAAAATGAGCGATATTTTGAAAATTATTGAAAAAAATTCGTTAAATCAGTGTAGCACATCACAGAGCAAGAGTTGCGTTCAAAAAGTTTTGCTGTTTCTGCAATACAGACACGTGACCTTTAAATGAAAGAAAAAAAACGTTATGCTGATTTTGGCTGATACGATTATCTTTATTGAATATCAACATAACTTTTTTATATTTATAGAATCTGGTACTGACATTAAGTGGTTAATAACTGTATTTGCCCTGATCGGCAAGTACGGTATCACCTTCTCTTTTGCTGAGGTCGTCCTCTACTGCCAAGAGATCTACCCGACCAATCTTAGGAACGCTGGTATCGGGTTGTCTTCACTGTTCGGCCGGGTAGCCAATATTTTAGCACCATTTTCTACATATGTAGTAAGTAAACTAAAGCAACATTTTATCTTACAAAATAAATTATGATCTGTTTCATTTCGATAAATTTACGGTGTCTCGAGTAGTCATATGTGTGCTTCTCAATGCCCGACAACAATCCGATGAAAAATGACAACAATTTCGTATCAATAATATCGCTCCTTCTTGTTTCTTTCTAGATAAAATTTTTCCCGGGCTTTCCAGGAATATTATTCGGCGTAATGTCCATCGTGATAGGCTTCGTCAGCTTGCTGCTGCCGGAGACGTTGGGCCGACCTCTACCTCTCTCCATCGAAGACATTGAGAACTGGGACAGGATTCCTAGGAAGAGGAGCGAGGAAAGAGGAGTGGTAAAAGTGGATACTGACAGCAGGCAGGACGAAGAACTTTAGGTGAAGAGTTTCAACTGCACAACCGATTTCGCCAAGACGGGTTAAGTTACGAAGACAAATATTTAGTGGATGTCCCCTGTCACAATAATGTGGTAAAGGTTGCTGTCGATAGGCAGGCCGACGATATTAAGAACTTCATTAATGAAGTAATTAGGATAATTTTGTTTCGCTGTCTTAATCTATGACAAAGTAGATTAAGAAACAAGTTACGGTCGTACACTTTTCTTCAGGTATTGTAAATAGTATATAAATGTAAACAGTGGCATTGCTACTAGTTATAAGTGGATGCAGGTCTGCATTTCTATTTTGTAGTAGGTAAAAATAATGGTAAACAAAAACTAAATATTTTGTACAAAAACAAAATATTTTAGGCCTTTTAGGCCTCTGATCAGCTTTTACGAGGAGCACTCTCGACCACTGGCAACATAGATGGACACTCTTCCTCGCACTCGTCTCCATCCCTGTGAAAAACAGCACCGCATCAAGAGAAATTGTTTAACGCACAATTACCCAGTTTGATGTGGAAGATTCGATGACGGACTGTATCTGTGTGACTACGTTCTATAACGGTCAGGGCCCTATTGTTCTCCTCCATTGACTGAACCCCGGTACATAGCATCACTACGGGACGACTATAATTAGTCTGGTCAGATAGACATCAGGTTAACTTAACCATTGAGTCCTGTTGTGTTTGTGAATGTCGCCTCCAAACCAGGTATCACTGGTTATTATTCCATATCCCAAGTTATAAAAGCGTAATGCGCTTATCAAAGTGATGTTCAATTCCCATTTATAGATTTGAAATGTCTAGCAAATTATTTATAACATCTCTTATTCAAAAGGTCAGGGATTGTTTGTCGGCCTGTAACCTTTTCCGGTAATCTGTAATTTCGATGACACTCTGTCTTATTTTCATTAATGACGCCCAGGAGCTATATCTTGTCATCTGAAGACAGATCAACTTTCCCCATAACGGTTTCTCGTAAAAAAAGCCAGATCATCAAATGGTCAACACCTCTGAGCACTATTGGAGATGGTTACGAATGTCCGAGCTAAGGAAAGTATACAAATGTACCAGCGTCCGCCTTAGTGACGGTCGTCAAGTCCCCGGGAGTCTAAGAAAGATGTGCACAAGGGGTCGACAAACAATATTTCCCTATTTATTCAAAAGGAAAAAGAAAGGGTCACAGTCAGGAAAAGGATTCACGCCCAACTTCATTCTTACAATAAGAAAAGTAATAAAAACATTCGTATCGCATTCAGCAGAAATATAAACCACACAGCTCATACTTTCATCCCTTTAAAAGGGTTACAGGGTCTCATTTACTTCCTGCCACTGTATCAATACTAGACAGATTCTCCCTTGCCCCTTTAGCAATGAATTGTGTCGGGGGTTCAAATATCTGAACCACAATATTTGTTTCCTGATATCGTGCATTGGGGGTGAACCGCGAATGACTCTGATTTGCAACATTGGTGTGGGTTGTTCCCTCGGTCTATGATCTTATGCGGCAATTTTATGGCTTCATGGGGCACCACGAAGTAGATGGAAGAGGCTACCATGGACCGAAATATCCAAAAACCGTTGAAAAAAGAAAGGAAGTGGTGTGGATACTCTTGTACATCTAACATAATTTAATCTGTTAATCATCAATTGATTAATCGTGCAGTCTTGCCGACCACGTTAAAGCTATAGGCTACTATGTAATGGCGTATGTAAAGAGAAGTGAGTTGACATTCGCAGAAAATTGCCGTTTTTAATCATACGATGTACTTAAAGATTGTTCTTCAAAATTTAGTCAATTCATATGCTCGAACCAAGTTGATAGAAACTTTGACCCTCTAAAGGGTCTATGACAACCAGATGATAATTACCCGTCTCTCGCAGTAGCCCGAAGCAATAATCAGGACGTCAGAGTGATGACCATCGTCCCGTTGCTTTCAATAAGAGAGATTATCATTCTATCGCGGACCAGTTAACCTGAATGATCCACCTTCTGCCTCCTCGACCCCCACTTGCGACCAGTACCCCTAACGCCTTTCATACCCCTTTCCGGGCAAGATTAAAAGTCGACCAAGACGCTTCGCACATGTCGCGCGTGTTTTGCATGTCACGGCGGTGATTTGTGATCTATTAAATTGGCTATGTTTGAAAAATACTTCACTATCTGTCCATATGGTACTTCCTGAGCTCATCCGACCGGTATGGGCGTGCTCCGAGGAAATTGTTTACCGATTGTTGCTGCGAAGACCAGGTGATGAGAATGATCAAAAGATGATGTACCAAGATGACACCGGTGTCATCCCGTGGTGGTTTTAAGGGTCTGCGTTGTTCCCTTGATCGTTATCATTGTCGTTTGACCCCTTGTAATACATTGACACCCTTTTCACCTTTATTTTGCCCACCGTGGATGATTCCAGAGGGGAAAGCTGGTGTATGTAGAAAATGATCCTCTGGAAAAAGTCTCCCTAAATAGCTCCGAGATCAAGATGCATAAATAGAAACCCTTTGTTTACGGGACTTCCATCCTAGGACATTTCAAAGTTCTACAACGGAATGGGTGAGGCAGGAAGGTCGGGTTTCGTGGCGTCGATGGTTCGACTATGCAAATTGCTGGAAAGAAAATAATTTTGCTTTGACAGAAAAAATTTCTGAAAGTAAAAGGCTTCAGTGGAAATAGTTGGAGTTGCATTTCTGCTTAAAAAACATGGCCGCTGACACATGAATTGTTTAGTCATCTACCCAAAGAAAAAAATAACCAGCCTCCAGTGAGATTTGAACTCACGACCCCTGGTTTACAAGACCAGTGCTCTAACCCCTGAGCTATGGAGGCGCTCGTGACCATACCTTTTCGATAAATGGAATAAAGCTGACGAGAAAAGTTGCTTAAACGAGGCGGTGTCCGGTGTAACTGTATCTGTGTCACTCCGGACATTTGGTCCTTGCCTGTCGTTTCTCAAAGTGTTATACATTCTGCAGGTGTGAATTGCTATTGGGATAAAGTCTTTTGAAAACTTTTGAATTATTTAATGCAACCACGGACTAGGTCCGTGATGCAACTGTCCCAACACTATTGTTAAAAAACCTGCTTCCACCCTCGGGGGGCCCAACGCGTTGTCGGGGTTCTTTCGTGGGTCAGAATACCTTTGCCGTCACGCCACGCCACCAGTTCGGCCCTGCAGAAATGGTAACAGAAAGTAGGGGCGTTTTCTCTGCCCCGTAAAGGGTGTGTTCGGTAAAGGAAAGCCACTTAGGTAACCGGATGCAATCGGAGGCAGGTGATATGAGGTAATCTCACGATCATTTCATACATGTTGACCCTTTCAAGAAGGTTAAGAGTTCTTGATGCGGCCCTTGGGCGGGTGATTTTTGCTTTTTCAGCTGCTTGACTTCAAAACCATCATCTGCGTCTTCCAAAACAAGTTTCATATATCTCGCCCTTTTAAGACACACCTTTTGAACCTTTTTCTGTTTAAAGGATACGACTTTTCTCATCAATTTCGTTGGCCATCATTACTTCGAGCAGACGAAAGTGTTGAAACAGTTGCCTTTAAAACTTAGTTGACTGACACTTTTTCCACAAACAATGGTGAAGCAATTGTCTGTTACAAAGTGAAGTACATGCAGTAAGAAAATGCCCTTATCCAACTGAATGCACACATAAAGATGGACCTTATGATGAACATTATTTAGAAATAATCCTACATGTAGTTGTTTCTGTTTCGACGTTTTTTCTTAGTAGTCCGAAAGTGATTCCTAAAAGGAATAGGAATTCCTAAAGTGGAATCACTTTCGCTCTCTTCGTCAGTCATAAATTCGGTGTCTCAAAAAACTAATAGACAACAAATAGACGGAAAGGAACTTAATGCCCGAAGCCGCATGGATCTGAAAGTTGGCGTCCACCCTCTGGTCAGTGGGATCAGGGATAAAGAATAAAAAATGAAAATGAATAATTTCATGGTGTAATGAATAAAGTTTCTTTCAGACGGACAGCCGGCGTGCCTTTTGGGAGGGTTTGCTTGGACAATGAGAACATCTCATAAGTATTGACCAACTGCTTTATGTCTGCAATGATATTCAATTCTTGTTGACTCTATGCCGAAGGATCGTGGCCTCTAGTGACCAGTGGGATTGATGCCTACTCAGAAAAACAGAATGGCTTTATTTCTTGAAACCACGTCCAAGTTATGCAAATGTGTAATCCACCCTTTGTTGAGAATTTAATTTGCGTCTCCGCTTTTTTTAAAGATCTGTTTTTCTTTTGGTGTTTAAAATATTTGACCGTTTGATTTCGTTCATCATTTTGTGACCGTTACTGGGGATATTACCAAACGGAAATGGCAGTCTAGGGATCAGAAGATTTCATAAAACAAGTCAAATGATCTTTATAAAATGTCTTTGATTTTTTAATCCGTTTTTAGCTGTTTGAGTTGTAGAATTTACGGATTTCAGACGAATTCGCTCAAAGCCTGTCCGAGGTATTGTATTGCTAAGGACACATCGTTACCAGGCGGTCATTCATAATACACAACTTGACTTCAAGAAATCACTATAAAGGTGACGGAAAAATATTCGATGAATTACAAAAAAGGGGGTTGAAATGGAATATATCAATACGCACATCCGTATCAGGTAGGTAACTTTCAAAAGGGGAGTACTTTGAATTCATTTACATTCAAAGATAAGACAATGGCAAGTGACAAAGTGTATATCAAACTTCCCTCGATTTCTTATTGTTGACTTCTATGTCGTGCACCGTACATTGTTATACTGGTTTATCTTTAAACTCGTCACCCCCGTCACTAATCCCCCGGGAGCAGCAATGGACGCGCAAAAGGGCCCAATCCCTCCATACGGATAATGAGGAGGGTGCAGCCTCCTGATTGACAACATCCGGTGACGTGGTCGTCTGCAAATCGAAGGGATCATAAAATTCATCAGACGACATTATCAAATTTTATCAAATTTTGTTCAAAATTCCAACCCCTCGATCATCTTTACTACCATTAAATTCACTTTGAAGTGGGCTGGACAGGAAGCGCACTGTTTTTAAACATTTCTATGAAAGATTTAAAGTGCCCTTAACAATCTTTGGACAGTCCAGTCAATATGATGAACCCCTGTTGAGTGGGGTGTTAGTGGTTTTATAACTGTTATTATTTCCATAAATTCAAATTCCACGCCTTCCTCTTGACGGGCCCTCTCAGATTTCCTAGATCCTGAGTAAAACCTCCTATTGACTTAAACCAAAAGTGAAGCTCACTTTGTCTATTTTTGCCGAAATTAATGTATCGTTATCATACATAAATATATGTGTTTTACCAGTCCCGTTGTCGGTATTTTTTACAGCGTTTTGTAATTCCTTCATCTAATGTTTATAGCAGAAAGTTGTTATAGATTCTATCAATTAAAATTTTTTCGTCCTCTATAGCCTACTCCCAGATGTGACATTCATGTTACGTTTCTGCATGTCGGGATCGGGACGATATCAATTTTACCTTTTCTAAACGAGGAAGAAATTCGACATCGAAACATGTTTTCTAACCAAATGTGTGTCTTTAAATAGAAAACAAAATGAGACCACATATGAAGTAGTGCATTTTGATGTCATGACATCCGATGTAGACTGATAGCTATTCGAATCCTTTCATCTGGTCATCTTTCTGTAGCACGATTTAAGCTTTTGTTTGTCGTCATGAACTAGCCAGGAAGTTGCCAGAAAACGAGGAGAAATTTTCCCCCACCAGTCATGTTAGAGGGAGAATCCCGTGAAGCGGGAAGCACCGGATCTTCCCTGTATCAATTGACTGGTCGTTGGGTGGCTGCATGTCCAACTCTGTTAATCCATCCTCTGAAACCAGACCTTTCGAAATGCAAATTAGCCGTACGGACTCTGAGGCGGCGGAATGTATGTACCGAGAGTTCATGCTTTGAAGAGCGGCACAATGGAAAATTGGCCAGGTAATATGCCCGGAGACACGAACCAAAAGACCATCATAGATAGCTATTGATATATCATTTTCTGTTTAAATCGGGCGGAAACAACTGACAATGTCCATCAGTGCCACCGAGATTTTACGTTCACACGGAAATTTCACTGACGCAGCCCGATAGGTTTGACCAGTATTGTCAAGGATCTTGACGGCCTGCCTTATAACTTAGGTATCTGAAACCTGAATGCGTCGTATCGATAATGACGTAGAAAGACGCCGAAAATGCTCCAGGGCTTGTAAATATATCCATAGTAAAAAGGGTCGCATCCTGGTAACCAAGTGACTTCTTTGCCCCTCATCAGGGCCCCATAGTTAAACCACTATCTGGTCCTATTACCCCTTGCTATCAATCTGTTAATCCGAAAATTTGACAATTATTTACTGGTAAATGTCGACGATAAGGCCAATTTGCCAAATTTGATTTTTGAATGAGGTATTTGTGTACGGCTAATTTTTAAAGATATTGTACTAACTATCATAAAAGACAGACTGACTGAATGTAGCTTGCTATACATGTAGAAGATGAGAACTATTTGATTATTTCACAGTTTCTATCACACAGTTATGAAGTGATTAATCTTCATAAGCGATCACACCACAGCTGTTCCGCACGATTCGACCATTCAGATAATTATAATAAGACCATCATTACCAAGGACGAGTTGTCTGAAGATGCTCCATGGCCGATGGAATCAGGAGAATGTGCCACGACCTATAGGGGAACCGGTCGAAATTGTACGTAGCTGCGCGTTTAGATTTCTTTGATGCACATTATGGAATTAATAGACTAATATTTGTTTTTACCTTGGAGGATATGGTGCACACGGAACGATACCTGACTTCAGTGATACCAAGAGGAAATAACGTACAATCTTTTGAATATGGTAAAAGTACTTGCAATGCCAAATACTCGACTTATGATTCCCAGAACATGTGTAAGCAGTCGTTCGAGGAAACGCTGGCAGCAAATCAGTGGTCGTGCGCGCTCAAGGACTCGTCCATTTTCCTTATTGATAAGCAAACTCGAAATTCCAACCATATTACATTTCGTCAGATTTATTTTGGTTGATAAAGATAAAGGAAACTAATGCGAAATCTGAAATTTATGAATTCCATTCCTGGGTGGCGAGCGTTGCCGCCCTGCAAGTCCTGATTGGGTTAAATTATTCGCCCATTTGTTCCGAGGGGAATGGTCGTCAGGGCTGGCCGGCCGGAGTCGGACGTCGCGCCGAGGTCAGGAGGCCAACAGTGATGATCTCACCGCGCTTTGTGGACACAAGCATCAATTGATGCTCCGAGCCCAACTGGACAGAAATAACTCATCTGAATGATGTACAACTCTCTATATTAAAATGGAGCATATCTCTCAAGGCAGGTATTGTTCTGTGTGGACCATATCGTCCGCGGATAATCCGGTCAAGCTAGGGGTCCGTGAAATATGGGACTGGACACTCTGGACGATAGCTGACCGAAATAGTGAGATGCTTGAGAGTGCATGGTGCACTGCCCCGTAACCTGTGCGACTAAATTATGTGGCGTTATGTAACCAAACGGCTGGTAAGGGTTGCTTTTATCTCTGCCCCAGGGTCGGCGGACAAGTTTGGAGGGAACAGGTTGAACTTGTGATCGTGTCCGAGATATTTTGGACGGGTAGAAGGAAATAACTTTGAGCATTCAGTCAGTGAATATTTCTGGGTCATTCTTGCCCCAATTTGAGATATCTGCCCCGGGCCTTACATTCCATTATTGACAGGCCTATGCCTTCATACCGATTTCATGATGCGTGGTTCGACGTTTCTGAATATATTATTCTTATTTTATTGTCTTCTTTTCAACATTCTTATCATGTCGCTCCATAAACTACTTTTTAGGACATTAACACGACATATGCTTCAATGAAATTTAAGAAAAAACTGGGATTATTTCCACAACTGTACATGCCCCAAATTAGGGTCGTGGTGTAATACATCACACGGCTCATAGTTTGTGGTGTACATGACTTCTTCAATTTTCCAGATGGTATTGCGTTAGTGTTCAGTAGGCCTATGTAATGCATGAGTTGTCGCTTTACTTGACAAGTTACCAGCTGAACGTCCATCATGGTCATTGACATGAACTGCCAAAAAGCTTTCAATCGTGAATCTGTTCAACCTTTGGACATATGCATGATCTTATAAAGGTGATATTTGAGTATGTTTCTGAGACGAACACTTCAGCCTTAATAAAAACCAGGGAAATGCCGCATTAATATTGCTCAGCTTTCAGACAACGCGCGTCAATTATTGGCGGGGGCTAAGGAGGCAATACCACTGGAAGTTCGGTATGGGGAAATGCATGCATATGTGTTCTTTTTTCGGGAATGGCAGAAATAGAATATCACATGCATATTATCATACTCTTCTGTTCAGAACTTAAAACGGACATTTGTCCCCGGGGAAAGTGTGAAAATTTAGCACTGGTGGTCCTTGTTGCCTGGCCGAAGTCATTGGAGATGGACCTGGTGCTGTATCTCCCAAACAAATCTATGCAAATCACTCGCAGCAGGAAAACTCGGACAACAATCATTAACACCCAATTTTAATGACATTTCGATAGTCGGCAGTCGTGTAGTTAATTGTTTAATTTCGCAGTTAATGATGGGTTTCTAGCCCCATAGTTCACCTCGGTATTGTCCGGCGCGTCTCACCGGGAAGTTGGTATACAATAGTGGAACTTCCTGGGTTGCGGACCTTTGCTCCGCGACCAGCCCCTTAAGATATTGTATTGTGTCGCGCTGCCCGGCCACTGCTTCTTCAAGACTCTCTTATGTAACCCTGAGATATTTTCAGCAAAATCGCTTATGAAATCTTAATAATACTCATAAAGTCTTCATACAATATATCACACCTCGAATGCAGTTTCACCTGACGTGATTTAAGTTTGGTGCTATATTGAGAATATAAAAGCTTCGGGTTTCCTCTAACTTGAGATTTGAGAGCGCCTTTCAGATTTTGAGTCCGGTCAAGCGATGCGTTACAATGAGCATAATGCGGACTGTTTATTAACTCACTTTCGCAGACGATCCCATTACAATGACCACTTATAATCTTTGATAACTGTGCTTCATACAATGTATTTGGGATGCTGAATGAAGATTATGTGGCTACAGGATGGCCAGTCCGTATAGTAATGTGGGAATGTGTAGTGATGGGTGAAATAATGAATGAGCGATGGATGCATCAATGACGTTTCTCACTGGTCTGTGAATGAATCTGCTGAGAGCAGGGTGTATGACTCCTAGAAAAAGGCCGGGGTTCTAGTGAAAGTAAGGAAAAGACTGAGTACGTCCAGAGCCTTGCCAAAGCCTTCAATATGGACCTCTATTCGAACGTGGTCCGAAGAGAACAGCAGTCCTATGTCATTCTAGGGCCATAGGACGTTTGCGTCCTGAGGAAATCGGGGGTTAAGTTTCGCTTCTCCAGTCCGGCTGATTTCCTTGAGATGCTACCTTTGGGGAGTCTAAACTCGTTGTCCTGATGTATCGTAAAGGAACAGCACACTTTCATGAAGAGTATGACTTTTCAAAATGGGCCGTGTCAAAGTTTCATGGTCCGTATATATCTGATGACCAATAACTGTCACAAGTCGACCAAAACCAATACTAGTATAACTTCCCTGGCTGCCCCGCGTTCCTCGACATGGTGACAAGGCGACATATGTCCGGCTTCGATACAGATATATCTCAACGATATCAGCCTTACATAACCGGCCTAGCGATCCTCGTATATCTTCATGAACCGGTAATGAAAACGCGCCGTCCCAAGCAACCCGCCCGTCAACAGCACATGTCGCGTAAATTTCCCTATTTAAAGTAAACTTCTCCAAAAGGACAAAGGCCACTAACTTTCTGTAATTAATGCATTGCATAACCTCGAAGCATCTTCAATACCAGTATGGTTCAGGGCGGTTACATAACACGGTGCGTTATGTAATCGTCATCTCGGGGCGTCCGTGCCATATGGAGGCAGACGAGAGTTTATACAGAAATACATCCATTTGCTTAATCCGTCGAGATCGATGATGGGAAACTGCATCTTATTAATATTGACCATGATTCCTTGACTACATGACTGATATTCGAAGGCAAACGTCAATGGCGAGGATATTTTGTCGATAGAGGGAATGCAAGTAATGACTTTGCCAACTACATCGTATTTTGTTAACGCACGTAAGTCCGAGTGCAATGCTATCGTGATCATTTGGCGTGTGGCAGCTTACATGTATTTGATATCATTTGACAAGATGTATTAAGCTTACTGCAAAACACTTTAAAACATCATAATTCGCCAATGGAACAAAAGACCAATACATGTACTGTACCACTTTGTATACAGTGATGTTACAGGAATTTGTGGCTAAAGTACGAGAGCTTCCGTTAATTTCACTTTTCTACGGAAGGTGAGTCCTGGTTATACGTAATACCTGCGTCTCCTTGTCGTGACTTATGGGAACCGGCACTAGCCGATGACGGTGGCGGCAACCATAGCGTCTCCCTTGAGGTAAATACGGAAGAACGCCAAAGACACACTAGACAGATATAGACCAAGAAGACAAGTGGATGGCGAAATTTAACCTGACTGACCATTCAAGGGCATCGATGCAATAGATCCAAGGGTGGCAAGGACTATATACGGAATAAGATTCCATGTGGAGGGACTGGGTGTGGGAAATGGGAGACCATGTTCAAGTGGGGTGATGCTACTAGATAAAGATAGCACTTTTAGTTAGTGTATAAGTGTCTTTCCATGATGTTATGACGTGGCAGTAATTATAAACCACCATTCTGACGAGAACAGTACAAAACAAAGGTCGTAGTGTCATTGATACAAGTCCTTTCGCGATTTCTCTTCCTGGAAGTTGAATCTTATTTCAGCTCAGCACAAATAGCAGCAGTTCGGTGCTGGCTTTTCACTGACTTCAAAAATATAACTAAAAATTTGTGGAAAAAAACATATCTGCATTTTCATGAGCCCTGACATGAAAAACGGGTCAATAATAGCAGGAATTTAAAAAGGGGATAGCTTCTCTGTAAGCAAATTTATGATATTTAATTCTATTGTAATGACAGAATATAGACCGAGCAACGTTCTCATTATGTATCATATATCATAGGCCTATATTGTACATTGTGAGAAAAGGATCTTTGCATAGTGACTTGTCTTCATTTAAGACATGTCTTTTCGAAGTTATACGTCTCGTTAGCGCCAGACGATACCATTGTGCATTTATGATGATAATAAGATATCCATGCACTTGCAATGAAAACGAAAGAGATTCGTCGCACTCATTTCTTCCCGGTCATCCTGTAGATTCTTTCAGCTGTTCAGAGATGATTGCACTAGAGAAATAGACTTCCGATTCTGTCTAGCGTCCAGTATTACTGAAAGTGACCCAAGGGGCTGCATGGATTCAAAGAACTCGATCAACATTCATCAATTCACGACCGTTGCAGTTACCTTTAATCCTGACCAGTTGATGTACTGATGGAATTTGAAGTTTGTTCTCGAGTCAAAACGTAGTTTGATGCCAAAGATAGACGTCTGATTATAAATGTTAAGGATCATCCTTCTATTTTTGTAGCACGTTGAAGAATTGCCACGGCCGTGATAAAGATAGCGCCAGAGATGAACAAACAACTGCCCTTGGGAGGATTAATATTCTTGAATGTATCAAACATGAATTATTATTCATAGGTAGGGTCGTGTATTTGCTCTGCCCTTTAACTTGGCTGTTGTTGGTGACCTTGCGTTTCATGTCTGAGCTACATGTAGATAGGCCTAACTCATCCGAACGAGCGATAATATTTTATGAAAATGGACCCATGACATTCACAAACCCCCGGATCTAAAGGTATGTTACCTTTCCCTCAACAATCTACCTAACTGTCCATCGCCACTGTATCAATAAAGGATCACAGTAAGCGTTGTACGAGACAAGGAATGAGGAACCACGTGTACATCCTCTTTAGAAAGTAAATGTAGTTCCCATATTCGTTAACCGTCATCGCCGTGCAAATAAAATTGGGTTTCTGGGGCTCTCGTGTTAAATTATGAACATTCAGATAAATTTTAAGAGAAAGCAGCATTCTAGGCCACACAACTATGGCAACACCCTCCAATAGGCACTCAAGAAAAGGCAATGTCCAGCTAAGAAACTTGAAAACACCAACATTTAAAATATGCAAATTCCTATGCAAAAACGTTCAGATTATAAAGCGGTCCTCAAACATCTCATCAAGGAGGAGCAGAGCTTCAGGTAAACAAAGCTTTCCTGTAAAGAATCCTGTCTTTTGAGATTCCTTAATGTCTATTCAGCCCTTGGGCGCTAATTAATAAAGACGCCCAAGTTAATCCCTGCATGTCAGGGTCCAAAGGTATGATAAGGGACCAAACGACGCAGCTGCAAACCTTGGGGATGGAGAGAAAGATGAAAAAGGGTTTACAGGGGTCAGAGTGGCCTGTCCTTAGGACCTGACAACCCCCTCGACGTACCCCTTGATACTGATAATATGGTAGGTAATTTGACCTTAGCTTCAACATATGTTATTGCAATTCTATTGCTTTAACATGGGCAGTGAGAGTGGTGATTCGTATGATGTATGACCAACAGAAGAATGTCAGCGTAGGTTGTATCCTTACCCTTGCGTGCGTTGATCTATTTTTGACTGTTATTCGTTATGATAGGCGAGGTCCATCGCAGATATCTAGGACATCTAGCATGAGAGAGTGATGCAAAGTTAGAATGAAGAATACCATTGTCTTCTAACGAAACATCCTGACCCTCAAGCTTTGATTCACTCCACCGACTCGGACTCCGTTACACCATCCGTATGAGGGGGGGGGGGGGGGTAACGGACGGAGTACCTCTGATGGTTCACAATGCTTACGAAACTATAAGACCACGTTCTGTACTGTTCGACAATACTAAATACAGCTTATTAATATTACGATTGTCAATTTCTACGAATCACGATTGGTTTTATTTCCGTTAGTGATATATCGGGTGACCAATATTAAAATGCATCTTATCATCACCATTTTGTCATTACCAATGACTTCTATATTGCTCTGAATTCATGTCATCACTGTTCAGAATCTGGTACAATGTCTGCATCAAGAGTCTTTCAATAAACTTTAAAATAAATTTATTGAAAGACTCTGATTTTGATACATCTTCATCTAATTGTAATAAATGGTCAGTTTAGAATCAAAATGGCGACTCGAAGAAGACAATGAATGGTACTAATGAATCTAACTCAAAATTTGTCCACTGGTCATCGTCATGTCCACCTGCATGAAGAATATCAAGTTTTCTCCCATTCAAGTTTGATATCAGTTAAGTATCTGCCGCGAGAGTCCACGTTGTCAGGAAGTACCCATTGGGAGCAACTGATGCTATATTTGGGGGTATTGTGCGCGCAAGTCACGGGCTTCCAACCGGTATATAGTTAGCTGCATGGGAACAATTTGATCTGGCCACTGATGCTTTCATATGTAAATCCTCTGGACATATATCGGTGGAATATCGAGTTTTCACCATCAGAGGAACGGGGTATGCCACGAGAGATGGTCGCGGGACCATTTCAAGTTTGGCTGCGGGATGGCTCGCCATGGGACAGCGGAGGAGCCCCAGCGCTTAAGAGCGGTGCCCGATCCCGCCAAGCAGTGGCATCGGGCAGCGCCTACGAAATTGGAAACTCCGTCACGACTCTACATGGAATGGCTCCATGACGATAGCGAGTTCTTCTTCCTGGTTTGTCAAGAGGTTTCATGACAAACTTGGAGAAAGGTTGACAGACACACCACAGACTAGGACATGTCATCGCAACCAGACCGTGGCCAGGACTTTCGATATTCATCGACGTAATTTATTGTGGACACAAACAATTTGAGACTCATTCGATTTATGGGCGAAGAGTTCCAGGCATGTTGTTTCATGAACAAAATGAACATTTTCTGCACGATTAAAACTCGGGAGGAGTGACGGTGGATTTAGTCGAGTGCCAGGACTTCCTTGGGCGAACGTCGTGACACGCCAGAGCTGGTGATGATGTCTTCGTTGAAGAGTTATCAAGGGAGTTTCAGGCAAGAGTTAAATGTAGACCAATTCCGGCAGCGAGTAAGCTAGGATTTACGGTAAGGATTTTGATATTGTTTTGATCTCATCTGTTTTGATTAAAACTATGTACCATAAAAATTAACAAATACATAGATATACTGTACATTGTAATCCAGATAATCATTTGCTTTCAGCAGTACATGTATTTCGTTTGTGCTAATTACTACTGGGTGTTGGATGATCGGCTTCTACTTTTCAACGCCGGGTGATTTCACCAGACAAAATCCAATTTCACTGTTTCAGAATATTCATGATGTAAAACGGTTATTTAATTCCAATTCTAGCAACAGTATCATTTAACATCATATAGCATGTTGCTTTGGATGGTGTCACTTTCCACTATTATAGTCCATTCGTAAATTGTTTTGTCCACATCTGGCGTTTGGGGCTCTGGAGCACGAACTACTGGTTAGATTTCTTTGAAGTTCGATTCTCAGCGAACCCTGCCCAGTAGTTTGGCGTCCAGAACCGAAAACGACGCGGACAAAATGTGCACGAATGGACGGCTTCAAGCCAGTCACCTTTTGGCTGATAAGACCTCACAACTTGGGTTTCAGCTTTGCACGACTTCACTTCGCCGAGTCCTCAATAGACCGGCCTGGCGGACTAAGTCCTCGACTGGAGGACTTAACGTTGGTCGAATTGGAAGCCAACAGAATAGCCATGTCGGTAGCCTATTACTGCGAATTCATGACAAATTTACCGCCATTTTGGTTTTGACGACCACACCCAACAAATCAATTAAGAATGCTTATTGGTCCATGCGTTTGGTCAAGCATCACATGACTTCAGCGACTCATGGCGAATCAGAATGGTGGACGACCAGCTGCTTTCATTGGAATGCGTCTGGTTTGATTTCACAAAAGCCTACAACATGTACAATCATGATTTTCATTGCGTCTTTTAATAGCAATACCAATGGTCTGTTGAAATTTCCCACATCGCAGTTCTCGATTATTGGGACGACTTTCTCTGCGTGCTAAGTCCACTCGCTTTTGTTTCAAAGAGCACATTTTTTGATGGAAAGGTTTGCGTACATTTCGTTCCTAATTTCTGATAGAGAGAATCAGAAAAAAAAATCATTTTGTTCAAGGCATTCATTTTATTCAGGCATTTTTGCAAGTGACTGGAGATCCACCAATCATCTGTTGACAAATCAATATTAGTAAATCATGCCTGAATACGTCGTATTCATGTTAAATGGTCCTTATCCATCAGCCGTGCATACTAGGCCTATATTTTAAATGTACATATTTTTGGCCTGTAAAAATGTACCCCCCACTTCCTGTTTGAATGGACCGAGCAGAGCGCACTGATCAACTACGCTAGTGGTAATGGGACCATCAATAAAAGACATGTGCGGAAAGAAAAATTCCGTAGTCTCTAATTATAATTTCCATTCACTCCAAATAGGTCATCCTGAAGGTAATGATCTATACTCCCTTTAAACGTAGCCGAGGTATACCTTGATGAGATGCAAAACCTTGTTGGTCAAGATGTACACGTAAATAGGTATGTTGAGGAGAATGTCAGAACCAAAATGTTGGGATCAACTCACTTTAAGTTAAGTACGTGTGGCGTGTGACACAAACGTGCTCGATACATTGTATTATCATTCATGCATTGACATATATCCAAACATGACTCAGATATGTCAACAAGGATGTCTATCCAATTGTCATGACTTCGAACAATGAGATAGGCGTTCACTTTGACGTTTCGGGGATCTGCGAAAACATTCTAAAGTCAGATAGATTTAGGCCTATCATAGGTCATCTAATAAGCTAATAGCAAACAGTGTCAAATTAGAACTCCAACATTCATATTGAAACTTAAAGGGGTACGCCAATCGTGTTCATTGTATCTACTGGTGACTCAGTCACAGTCAATGCCGTAGCGCAGTTTTTATGTGTGCAAATTCGCTGAGACTTGGTGTTCGCCATATTTGCTGCATTTTACCTGTCCCTGGCGAAATAAGAATCTGGCAGGCCGACTGACACTCCCTCTCGACGCGGGATCATGACAGGAAACTTTGGGTGTGGGAAGACCGGTTCCCTTAAATTGTGGCGTTCTTCTTCGGCTTTTTCTGGCTATACACCATGAAAACGCCAAGGAAAGTAGGTTCCCAGGTTTTGACGGCCGTCATTTTTTGAAGGTCAGTTGGTACGACATCACAATCATCCGTTCCCAGGAAGTACAACTCTCTGAACGATGAAGGTCAGCAAATGGAGTCGTGGGTAAAGAGCGACTCTGGGAAGCTTGATCTCCACAGTCCAAAAATAGCTAAAAGATGCTAAAGCAGTGATGGTTCCCAAGACTTAGTTGCCCTTGGTCCATTATCAATCGAAATCCCCCCGCCATACATAAATGTGAAACTGAATGAAAATCCCACTGAATGGGAAAGAATGGCCTTTAGATGGTTCCCACGCCATTGAAACAGTGACCCTAAATATTCCCCTGAAAGTGACCAGCGCATTTCAACATAATGATAACTGGACCAATATAATCATCCAACACAAAACCCAACTGTCTAATTTTAATTCAATAATTCCCATATTATTAAATTGCCTTAAATTTGTGATATGTTATTTGTTCTTTGTGTTGACCTCTGTCCACTTCAGCCGGTAGCTACCCGAGACGGCGACAGCGCCAAAGGAACGCATCGCGCACCTTGCATTCCTGGACTCCGTGCACAGGTGGATTGGAAGTTTACCCATCCTTTCAGAAGCCTCTCGACCCTTTTGTTGCCTGACCAACTAAACAACAGGTGCATCCCTCCGATAAATCCATTATTCCACTAAATTTAGCCCCCTTCCACATCCCCAACTGTCAAAGCTTCAAGTTCCCCCTGACTATATTCGTGGCCACTTTCTATTTTTACCCGTTTTGGATGGCTATGGCGTTGTCGGGAAAACCTGGCACAATACGGGTGAATGAATGAGATAAGAATTGGGCGACGCCCCGCCATTTCTTATACGATTAGGTAACAGCGGGAACACAATTGCCTTATGGTCCCCATGAAAAGCACCGACCGGTATTTGGAGCAGCAAGTGTATCTAGGCAAGCAATCAAAACTATAGAAATCTCGCAGAAGTCTGCACAGGTCAAACAGAATCGCACATCTTCTATTTTAGGAGTCTTACATGGGCGCAGTGTCCCCGACCATTCCTGATGAAATATGTACTATCGCGTTTGGTGGTCCCAGCATCTCGGGATTGCACCCCCAGGGTAACATATGCTGTCAAACATAAATGCATAATGCGATTTATTCACCTGATAACCATTCAGTTCGAAATTTAGAGTAAAAGCTCGAAATTTACTTAAATCAGCGTGAAATCACGAACTGTCATTCCTATTGTGAAACTATCTCTTGGTTTGTCTTCCTCTGTTTAACTGAAGAATTTCTTTAGTTCGAAAATGCTATTTTTCATGTTTTTGATCTGCCCATATGTCGAGTAGGATGCCAAGGATTGTTCCTGGGCGGACAGCTACGGGCTCCCTGCCGAAAATCGTGCGTAATTTTCCTTTCAGTTGACCATGTAGAGAGAGAGGCCCATCATGAGGAAAACAGGAGTTTAAATCTTCGTTTCCCCGCTCTAAAATTTAAAAAATTGGTGAAAATCATGAATTTCTAGCCTCAAAGAACATGGTGCCAAGTAAAACGAGGTGTGACCTATACCATTAGCATAAACATCATTTTACCATAAAAATTAATAATCCTTCGAGTGTAGTGTCAGTATTTCTTTGGAATCTCCACCTTCGTATTCTAGGAAAGGCGTCCAAAGTTCTAAATTCAGTTATTAAACTGATACAACAGACAACCAAAAGCAGCAATACAGTGTGTATCAAGTTCTATGGTAAAATTTCACATTTCACAAGTACATTGTATTCCATATTTTTCTTTTCAGTTAGAAGTTTACCAAGTGCGTGCGTGGTGGGTATTTTGAGATAGAAGTTCAGGGGATGTTTGGGGAGTGTGCCACAGGTTACAGGTGAATTGATAGCTCGGGGAAAGAACGGGTGTATGTCAATCATTGCATTGTAGGACTTCCGGATCATTGGCAGAATTGATGTCGTCAACAACCCATTGTCTACATCCGAATTGAACATGTTGCCTTGCATCGAACGCCCATGTGGATATTTGAGGGGCTGACATGAGGGTTGACCACAGGTACCACCATTTTGGCTAGAACTTGAAATCCTATAGCAATTAGAACTCCTTCAAAATGAAGTGAATGCCCATTTAAAACATGGGAGGCTTTCTGAAAAACAAAGGACAGACTCCCACTCTTGCAATTGGCATTGACCTCGTTTTGAAAAAGTTCTAATTTCTTTTTGATTTCAAGTTCTAGTCAAAATGTTGGTACCCGTGGTCAACCCATATTCAGTAGCGGTCTTGTATAGGTAAAACTAGAGTTAACATAATATGAACATGGAATGTCTCCCTTTTGTTGTCTGTTTATCACGAAAATGTATACCAAAACATCTCATTGATACTTTGCTTTATTGCCTAAAAATCTATAAATAATTGTATGAACGAATGTCATGATGATATTGTCATAATTGTAAACTTTTGCCCAGACCTGTTTTTTTGGCGACAGTATATACTATACATCTGATTTGATCAGTGCTTCTCGGCATGATATAATATTTCTGAGTCTAGAAACGGCACTGTTGTTTTCCGCGCTAGTACGTTAATAGAACGCAGTGTAAGAAACGCTGGCGCCAGTCTGTCGGCGCCATTAGTCGGTAGATACATTTAACTTGGGTTTTGTTTTGAAATTTTGTTATTATTTATTAAAAGAACCTGCCTCCATACGTGAAAACCGTGTCATAGGAACAAGTTATTTGGTCTAACATTCACCTGTAACCAAGAATTGATTGATGTACAAGTGGTTGGTAATTCACCACTTTCCTCCAGCAGCAATTTGTGACTTCCTGACAGGTATTGACCAATCAGAAGAGAGCTATCATGCTCAGGCATGGACAGCACAGCCATGATCACATACGGGGTTTTTGATTGGTCAAAACCTGTCATCTGACAGGAAGCCTTACTTGATTTCTGCTTGAGCAAAGTGGCGATTTGACATTGTGTGCACATATGAGTGCAAAATGAAGGAGGCCACGAATACAGGAAAATTGACTCTGCTTTGAAAAGTCGGATGTTAGACCATCACATACGGAAACTGAATTGTTTCGGTCAGAAATCGTCATGGATCGACCTCAAGCAATTAGATTTTTCGGAAGAAGCGCATCGAAAACTATGTATACATGTATCAAGACCGTATAGGCCTATCCATGATAACTTTTGATATTGCTTAGGAATATTTTAGGCAAGGCGATCGATGTAAAGGAAAGAATTTCTCGTTTTCAAGATACGACACAGACCGGCGCCAATATACGCAAAGACGGCGGTGGTGTTCTCTTTGGTTATCTAGCTGTATGAGTGCATTCGACATATCATAAAGCTAGGTTACCAAAGGTAAAACCAGTCCAGCCAACTCAACGCTTACTCCACTCGGATTTGGAAAACGAAAAAGAGAGGTTATACCAAAAGGTTAAAGCAGTCCCGCCAGCTCAAAGCTTATGGTGCATACTCCGCTTTGGAAAACGAAAAAGAGATACGGACATAAATGGATGAGGACAAGGAAGATTCCTGGATTCGCAGAATAGTCGACAAGAAACAACGTTCATTGGTCACTTTGATACAGAGATAGCAAACTTGAAAGGGGGTCATTAACTCTAGACCCCCGAGGCAGTCCATTCGTCATCCCGAACATAATCTCCCTATGGGGAGCTGATAAGTCAATCCACTGCGTCCGCAGTATACCATATCTGGAGATTAGATACCAGTTGCTAAAGAGTTTGATCCGGGGTATTGTCAGCTTCACTTTCCATCAACAGTTCTCTTTTTCACCGGTACTGCATTTTTCGGCTTTCGTATCTAAACTCTTCAAATCACTTTGTGACAAAACGTTGTTGATCGTTGCTAATTTGCCATTTTGTAAAAATAGGATTTTATCCTTGGCACTAAATATTCAATCTGTTTTCTTTGTTTTTTCTTACGTAAATCTTCGCCATTAGAGGAATAGTGCGAAAATATGCTCCAATCACCCTTTCTTCCTAAATTTCTTCTCAGAACGTTCCTTAAATCGTCTTGAGTGATCCACGTGAAGGAAATAGTTTGATCATGGAGCTGTAGTAATATAGTATACAGGTAGTACATTTCAATAGATAGTATATATTAGGGAAATGCAGTATACTTCTCCAATGACAAAACATAGTTCTTGACCGAAGCAGTAGCAAAAAGAGCTAATGCATCTATGAGTTGCGTCACATGCTAGATTAAGTAGAACCAGTGTAGTCCACAATCAAAGATCGTGGATTCGCCGACTAGCATCGTCGCTGCACTGTCCTTTGGACAACTCAAACATGGGTTAGAGTTTCTCAGTGACAATTCTCCACTCCGGACGTAGTGGACCGGCTTCGTCTTGTCGTCCAATAAGGAAAGACGATCGGGATGACGAAATGGACTGCACAGGAGTCATTCAAGAGCGACTGACTTGTTCGAGCAAATAAAAAAAAAGCTCCTTGATGGAGGACGGGTTTATTAACTCACACAAACTACCATTGGTAACAGAAGCTGTCAATAGTCAAGTTCGATGCGGCAAATAGGAGAGGGTCACTGAGTCAACATATTGTCGTCTTTTGTAAGTGTTCTGGTCATCATAAAACTGGTCCTGGATCTGAGTGCTCCAGATGGCTAGAACTCCTCCCTCATGGCTGCTAGTTCAGGGCATTTTGGACACTCTGTCGTATGTCACATCCTTCGAAGTACAAGGGACACACGATCTGCACCCTCGCAAGACGAGTTGCCCATACCAGGTAATGCCAAATCAGTTACCACCAAGACTAACACTGGAGGAACAGGGTTGTCCGCTTCACTGCCCATACTTCTGTAGGGACGCTCCCAGCAGTTTGAAAGTCCTGTGAATGTATTGGTGTCTTTTTCTCTCAAGGAGCTGCATTGGACACTGTGAGGTGTCACATCCTTCGAACTAAAGGGACACAGCTCATGTGCCCTTATCAAATAGCACTTCAGGTTAGTTGTAGCTCAGTTAGTTGTCTCGTATCAGGTACCACCCAAGAAGTACCCGAGTAGTGTTTGAGGAGATGATATGAATAAACACCAGCAATGCTTTGTCTTCAAGTGACGATTGCGGTTTACCAGTTACTCTAAGCACGGGTTACTATGGGCAGAGATGGGGTGTCAGTGTCTCTCTCAAGAGCGTACAGAGGACTGTCTGCAGGATGCCTCATCCAATACTAAAGAGACAGGGCTTTTAGCACCTCTGTAGGGATAACCATACATCGTAAGGATAGGATACAACATAAGTTTGAATGTCCTGGAATAATTCGCGTCTCTTTACGAGACTAAATCGGACGCTCTGTAATGTCACATCCTACGAACGCCAGGGACACATAGATACACACATTGAGCGCCAGTTATTTTTCGTGAGTAGTGGAGAAATGGGACTTTGTCAGTAAAATTTTTTAATCTAGGCAGATTTCGCAAGCCCTCACGAGCGATGATGTATGAAGGATGGCCTGTGGTGTCATGAAATCCTGCTTAAGTTCAGTTACGCGATATTCGTAAATCGGCTCAATCATCGATACCATGAGGACTATACAGATAAAAGGAAACCAGACAGAGCTCTTCAGAACTGTCGTCATACATAGACGTTGGTCTCCGCAAGGCTTGGAAAAACTGTCTCTTCTTCTCGATCGTCAACTGCTTACATACAAGTTGGCCATCTCATTCGGGGTTGAAACAGGGTGCAAGTTAAGTAACGGTACAGACTCTGGGCTATTTCGTCCCTGACCGCAGGCGTGAGGTATTTTTGGTGAAGAAGGTGCATTTGGCAAGTGCATAAATCTCACTTTTCGAGAGTGTCCCCCACGCTGAGATTCTTAAGGACAAGAGACAAAGGCTGATGATATGTCATTCTGGATTGAAACGGGATGCAAATTAAGTTACGGTACAGACTCTGGGCTATTTCTTCCTTGTCCGCAGGCGTGAGGTATTTTGGCGAGGAAGGTGCATTTGGTGTCGTTTGGTAAGAGCATAAATCTAACTTTTCGATTGTGTCCCCCACGCTGAGAGACCGAAGGACAAGAGACAAAGCCTGATGATATGGCAACTTTTATTGGGCAAGTATATAATATACACTACAAAACTTAGAATTAGTGGCCGGCATGCGGAATCAGAAAAGGCTGACCGTAAATTGTTGCACGTGAAGATAGTGTAGTGTGTTAATCGAACTTGTTGGGAGTGATCCGCACACTTATTGACCGAAGGACAAGAGACGAAGGTTATGATATGACAACATTTATTTGGCAAGTACATACATATGAATAATGCAAAACTTGGAATACAATAACACAACGTTGATACTGCTGACGCCGCTTGAGCCGCTTGAGCAAGCGTGTCAAGGGATCAGATGTTGGGTCAGTGCGCATGCGGGGCATGGGATGGAGGGTGGTGCACTGTGAGTGTCGATAAGGATGGGGGGGGGGGGGGGGGGGGGGCAAAGGCAAATGACAATAGATAATAACAATTGAACAATGTACAAGTCGTAAGTAACCGTGACCGCTTTCAAGGTGGCAAGAACTGATTGCTGACCAAAACAATGACATATTCTGTTAACATCAATGGAGCATTCTCTTGTACTGTATTTTAGCCCAAAACCGCCCAATCAAAATGGTGCAGAGACTCGATTGACGTTTATTGTCTTCAAGAGGAAATTGATCTCAAAACTGATATGGGCCTATAGTATAAATAATATCCTACCTAAAATATAGGCCTTCTGTTAAATTAGGCCTGCCTTAAGAAAAAAGAAAGAAAACCTACAACCAATTCCTCTTGAAAACAAATATGTCAATAAGGCTCATCCACGCATCATTTGAGTAAAACAATGTAGAAACACATTTTTGCTGTGATCAAGAAATAGCTCCATTGTTGTAATGTTGCACTTCTTGTGCTGTGAAATAGCTCAGATACGGTAAATGGATTGCCACATTGAAAACGGAACAAGAAATAGCAATATTCTGGATCAGCGAGTACATACATGAAGTGCTTTTGATTTCAGGAATAAGCACATATTTTGCATGGTTCACTTTTAACAAAGAGCAACAATGTTCGATGTTTAATTTTCAGGGTCGAAAACAGGCGAGTGTCAACCCATTCTGAGCCAACAGCATGAATTACAACAAGAAAAGGGTCAATTCCGTTGGGAACTGCTGTTCCCTGATCATGGTTCTTGACTACTGGCCTGGAATAGAAAGGGAAGATTTAGATACCAAGAAACATTGAAATATACAATTTAAGAAATTGAAGTATTTGATCATTTTTCATGACTTTTTTAAAAAAATTTTCTATTATAGCATACACATGTTTACGTCTGCGACATCCTCATTGGCACAAATAAGATGAATCAATTAAATTGAACTGTCAGGCAATGGTGGTCAACCTGCCTCGGGTTTGTCCCAATATCAGTCACATGATGACGGACCTAAAGCCTCATTTCATCAACTGTAGCCAGCTTATCGAGTTTCATCTCATTTACCTCAATTGTGTTCCACAAATCTGGCATCCTGAATATTTATCTCTCAGAAGTGGCCTCGGTCGCGTTGGCTCGATTCGTGGGACGGGACAGCGAAACCACACGAGATGGAGCAATCCACCTGAAAAAAATTGGAGACAATTCGAATGCTGCTTCAGTGAACAATGGGCGATCTGTTCAGGAGACGTCTTTCAAATCGCCCATTGCATGTTTCATAAACAAGAGCTGGACAGACAGTTCCAGCTACTCTTCGCAGATTTCCTTCTTCCAATGCATACATCGCGTTTTGTCTTGACCACACTTGCATAGCTATTTACTTTAAGGTCACGTGCAGGTCTTATTGGTAATTGCTGGGGTGAAACTTGGTACTGCGGGACAGACTTACATGTCCACAAAACGCAATGTCACTGCTGGACTGATTTACAAGTCCACAAAACGCAGAATCGGACATGGACATCATTACCCCAGCAGGAGCCCAATGTAACCCCACAAATAGGGCCGTTTATAATGTTTAAGACATGTTTATACAATAACAATGCTGAAGCTATTGCCTGCAGTGACCTTGCTAATGATTTTTATGTGGGAGGGGCCAGGGACCGTGACTATTGATAAAGTCCTCACGATATTATATTCGTCAACAATGGGGCACAGACTTTCAGATATTTTCGTGACTGACCTATATTACCAGTACAGTCCAATATATATTTCTTTTTTTGACTGACCTCTATTACCAGTACAGTCCAATATCATTCTATTCTTCGTGACCGACCTGTATTACCAGTACAGTCCAATATATATTTCATTTTTCGTGACTGACCTATATTACCAGTACAGTCCAATACATATTCTATTCTTCGTGACTGACCTATATTACCAGTACAGTCCAATATATATTTTATTTTTCGTGACTGACCTATATTACCAGTACAGTCCAAAGATACTATTTATTGTATATTATTCTAGGGCTGGGGTGGGGGATGGGGAAATTCTTCAGTGACAAACTTTTTGATTGTCATTCTGGTAAAAAAAAACTCGTCCAAAGAAGAAATTTATTCTCATAACTTTTAACAATGCTCGAAAAATTTTTTTAAAATGTTCATGTGGCGAGCCGCCACATGTACCGACTATACCTGTGGATCTAAATATATATATCATCATTGAAATCCTCAAGAGAAATCAAACCAAGACAAAAAGGGTTCCATGCCCTTGGTTTCCATGTACCGCGAACGATGCTAACGATAGGATTTAGCTGACAGGATTTGGCCACATGAACCCCTCCCTGTCCAGAAGACGCGGGGGTCATCAGATCAATTTGAAACCGCCATGGACATCACTTCTTCCCCCTCACAAGTCGGTCGCGATGACCTCCATGTGCAAACCATTTTGGCTGTGGATGCCCTGGTAACCCATGTCGCCTAACCAGACATAGCGCGCTGCCTGACTAGAAGTTACCGCCTCTGAGACCCAGGGTTGAGACACTGGGGTCTGCCCCTAGCTGACAGGTGGCTGGAGATCCATATCATAGAGCATACCAACCGTACATAACCGGCTGGACTGGTACACCCTATCAGGCTCAGACTCCCCAACGGAGTCTATTGAGCGCAGCCGCAGCGCCAGTTAATATGGATGGATTTACGTCGTCAAATAACTGTCGACCTGATGAGCATTCGTTCACGGTACATAGAGTTTATCGGGGTTGGGGGCGAAGAGACAAGACCAGGAACTCCTATGGGGTCGCGGGCGCAATGCAACCCGAGGAACGAGATGCACCCAAAGTACAAACTCGAAAATAACTGGCTCATCCTTCGCCATAGGTGTCAAATATGTACCACTTATACAGACAGGCGTCATTAACGTTGGGTAACACCTCACAAGGAGCAATACCAAGCATTTTCAAGACCTCATGTTTAGCGAAAAGGTGTGACAACAATGATAATATATCAGATCCAATACCAGTCCCTTGACCAAACCCAACCATTTCTTGAAAGTTCAAAGGACGTCGGGGCTTCTGAAAGAAAAAGTATTGGCCATGACAGCTACGAAGATAGATCGAAGTGATAGATGGGCTAACTGTCTATCTGAAAAGGGCGGGCGGGCGAATTTTCTTTTCCTGAACCTTTTGGGCACTGTAGTGTACATTTGTACAGGGACTTTCAGCCAATCAGATTTCGGCAAATACATTACGTCAGAAGTCTTAGAAACTTTAGAGCAGTTGGTAGAGCGCTCTTCAGAAATGGCAGAATACGATGTTCGATCCAAAGATCGTGAGTTCGAATCCGGTTGTGGACAACATTTTTCTTTTTCTTTTTTACTCTTTTTATATTTTATTTTTATAACGCGTTTCTTTTCCCTTGTTATTTAGATTTTAGATATTTTAGTTATTTCTGCTGCCTGCAACATATCTACAGAAAGGACAATAACAATAGCCCATCTCCAAGATCCAAGGGATAGTCCTTCGGATATCATATTGAGCATGAATATACAATGAGACTTGTCTCATGTGAATGGTCTTCATCCAGTAGGTATATGTTTCTCTGCAATGAGACTTGTCTTTCGATACTGCCTCGTGTGTATGGTCTTCCTCCAGTATATTTTGATACTGTATGCTTCAAATTTGATTAACAAAGCACAAAACAATACAAGCTTACTTCTAAGTTTCATGATGACGCCCCGATGACGACACAGATTTATCGGATTTTGATTGGCTGAGAACCTGTGTACAAATGTACACTGTATACTGCCCGAAAGGTTCAGGGAAAAAAATTCGCGGGCGGGCGATTAAGCAGGCGCATACAGTCAGATATTTAAATGGTAAAAAATGGCCGAAATTTACCTTCGCACACCATCTTTATATTTGTATAGGAGCTATAGGTAAAACTCAATGGTGACGAGATTATTACTGCTTCCGAAAGAGATTTTGAATAGCCTTAGTCTTTTTTTGCTGCTGGTTTGCTGCGGCTTTCAGCAGATTCCTACCGACGGCACAAGGATATCTTTGAAAGCCACCACGTGACCGCAGGGCCAATGCATTGGTGTCATTATTCACATTTATCATCTTCGTGACCACGCGAAAACATGCTTAAAGCTGACATGCATGCATAAAAACCCAAACATCAAAGATAGAAAACACAAACGCGCGACCACCAAAAGACAAACTGCACTTGAAACATGATAGACACCCAGCGACAGGTCTCACTTGACTGCACAAACACAAGTTCATTGACGAGACAGGTCACAGAGAAAGGAAAAAAGAAAAAAATATTCCTCGAGCGGGTTCGAACTCGGAACCCTCGCCAGTTCATCCTTTCCGTCTTTTCTAATTTGGCCGTTAGGGTTTTTATGCACGCATGTCAGCTTTAAAGGGACAACCTGGGCGTGGGATTTCCCTGGCCAGGAGGATAATACCTCTGCTTGTCACCATGCGCCGCCACTTATCTCAAATAACGATTTTCGCTAGTGTGCGAGGCAGTTTTGGACATGACCTGTGAAATTCAGGCAGGCCTAAGGTTACACCCAGTTTTTGTGCACTGTTTATTGCAGTTCAATGATGTATTTCAATTTTCCTGTTTGGACTGAGAAGTCACGGTTCTACTGGAAGCCATTTTTGTAGGAAAAACCACCATATCTCATGCCACGGTTCCCATTTGATACCGCTGAATACAAGAGGGGGTAGGCCTATCACTAAACCATGGTCATTTCATAACACAAGCCTGGGAACAACTGGCAGGGTTTATCAAAGCTCTGGGATGCTGATCTCCGATTGATCCTCGATCGTCGCACAGTTGGCAGCACAGAGGTGAAATGAGACGATTGGTGATCACTAAATCCTTAAGGCTAGAGGGAGGTAATTATAATATGATCTCCACCGCCCGACCCGATTACGTCATTACCGGAATTTCGGGTGGGAAATACCCCAAGTATTTACATCACAATGGCAGTTCTGAAGTAATCGATGAGCTAGACGTTGCGGTTAAAATTTACAATCCCCGATCGGAAATGACGTAGTTTGATCGCATTCAACTATAAATCCATTGAACAGTCGTGCTTCGTTAGTCAACCGATGACCTTTTTTTGGGGTGTGATCGGGGATTGTAAACTCGTTCCGAAGTTGCCACCCGGAATTCCGGTACTGACGTCATCGGGTCGGGCGGTGGAGATCATATTATAATTACCTCCCTCTGGCCTTTGGGATTTAGTGATCACCGAGACGATTGGTAATTTCTGCCATGTCTTCATGTAAATGTCTCTGAACTACTTCGATTGTATGCCTTATCTTTCTGATCTGGTCAAGGTCCTCATCATACATATCACATGTCATAGTATCAAGGGCCGATTGGTTCAGAGATAGAATGTGTTATGAGCACGTGGCGTGTGACGTCATAAAACATGGCAGACATGACCGATCGTCTCATTTTCTTGCTGCCAGAACGATATAGTACCATAGATAGGGTATGGGCTAACAGTGTCCTCCTTTCAAAGGTCAGCTAAGCCGAGTGTGGAAATATTCAGAACAGCAGTGGCGGATTTAGGGGTCCCGCATGAATCATCCCTCTTTGATATTTTAGGGCACCTCTCCTCAAGAACTCTCCCCTTCATTTTCAGGATTGCACCTTCGGCTCTATCATGAGTTCTCATTGGTGGAGCAGCGCCCCCCCCCCCCGCTTCTTTCCCAAATTTCTTGATCCGCCACTGCTGCAGAGATGAGAAGTTTCAAAAGAATACATGTATGTGCGATCAAGGAAGTTTCGATAGAGAAAAATAACTCACCATGGTGGTGTTCACGTCGTATCTTGTGATAAACCGGTTGGGCAGCATTGGGTGTGCTAGACAGGACAACGTGTCTGGCGTCTGCAAGAAATGAAAATGATATGATAAGATTGTACATTGTATCAGACAATATTCGCAAAATTTGGGGAGAAAAAGTTGTGGAGAAATCAGGCTGAACTCACCAATGTTGAACCAGTGCTTCGACTTTGCGTCGACACAACTGAACGCTTGTGTTCCCAAAACCGGTCTGTCATACCAGGAGCACAGCCAAAGTCAACGCCCCGTATTGAGTACGTTACGTCAGAGAGGTTACCAAACCACTCATCTATACAAATTGTGATTTTCAATCAAATTCATTGACCCGGATACACGAAAATGCTCACGATAGAAAGCTGATTGGTCTAATACTGAGGTCACGGTCGGATGAACAGGAGTTGGACAACAAGTGACATAACTTCGCAGAAACTTGGCTTTTGTGGTATTTTTAAACGAGGCTACGTGACGTTACATGATTGTTGAAATTTATAGCCAGTAGTATTCACACTTGCAATTTTTTTTTAATTCAAGGTCAAGTTTGCGCACCGAGCGATTGAAAGTGGTCCGTTTTCGCGTGTGTTGGGTGCGCTCACATGAATTGATAGCTTATGCTGCTCCGCCTGTCTAGCTGAGAGTTATGGCTGGTCAAATCTCTGTGCTGTGGCCACACCCAAAACTTTGGGGGGAAAAATTCCCAAAAAATACAAAACTTCATAGTTTTCTCATATTCTATTCCTAACTTCTCACTTGTCATTCGTGACATCAGAACGAACAAGTCTTTTCCAATGATCGGACTACGTAGGGTTGTCCCACTCTTTACACCTTAGTGTGCTGTTTGTGACGTGAGACACCAGTCCTGACGACCAGCATCAGTAAATGAATCTAGTCTCATCATTTGGCGACATCTGCATTCACATCGAACACACCTAGTTAACCTTGTTAGTCGATGATTCGCTCATCCTCTCACTGCTCTAGCTGTGTCTAGTCTGCAGTTATTGAGCTGTGTCAACCTCTATACCGCGCACAGACAAAAAGTGAATTAGCAACCGTGGTCCAAGAACTAGACAAACTACAAGTCCCGGGCGCCACAACGTCGAAACGGTTCCTGGTGCAGTTTACAGTATAAAGAAAAGCTGGCCATTTCAATCGGCCGTCAATCCCCAAGATGCAAATAAAAAGGGTATGAGCGAAACCCAGGCACAGCCGTATGTAGGTCGTCGGAGACAATTCCGAAGACACCAGAAGATCCGGTAGAAGTGGAATTAATCACGATAGTTTAAAGTTTGACGACAAAAAAGCATGGCGGAGTTTTCAACCCCGTTTCGCGAATTTGTGAAAACATTGCTGATAAAAGGATGCAATATGAAGTAAATTGTTACATATTATAGCAGGTTTAGTAGCCCACATGCTACTGATCATTTTGATACCAAATGATATGGGATTCAAACTCTACACGTAGAATGAACCCGAATAAATAAAGCGAACTAAGGCCATGATGATGATTATGATACAGGAACTTGAGGAAGTTCACAGTAAAATGGTTTTCCCCCAAAGTCCAATTCTAGGCCCACAAAGGGGAATATCTGACTCGGATGAAAAACTATGGTATCAGACATGTAGGACACTCTGCAAGTCAGTTCCATTTCCATGGCAGTCGCCAAAACCTGACGGATAAATGTCAAATGATGCATCATTTTGTAATTTTTCAGAGAGATTACCCTGCGTACCCTTCGGGAGAAATATCTGGTCCATACTGGACGGGATAGCTTCAACAAGTTGGAGAAGTTGCAAATGAAAAGTGTTGTCTTGGAAGAGTTAGAAAAGGTAGCTTTCGAAAAAACTATATCAAGTAGAGATGAGAGAAGAAAGAACAACTCAAAAGAACATCTTAATCAATATGTTTTTCTTTAATCACACGGTGCTTAATAATTAATTGCAATCGATCCCCAAACCATTTGGAATGGTTGCTATTGAGGGCAAGGCCAGTGGAAACTAATTTATTCCTCTCTTGTCTTCATACTTGGTAAAATAACCATGTTACTTCGCACTTTTAATATGTCAATGTGTAACTTTTCTCCTATAGCCACTGAAACTTATTATGATATTTTTATCTATTTCAGTTTCCTGGTAGTGAACCAACAGAATCAGATGACGGAAGTGCTCCAACGTCACCACCTGAAACTTCCAGCTACAGGAGAACGAGCGGTTCACAGCAGAGTTGGGAATCGCCACATCAGGGAATCCAGGTAGCATCTACAACAGCAAACAACTCTTCAACAAGGCCGACAAGTAAACCCAAGAGAATGAGTGCAGAACAGGCCGTCAATATGCTTCAGGGTAAAGGGGAAGATAATGTCGATAGTCTACCGGTTAGGGGAATGGCCTTAAGATCATCCCCTCGCAAGAGAACACCAACAAGGGTTTCCCCTGCTGTGCGCAAAACCTCACCAAGGGTATGCAAGGCAAAGAAAAGGCTGAGCTCAGATCTGATCATGGCTGAAATTGTGAATGACGGTTCAGATTCTGAGGTCAGTTGTGGTGTTGATCAGCAAGAAGAAAGTGATGGCGATATTGATAAGGGATGCAGTGACGAGGTGGTTACGGATATTGGGGATGATGAGGACACTGATGTTGAGGGATGCAGTCAGGGGGCGGATCAGACAGTTGATGAGATGGAGGGTGATGTTCCAAAGTCCGATATGGATGTTTCGAATGATGGGAGCTTCGTCGAGTGGCGCCCAGTCATCAAGAAGAAAAAAGTGGCTCTTGAATCTGATGATACTGATTTTGAGATGGACGGTTGTGACACAATTTTGCTTTCGCCTCTAGGAAAGGGGAGCAGAAAGTTAAATCAGAGCGAGATCTTATTACCTTTGTCGAAAGGAAAGCAGAAAAAAGTTGTAGGAGAGAAAGCAGATGAAACGAGTAAAGACCTTGTTAAAAAATCTTCAGCTGAAGAATCAAAAACGTCTTTGAAAAGTGTTGACCATGACAAGAAGGTTCCGATGGGTTATTTTGTTGGCACAGAAAGGAAGGAGTGTAGAATTGTTCTACAGAAACTAAACATGGATTCTCTTCTCTCGGCTGTCAGTTTCTATAAGAATAAATCTGCGGCAAATTCTTCGAGAGTAAAATCGGATGAGATTGTCAAAGGAATGAGTCAATTTGGTGGTCATAGCCTGGAGACGAATAAAATGGAAGATGATAGTCACAGTGATGATACAGATGTTGGTGATGTTACACCTAGAAAAGAACAACTGGCTGTTCGATCTAGGAAAGGCAACTCAAAGAGGAAGCCTCACAGAAAGGGTGTTACTGTTGGTGTTTGTGGTGATGACAGTTCCAGTAGTGATGGTGAACCACTTTCTGTACTGGTGGGAAGGAATTCTCCTGGAATTGGTGCTAAGAATTCTGCGGAGCATTCCTCTAGTGATGATGAATCATTGTCTGTAGACAGGCTGAGGAATGGGAAGTCTCCAAGAGAGCTCGTAAGAGACAGAAAACCTTCTCGACGAAAGTCTTCGAGAATGAGTGCTGTTCTTAATGAAAGTTATGCAGAGATATTGAGTAGTGACAGTGACACAGATCTGGAGTCTGTTACGTTAAAAAGTAAACAATGTGATCCGAAGGATCCTGTAGATGAGACAAGATTAGGGCAACGGTCGCCAAGAAAATGTGCTGTTAAGGAAAGTTATGCAGAGACTTTGAGTGATGAGGATGGGAAGCCTTTGAAGAAGAACTTCCGTGATAAAAGACCAAGGAGAGTGTCGCCGAGAAAAGCAGTAACTGTAAGGCAGGAAAAAGTTGTGAGAGACAGCAGCAGTGATGACTTCGAAGACATTACACCAAAGAAAGGTCCCATGAAAAAGATGCATTCCAAAGATAAAAAGAAAGTGTTTAGTGCAAGCGACAGTGACACAGATGTTCAAGATGTGACACCAAAGAAAGAAAACTTTGTCATAGGTTCTGACGAAGGAAAAGAGACAAGATCAGGGCAACGGTCGCCAAGAAAATGTGCTGTTAAGGAAAGTTATGCAGAGACTTTGAGTGATGAGGATGGGAAGCCTTTGAAGAAGAACTTCAGTGATAAAAGACCAAGGAGAGTGTCGCCGAGAAAAGCAGTAACTGTGAGGCAGGAAAAAGTTGTGAGAGACAGCAGCAGTGATGACATCGAAGACATTACACCAAAGAAAGGTCCCATGAAAAAGATGCATTCCAAAGATAAAAAGAAAGTGTTTAGTGCAAGTGACAGTGACACAGATGTTCAAGATGTGACACCAAAGAAAGAAAACTTTGTCATAGGTTCTGACGAAGGAAAAGTGAAGGATTTAAGTCCCATTGTGTCTGAAGGTAATAAGGACAAGTTTAGTGAAAGTAGCAGTGACACTGACATAGGTGACGTGGCACTGAAATGGGAGACAGTTGCAAAGGAGAGTGAGTCGCCAAGAAAACATGCTCCATTAGCAAAGAGAGGTCAGGCTGTGCTTGAGAGCTCAAGTGATGATGAACCTTTGTCCAGCTTGAGAGGTGGAAAGTCTCAAAGAAATCATCCTTGGTCTCCTGAATGCAGCTTGCCTCGAAAAAAGTATTTTGACAGTTCTAGCAATGAATCCGACAAATTACCCGAACTAACTCCTAGGAAAACTGATCTGACGAAGTATGAGCAAGATTCGGCTGAGAAAGGTGTCGGGAAAAGTGAGGACTATTTCACTTTAAGCAGTGATGAGGAAATTTTGAAAGCTTTGGTTGGGAAATCACAGAAGAAACGGAGGCCGAAAAAAATTCGCACGCCAAACCAATCCAAGTCCCAGAAATTTAAGAGGAAGGCTGTGAGTTCGAGTGATTCTGACGAGGAACCACTGAGGGTAATTAAGGTACTTCTTTGCACATTTCACATTTTGCTGTCTCCTTGACCCAACTAAAAATGAAAAACCTCGGTTAAGATGGAGATAAGTGAAAAATCCATCCCTTTTAAATGTAACTAATACAAATTGACTGCAACTAATGTTTCAGGTATCTGAAGCTAACTCTATTTTACAGTTGTTGCTGTAGATTGAAATAATCCTTAAAACTAAGTTTACTACAATGTACATGAAAGTGCCTGAGTTATAAATTGCAAAGACTGTCTCAACCATTACCCAGTCTACAGTTTTGCCTGTGATCGATTTTTGAATTATAAACTCTTTTCAGGATCATTCCAGGACGACAAAAATTTCCCCGAAGGAAGTCTCAAAAAAGGACAAGAAATTACAAGAGAGTAGTGATCTTGAAACAAGCATCGATACCTCAGATAGTGAAATAGTTCCCCTGAAGTCGTCAGGTCAATCCAAGAACATGGCAAGTTTTCAAAAGGCCACGAAAAAGGATACTGGTGGTCAGGGTGGAAAACGAAAGGTAGGCAAGTGCCAGTTTTCAATTTTTATGCCCCTTTTTGTGTTATCATATCAAAAAGAAAGAGTAGTGATCTCATATTATGCCTGCTGCCAAGGATGCATTCAATCTAATCTATACTTGCTTCCTTGAATTATGTTTCATATCTTGTTTGTTTTTAGCGATCACAAGGCAGCAGTCAGGAGAGTGGAAGTGCTAGTGGTCCAAAGAAGAAAGCAGCTAAAGTTGACAAGGTAGGGCTAACATGTTATCAGTAGTCTATTGGTTTCTCTTGACAAGAGTTGCAGTGTTTGTTATACAGGGTGAGGTCACTAGCTTCATGTTCAGCCCTCCTCTTTCATCAACCGTGCTTGGGGTCGGCCATGCCAGAGTTTTGTAACAGCCATTGATAATTCTTCTTACTCCTTTTAATTCATGATTGAATTTGTTTTCATTGAAGGGTGGCAGTCTTGAGAAGCAGTACAAATTCCTGGTGCGGGTCAACCGCGAGGCAGGCTTGTTTGTCCATTACCGGGCCATGAAGAATATGAATGAGGGGAAGAAGATCAAATTCCTTAAAGAGGCTTTGGACAAGGCAGGAATGAAAGGTATATTGCTGTTGGGTATTTCAGGCCAGCCACCATGTTTTGTCGTAGTGGAGATTGGACATGGGTGGCCAATTTTGATGTTTGTTGTCCATGGTCAGACATCATGGAATTGGCCCCCTACTTTGCACACACTTCTGTCCATGATATGACATAATTCCACCATTTCACCGGAGCCGACAACCAGTAAATCCGGCTGAAGCTTATCCCGGTTTCCAAAGTATCACTCTCCCTGGATAGGATGCTGGTCTATCGCAGGTTAAAGTTCCCACGGTGTGGAGAATCAAGTAGGGTTAAGTGCCTTGCCCAAGGACACAAAGACGAAACAGTGCTGATTTGTTTACACACTTGTATATTGGTACATTATACATTGTATGGGTATGATGATCTTATCTTGGTTACTTTTGTTTCCAGGGAGGCCGACCTTAGAAAAGGCTGAGGAGTTGAAACTGCAACGTGAAGTGGCAGAGTTGAATGCTGGAAATATTATCAACATTGATTCAGGTAAGCGGCCATGTTAAAAGTTTCTTAACTCACCAAAGCTGATCTCAGAATCTTTCATATCCCAGAATGCATAGCACACTTGGTGCCTTCTTAGAAACCTATATCAGGCAGTGTCTATTTTACAAGTCAACTTGACAGCTGTCCGCTTCACATTTTTGATAGACATTGCATAACATTGCGCAACAGATTTTGGTATATAACGGCCCCATGAAAATGCTGGCCCCTCCGAGTCTGATATGTGTTTTATCATGTTCTATTCCTACAGGCACCTCTAAGAGAAGTTCCAGGAGTCGATCGCAGACAACAAGCAGTCGTCCTGCGCCGAAACCACAGACGCCAGCTAAGAAGAGGTTTTCAAGATTATCGGACATTATCGATAGTGAGGGATCATCGGATTAAGCGAGAGCTTAAGTTAAAAAATGATGGTGCCAGTTTCATTGCATTTGTGATTGTAACTCTTATTTGTTGGCTTTTACCAGGTGCTCCGATGCCCATATGTTACATGTACATAGTGTAGGTTTCAACCAGGTACACTTGTGCTTGTATGTGAGGTATAGTTTTCACAGGTGGCCTGGCCCTCATCTATCAGGCATAGGTTCAACCAGGTGGTCTGGTGCTCAAATATTAGGTGTAGGCTTCATATGTTAGGTGAACATGGTGTGTGGTCCTCATATATTAGGCGTAGGTTTCATATGTTAGGTGAACATGGTGTGTGGTCCTCATATATTAGGCGTAGGTTTCATATGTTAGGTGAACATGGTGTGTGGTCCTCATATATAAGGCGTAGGTTTCATATGTTAGGTGAACATGGTGTGTGGTCCTCATATATAAGGCGTAGGTTTCATATGTTAGGTGAACATGGTGTGTGGTCCTCATATATAAGGCGTAGGTTTCATATGTTAGGTGAACATGGTGTGTGGTCCTCATATATAAGGCGTAGGCTTCATATGTTAGGTGAACATGGTGTGTGGTCCTCATATATTAGGCGTAGGTTTCATGTTAGGTGAACATGGTGTGTGGTCCTCATATATTAGGCGTAGGTTTCATATGCTAGGTGAACATGGTGTGTGGTCCTCATATATTAGGCGTAGGTTTCATATGTTAGGTGAACATGATGTGTTGGTTATAACCAGGTGTTCTGGTCCTCATGGTATTGTTACTAGACCAACTTGATATTCTCTTTATGAAGACAGCTTATAGATTGTCCAGTTTGTGTTCAACGGTCAATTCAGTGTTTTACTTCCACTTGTCCTCAACAGGTGGCCCACCAATCTACCTGTTCACTGTCCACAGTTACCAGGATGATGCCTTTTCCCTATGTCGTATTACATAACATCAGCACTTGTAACATATTTTTGCAGATTATCATTTAATTAGGACTCTGGGACATTGTCGTAGAACATGTGTGCTTGACATACAGTGAAAAGCACCAAATGGCGTCACTCGTGCCAATACTTAAGCACCCCGCAAACATGTCATTTAAATCGTTGCAACCTGGGAAAAAAATATTATTTGAGGTGGTCATCGCAGGTGCCTGCAACGTAAATTGCTGATCGCTGCAACTTGCGATTATAATCAAACCCATCGACTACCAGTACTGGTTTTCCCAAGAGATGAGAGATCTTTCGGTCACCAGATATAATCACAGGAGGCCGCAGCCATTTTTATCGCTCCTTCGCGCAGTCATCCCCAGACCGACCCTATTGTATGAAAAGTCATGTAATTTTTGTACATGTAATTCTGTAATTTGTTAGACCAACACTATGGCGAAGAATATATAAAGGCTATACAAATGTATTCTTTATTTCCTCTTCATTGATAATACTAAGATGGTGAAAAAGATTGGTATCAAAGTTTTAGTTGTCTTTTTAGAAGATTTTCGTTATTGTATTGTAATATAACTTGATAGTATGTTCTTTGCCCTATGTGTTCTGGGTTTCAAAAGAAAAACCCATGCAGGTACTGCATACCTCATTCAATGGCTGCCAGGCCGACTGTTTGAGCTTTCTTGATTATTTGTAAAACCTCCTCTTTAGAGGTCAGTCAACTTGAAAATGCTTAGAAGTACTTTCAGTGGAGTTGACGTTGCAAGGTGGCCTTGCTCAAATTAGATTCATTTTGATGAAACCAGGGAGGTTTTAAACACAGAGTATATGTAGGTGTCAAAACCACCCAGCGATACTGAAGAAAAATACTCAGTTGCTTGTAATGTAGTGACTTATGTAAATGTAATTTGTACTTAAGTGATTTTAAATGGAAAATCAAAAATAAAGATAGGCAATCTCTGCTTAGGTTAGCTGTTTATGAACATAATCAAATAGGACGAGGGGGTTAAACAGGAATGCGCAATGGTAAACAAGACTTTTATAAAAGCTGTCATTAAAGTGACTTGTGTAAGAAGTTTAATGTGATCTTGTCGTGAGTCCTTTCAGGGATTCATTATTTTCTTTGTGGCCTTGTTGTGCTTGTTTGAATGCGTTTCTGGCATAATGCGGGCCTTGAGGGACTTGTTACTGGTCAGCCATCTATGTCTTCTCTTTTCATGTTGTTAAATTATTGTGCATTTATCGCCATGGATATTATAACTTTTGATGGTTTCCCTGTTATAATTATGCACTTGATTTCTTATTGCCTGCGATTATTGCCAGTTCAAAATCAAATTCTCGAATTCAACTCTGTCTAGCTTCCTCAGATGTCAATATGAAAGAGCTGTCAGTGTGGTCAGTAAGCTTTATCTTCTGATAAAAAAAGTCAACGATTTGTTTCTATCATACCGACAGTACTCAATGGTTAAAGCCGGCGACTTCTCGTTAAAAGAGTCCTGTGCTGTCGTAATGTGAAGTAACATGGAATTCCTTTAAGACATCAACTGAAGTTCAAAGCTAATAGGGCCTTCATGATTCCCATGGCAGTTAAATCGTAGTCTAACATCAGACACCATTTCTGGTCTAAGATTGTTAAATGTGGTTTAATTATAGAGGATTGGCTTTTCAGTGTCTTGTGTTGTTATCTCCCTGCCATGGTGAAATGTTTATTTAATTACGCACATGACTCAAGGCATATACATATATATGTGATTGGGGAATGCTCCTCTAACAATGCTTTGCTGGCTTCTTGTAGATTGTATTTGTTGTTACCCTTCTTTACTGTAACATCGGCTCATTAGTTAACCATTAACGCAAATAGGAACTGAGCTCTGACACAGTTAAATGATAATGCATTGTTAGAATTCAAAATTGTTTATTACAAGTTATATGAAAGCTACCTGCAATGGGGTTGTTGAAATTTATACTCAGAGTATATTGACACAGTTTTCAAATTGTTTGACCAAACAAAGTAGGCCATTAACCCCTGAGCTACATGTACCGTATACGCTGTTTTGCAAAGGTACAGTCAATATCCAATCAGCAAAATGTCATATCAACTGCTACACATTTCAGCTGCTGTTCAGTGTTGGAATGGGTTAAGAGGCCCTTGAATCAAAAACATGTATTTCGGCTTTTTTCATGTATAACCTAATTCTTGTTGTGTTAATAGTGACCCAGAAGGTGTTTTATCACGTGCCATTGTAAGCATAAGCTTAATCAGATTTCTTTTGACATGTTTGACTGGGCTGCAACTCCTCACATCAGGGGGTATATGGGTGTTTTACAATTTTAACAAGTTCTTATTTGATGAGCATTCACAGAGCTTGACACCTGAATTTATGAATGCCCGGCTGAGCATGAAGTATTGACTGCATGGTGTATTCCAACTTAAAGAGTATCAGAAATACTGGACCACACTGAAGAAATGTCACATGTTCTTTTGCTGAAGAAAACCTACATTGTTTTAAAGTACCATTGAACCTCTGTTAGCAGGACACTCTCTGTATTAGGAACTATGATTTTGGTCCAAATTGGTTGTTTCTATACATTTTCACCTCGGTAATGAGGACACCTCTCTATTAAGCAAAGCATTTAGCCACAGTCCCAAGGGTGTCCTTGATAGAGAGGTTCTTCTATGTGCTTAATCTCTGTACACATTTTTACTTATTGTATGTTATCTGCAAAAAATGTATTCTGTAATGTACCCTACTTGATATGAAATATTTCACAAGGATATCTTGGCCTCATTCTTGCGCTTGGCTCATTAAAGTGATAGTATAACCTCTTGTAATTTCGACATGACCAGGTGCATTATCTCAGCAGTTGTTCTGCCAGAAAGTTCTGTCAAGTTGTGAAAAGCTCCTCAAAAATGCACCAAATCCTTTGGAGTCACGCCAGAGTTGGAATGGTATAAAGCACTGCCTGTATTCACCAGAGCATTATGTCTATAACCCTGGAAATCGGGCTGAAATCTGGTTGGTTTGAAATACTGAAAGCATAGTCATTTTGAAGGGTTGACCATAGGTTCAACCATTTTGGCTAGAAATTGAATTCCAAAAGCAATTCGAACTCCTTCAAAATGAAGCTAATGCCCATTTAAAACCTGGGAGGTTGTTCTCCGGAAAGCAAAGAACAGACTCCCACCATTGAAATTGGCATTCACGAGTTCTGATTGCTTTCAAATGTCAACTTCGAGCCAAAAATATGGCGCCAATGGTCTACCCTTAGTGTTCATTCTTTGATTTGACTTTACTAAGTCAGGTGATTCATAATCAGGAAAATCGCAATAGCATGTAGATAATTTGCTCTGTCAAAACCCTGACCCACACCTGCTCTGTCTAAAGTAGGCCATTACTGGCAATTCCAAACTTATTATTGGCTCTTCTGCCACTCATGCATGCATACTGGCACCAGTTTTTTTCAATGTACTCCCCCTCTCGATATTTGTAGACGACGTCGGAGTAAAGAAAAACGTGACAAACAGGCATGAAAAAATATTGTAACATGGGCTATAAAAATGTGCTGATATTATTGACCACTGTTAGTTATGTTAATACCACTTTAGATATCTCATCATTGTACATGACAAAAAAAATATTGTTGGTATCACATGTTTCTTTATGATTTGTTGTATGATAGTTGAATAAAATGTGTACGTCATGCTGAATTTTGATTTTAATTGGAATCTGTCTTGTCATCTGCCATCCTCTCCCCTCATCTGCCATCCTCTCGCCTCATCTGCCTGGTTTGTAGGGAATCTTGTCTGCTGCCATTCATTCCACTCTTCTGCCAAGTTTAAAAGAGTCTTGTAAAAGTGACACAATAGCCGTCATCTGTCGTTAGAGCTAGGCTCAGCCATATAGCGGATATGTTTTGAATGCCCTTAAATACACATAGGAATGTCCCGACAAGAAAAGGTCTATGAGAAAGGTTTGCGAGCGCCACCGTCTTGCATTCATTCATAGCGTATTTCATGGCCGAAGTATGATAAGAATGTTTCCGTACGTCACAATGTTCGACGTCAAGGAAATAACTGTATGTCGAAGAACTGCCTACACTTTTATCCCCTAGCCTCGTTACACACAAAGAACTGCCTGACTTAATCATTTTAATTCTCATGATAGTATGTGGAAGACAAACTCCGTCCTTGATGGGTGTGAATTCCTTCTGGCATGTCTGGATTAGCCTAAAATATTTTTTTCTTTTCAAAACCACTCTGAATGTCCTTCTGGTGACGTGGAGGGCTGGGGTTTTCAAAGACACAGAGAGCCCAACGTCTGCGAATAACGACTATTCAAAATGTTTCCAACCTATCCTCTGAACTCGTGGTCAAGTGGAATGGAAGTAGAAAAAAATCAAGATTCAAAATGATGAAAAAACCCAAAATAAAGTTGGTACGCTGTGTTGCTTCCATATTTTATGTTGTTGATATGCTTTATTTAATATTTTCGCCCTATTCTATAAATTCGCCGTCTGGGGAAGTGGAGATTGAAATCATGATAAAAAAATTCCCCCCCAAAGTTTAACAGTCTGTTTTGCTTTCAAATTTTATTTCATTGTGGGATTTATATACTTCCTGGTCTTTTTCGGGACACTTCGTTCTATTTTGACCAACTTTGTCAACAGACTGGCTGCGCAATCCCGCTTGTAAGCCAACGCAGACAATCAAAATATTCCTTACACATTTCCAGACAAATATTTATCAATTGTAATTCATATTTGATATCTGGGTTGCTACTCTTTTTCTAAACTTCTTTTGTCGTTATTTGCTCTCGACTTGAGCGCAAACCAGAAAGTGTGCTTAAAATGTAATGTAAATTTACTTTTCATGATCGGGCTTACCGTACTCGGTAGCTCAATACATGTAGAGGTCAACCTCCGAAAAACCATTTGCTGTGTGGATGTCGAACTTTGTAATAAGGCTTGTAAGGGTTCACCATATCTTAGATACCGCCGCCATTTTGGCTAGAACTTGAAAACTTAAGCAACAACAACTTTTCCGTTGCAAATCGTTACTCACTTATCGTATTGTGACAAGGTATAGAATTGATTTTGAAATTAATATTTTGTATTACACCTCCTCAATATTATTTCATTCAAGTGCACGTGCGGACTTATTGAGAAAGTCGGGTAGGTTTGCTACAAGTAGGCATAACCCTTCACTTAGGCCCATTAATCTGTCTGCCAATACAAGTCACATCTGATAGGCAACATTAATTCAAGATCCAATTTGTTTTATAATGCATGGCCAGCTTCAGTACTGTATTATAGGAATTATAAAAAGGCCTTCTGAATAGAACAACAAAAGTCGAAAATGAGATTTTAAATTCTGAGCGGAGACCTTCCGCCAATTTGAGGAAATAAAACCCGAATAGATTATTTAAAGGAGTGGATTATGCATTAGAAAATATCTAACCACAAACATGTAAAGCCTACTTCCGAAATTCCTTAGGTGTATTCAGCCAAAAAAGCCTAGTAAGGACCTTTACCATTCATTATGAAATGTCCATATGAATGATGTGTGATTAATTTCGGCGGCTAGTCGGCTAAATCCATAGACCTATAATGTGCTATTTGCTAAAGCCTATAGCCGGCCATTGTATAGACTTTTCCATATTCTCCGGCACCGAGCCAAAGCCGCCATTTGAAGCCGCCAGAACGCGTTACAACATAGCAAGGGGATGACCGACAGTGCGGCAAATCCGTCGAGGTCCGAGGTATTTTGTCACAGTCACTCCACAGGCGAACATCTGCGGTTGTCCTTGTAGCTCGTTTCCCGCACATACAACATTTTGAATGAATGTGAATTATCATCTAGTGGTTATAAGAAGGGAACGCGTTTATATGCACCTCACACTGCAGAAAGATATCAATTTCTGTTGAATCAACGAAGCGAAGGAGACTTATTTCAAAAGAGTTTAGTGGCATGTGGGTCGCCAGTTGTTGTGTTACGATCTTTCATCGATCGGAGATTCATTCACTTGGATGGCTTACGGTCTGACGTGTGGAATGCTCGGCTCGGCGCTGCTGTAAGCAGATAAAAGGAAACTCATCCCATCCAAATTTTCATCGTCCGATTTCTGAAGGTGGAAACATCTTTTTATTCATTGTATCGCCGTGGTTGGAAATAGGTGACCTTGTGGATTATTTTAGTTTGTGTTTATGTCAGGAATTGGAAAACAACATCTGCGACACTGTTCATTCATCAGGTGCATTGATTATATAAGTTAGTCCTGCCACACCGAGCTGTACATACTTCGTGTATCTAAGTTTCTTTATGTTTTAATCTAACTTGACTGACGAAAATGGCTGGGCGAAAGTCAGAAATCAAGAAAGCGCAGTATTATGTCTGCTACCTTGGTTGGCTGGAGAGTGGAGGCATCCGCGGACATGAGTTCACTGATCCTGTCATCTATGAGCTTCTGCAGCGCGTCCGGCAACAATACAACATGGCCATCACAAAACTGACTGTGCAAATCGGCAAGAAGGAAATCAAACTAACACAGGAGATGGAGAAGGGCAGGACGAAGGTCGAGAAGGTAAAGTACCCTGCAATTCCTGCGAAGGATCTGACATTTGCCTGTCAGGGTCCCGCCCCTGATGATGACATTGTTGCTGCTATTTATCTCGGGTATAACCCCCAGACTCGCCGGGCGGTTCACGTGCATGTCTATAGATGCGATTCCCCCGAGACCGCTGCCCGGATGGTGGGGCATCTGAGCCAACTGATCGACCTCCCCGACCACAAGAACAGACTTGTCAAGGTTGAGAAAGAGTTGGAGCAAAAAGGATTCGTCAGTGGTCACTCGCAGGGTCGACCTCCACCGCAAATTCTGCATCGGGATTCTTCGGATTCTACGAATTCCGGCAGTGATCGTGTTGATGGCAATTCTGTGATTCCTATCCTGAATGGAAGGCATAAGGCTGGAAGTACGGGTAGTTCTGGGGGCAGTGGTGCAGGTTCGGAGGGCAAAGAGGCTCCGACTCTACCGGCGTACGACTCTGTAGCAGCCGAGCTCCGCGATAAACTCCAACGCCGAAACAAACAGATCCCTATCCTTTTACCACCGAGGGATTACGATACCATCTCTAGAAGCCACGGGAAGGTGGATATAGGACTTGACGTCGTGGACGCACCACCCGAAAGGAGAAAAATAAGCGAACACAGCCTAGGTTCTAGGACTTCTAGTCACAGTGCAAGTGACAATCATATCAGGTCTTTAGTAAATGAACATAATAGAACAAATGACAGCGGGGTGGATATTCCGCCAGACTATGAACAAGATGATGAAAATGTGTGCTACAACTCCCAAGGAAGTTCCCAGTTGCGGATGGAGACTTCGAGATATGACAAGCACGTTTCGCGGTCTTCCAGTCGCAGCTCTGCATCAGATTGGTCCCATGACGGCGTTAAGCACAACCAGGGCCCTCCGCAAGCTGATGATGGGTATTACTCCTTCGACGGGCGGCCGCAGCAGACAAACTCCCCGAGACATCCACCAGTTCAGTCATTCTACCCCGTCCGTTCTCCACCCATCGAGAGGCAATCACCACGGGTGCAATCAGGCGCCGATTATGACAGGCGACGGGCGTTGTCACCAGTGGCGCGGGATCCTAACATGAGGAAGTCTGCGCCTCAACCCCTGTCACCACGGGTCCAAAGTGCTCACTACCACGTGAAGCAGCATTCCGGGCCTGATCTAGGCTACAGCCTCCCAGAGAAGGACTTAAGGAGAGGGTTGATGAGACAGATGTCAGATGACAGGAACTCAGATAACAGCAGGAAGTCGGAACCGTTGCCTGGTTATCTCCAAGGGAAGCCTGTTGGTAGAAGCACATCGTTCCAGGTCCGACGATAAGGTTCATTGATGATAGGTAAGAACTGTTCTTCTTGTCGACGATTTAATTTCATTTGAACCTGGGCTATTGAAAGTGAAAGCAACAAATGAATATGTATACATTTGTTTGATATTATTCAGACAAAACCTACTTGGCTACCTTTGATTGCTATCAATCAGATGGCTTACTTAGGAATGGCCTGACATCATGGTAGATGGAAGTGAGTGCGGATTTCAAAGACTTGCACTCAATGTATTTCTGAGAAAGGTTGCAAAAAGTGCTTGAATGACATCGACTTTAGGCATGGCAACTTCCTCGTCTGAAGGATTCGAAACCAAATTTGTTGTTAGTTCATCATGGCGTTTGATATGACCAAATGATACCGTAAATGAGGGACTTTTGTCGCACGCGATCATTATCGCAGGTCGCAGCGATTTACATCGCTCGTTGGCGAAGCACTTTAGTAAGCCTTGTTTTCAACTTTCAGGAGCCTAATTAGAAAACAAATGGCTCGTCACAGCATGTTATTTCAGCAATAGACTGAATCGACTTGAAAGAAAAAGATGTTAATTGCCCTATTGACAACCACTTAGAGCAGTCATGACACGGTCGAACTCACAAATCGGGTTAAGTTCGACCCTGGGAGATGATTGCAGTCAAATCAACCATTATTATAAATTTGGGAGTTGCCATGGCATCATTAGGAACACATTCTTCCAGTGACGTCCTTTAGAGGAGTTTCACAGCGCTGCTCGACCAAATGCAAAAGACAATTGCTATCGGGTCCTCATGTCGTCTGCTTCTTCATTAGTCCCAGACGGCTCAAACATATTGAAACGACGCGACAATTACTAAGCGAATTCGCCATCCCGTGCACTGCAGCTAGCTGCTGCAACATACTATGGTCAGATTATTGGGAGCCGATTATTGATCCATAATCACCACTGAATGAATCCAAAATACTTGTGAAAAGGCAGAACCAGTCACAGCAGTTTCCCATTAATTCCTATTAGCACTCGAAATATGGCTTGTCCAGCCACCATTCAAATGAAACTGCTGATCACATTCGATATGTCACTGCCTTCGCTGTTTTTATATCAAACGCTCTGGCAAATTTAATAACCTCGTTGAGTGAAAGGCCGGCTTTGTAATTGAAAATATCAATGTAGTAACTAAATGCTTGGATTAGATGCTTTCTGTTTCTGATAAAATCAGCCTGCAGCCGTTTTACTCGTAGCTTGCATAAACGAAAGAAAAGATATGTTCAACAGAACCGAGCATTATAATGTGACTTAAATGCATTGAATTTCTTTTTTCTCTGCATCATTTTGAAGCTTGTGGTCTTGTCTCTGTCAAGCTACAAATTTAGAATCGACCATTTTATAAGAGCGAGAGTCCAGCCAAGTTTAGGAAGAGCAGTTACCACCATCATGAAGTGGCTCTTGTGGGTCAGCTGTTACCATTATATATTCAGGACTGATTACTGAATAAAAATAGTAATAAATTTATCAATTTTTTTACATATAGGGTGTAATCAGCCCTCGCATACTCTACGTATGTCGAGCGTATTCAACTTGTGTAAACTGGTGGTATGACATAAAACGAGTTTTGCATATCACGAGGGAGAAATTTTACAGTTATGCAATCCTTACGACAAAGTAAGAAGCAGCAGGCCTGTGGCGTCATCACGTCCTTTACTACTGGAGGTACATGAAATTCATCTATTTTACACTTTGTTGCAGGAATCGCCGTGTACCTTTAATAACTCTTCGATAAAATGCATTAACATACTTCGTTCTTCGTTCTTCTTAATCCCTTTTTTTCTCATGATGCTCATTAGTCTGTCGGCCCAAAAGTTGCGTAAAACGGCAAGCAGACGACCGTAAAAATGTTCAAACATCAATGATCACCATGAAGCAATCAGAAGTGCCACTTGGTGGAAAACGCCCGAATATATATAGTTCTTGACATAAAGTGCTATCATTCGAGAAAAACCAATGTTCGTGTATATTTGCTCAAACGTCAAGGACTTCAGACAATAACAAAGTGGGGCGAAAACTGTCTAAATTTACCAGATTTCTAATATTCGTTTCTGACGTAAACGTCAAGTGTCAGATCTGTCTCCATGATGGGTTCACAAGTGCTGCTGCACGTATTTCAAAATTCGTTTTCTGTCAATAAATATTAATTGTTACATTTCGAAATTACACTTTACTTCTATTGCTTTCTGTTTCTACTATTTTGAACAAGATAGTTAGGAGAAATATATATCATCATACACTCAAAACATTCAAGTATCGGGGAATTCTGAGTAGTATGTGTACATGTACGCGGTTTAAAAAAGATTAAACAGTTTGCACATACGTGTACATGTAAAGGCTGTAGTGTAGCCTAATGTGCGTTTTCTAAAATGAATTTAGAAATTCACAAATCCTATTAATACTTAATAAGGCAAAGAAAGAAAGACGCAGCTACTTATCACCGTTGCTAATGAGTATGAGTTAGACATTTTAGTTGTTCAAACACAGTTATATGGCCTTGGTTTGTAAAGATTATTTTGTTGGCTATTTGGGATTTGGGATCCATCTCACCATATATACCGCCGTGGTATTTTGGTTCGAACCTATGTCTGAAGTGAGAAGCGACTTAGACACAAGGGACAGTTCATGCACGATAGCATATCATGTGCCCTGGGTCCCAATAATAACTGTCCATACAGTCTAGTTGAACCGGAAGTAGCGTATCATTGCTTGGTTAGATTCGCTGGAAAGCGCACATCCTCGAGCGCTGTACATGTGCAGCTCTCAGTTGTAGTATTATTGATATATTTATGAGATTCACATTTATATGCTCCATGCAGTCACGTCTGTGAATCAAATGATAATATAAATGATAATATATCATCCTGAATACCAACTATCTTATGTGAAATGCAGATGTGGTTCATGTGTAATTTTTATTAAGATCTGTAGTGCAGTATACAGTGCAGTAATTTACGTCATACCTAAACATACGTAAGTGCACTTTTCTGACATGCATCGCATTACGCCTATTAGTACACTCCTGAAGCAGAACGAGTATTGGTTTATGAGAATACCGAGATCGGGTTGAATTTTCACGTATTTGCATGGTACGAGGAAAATCCACTTATCTGTTTACCGGAAAGCACCTCAGGACGATACCTACATATAAATTATTTACCGAGTTGCATCCAACAATGTGAACATGTACACCTTATTTAATTTTAACTGACAGTTTTCAAGTAAGGTTGCTTTACGAATTAAGCAATGCATTTATTATACTGTATTAAACCGTAGACTGATCTGAAGTAGAATTGTTTGCACAATACACCTGGAGATTTGCTATTTACATAACGATATGCAAAAATATACTATATTTCAATTTTTAATATATTGTCTGGTATTTCATTATTTGCCCTGCATGTTTACCTTTAGTTTATATGAATACTGGAACAGGGAAAGAGGTATTTTATTGTTTGATTAAAATATGATACTCACTGCAAGGCAATGGCATGCCTATTCCCACGAAAACCTATTCTCATTACACGTGCGATGTATATAAATTTTGCGTGTTTAACCAAATACGTCGTTTTAGGGGATGAAGAGGGGGGGGGGGGGGGATATTAAACTAGCTTCTTGATATTGTCATACATACTTGATGGTATGAACAACAAAAGTATCATGAGGATTTCATTAAATGTCGATTTCACTTGACAGCATACATCAAACAATTAAAAATAAAATCTTGTTTTATTTAGCTTTCATTTCAAGTTAGGCCGAACACCTTAATTAATCCAGGGCATGCATTTTGGCTGAAAGGTTTTCCGGGCCATGCAGTTCAGAACCACATTTTCGTCCATTTCGTCGGTTAAATTACCTTCATTTCAAAAGAATACATGAACATCAATTGGCAAATTGATGGCCGCCAACTGACAAAATGATAAGTTCGAAACCCCTCGTTAGCGAATTGAATATACCAATACTCTTTACCGTATTAATGCAATTTCATATCTGACTGAATACTTTGAAATTCCTTAGTATTACTATGCCAGTACTACCTGAAGCATATAATTCTCTATTTTGTCTATTTTACATTCAAGTAAGGCTTCGGACTCTAATGGGTTTCATGTGTTCATTAGCCAATTTGGTCTAATGTGCATAGGCGTTCGTCGATGCATGGAAGTTTATAGTACCTCAATTGTTTTTACGGTTTCTTTTGCAGTTTGGCTGATTACTGGGCGGTTTTTTCCGGATATTGGTAATCATTTTACTGTCTACAGCTGTGGCTATGTCTTTTGTTGTATCACAATACGGCATCCTGAGATTCAGGTTTAAAAACCACTGGTGCCAGCATGCAATACAGATGCTCAGCACGTATACATTCGCATCCATTGTTACCACCCCGTCAAAACGATTCGGCGAATGTCACAGTTGTCAAGTCTTGTCTACTTGTCGTGATCATCTTCATCAAATCAATCAATATAATGATGTAACAAGACAGATGCGACTATATCGAATACACGTGGCAGCTTGTCGAGTACTGTAGGGCAGAAAGATTTCGCTTGCAAGATGTCTTGGTCGTGAAATCTCATGTTATTCAGAGGCACTCCATCCAGCTCACTGACCGACACCAAGAAGTGAATAAAGAGACCGCGTATGTTCCATGCGCAATTAGCACGTATCATATGGAGAATCTTTCAAAAAGGAAAGACTCTTGATTACGCCCAAACACAAATTTCATACCTCTTGAATTACCTTGGTCTGATCAGAGTCTGTTTTCTGGGCTCAATAACTCGAAACACACTGGATTGAGAAAACATGGAGCTACTGCACTAACTACAGCGCACCTACATGTATACACTAAAAAGTCTACATGTACAATCAAAATAGACAATTTTAAGTTTTTTAAAACTTTGCCTTGACTCGCGAAAATATTCTGCCACGACTATGAGCATTATGAATGTCCAACGTTCGGCATTCGCGAAAATTTCATGCCGCGAAATGTTTCTGTTCTTCAGTATCATTGATGACGGTAAAAGGTAAAAAAGGCTACGGTGCCACGTTGGCCTGAACATTGTGAATACATAGAAATGATTTTATAATCAGAAGCCATAATTTGAATAAGAATTCAATGCGAATTCCAAGTATCTGAACGAGGAAGAAACATCTCGACATTGCATTGAATTGATTCTGCGAAATCATGAATGGAATCCAAGCTTTTGAAGTCTCATGTTTAGAAGCTATAATTGATTAAGAAATAGATGCAAAAACCCAAGCAACTTTGGTCTGAATGAGAAGAAAAATCTAAGATTTCACTGATTCTAAAACTCAGTAAACAAATCCAAACTCGTGATGATGACAATAATCGGCGTCTTTCATTTCTAGATTCAAACACTGCGCAACTTTTTGTCATAGTGGATCAAAAGACGATTTATTTCTTTGGTATGCATGAAATAGACGTTTTCCTCCTTCCTTTCATGATTTCCATTGCAAATACCATTACCACATGCTACTATATGTATACGGGGACACATTCACTAAGAAACATCAATCATGCAAGCATATTCTATCATTGTGGAAGAATGAAACATGTTGTGGTACGTGAATGATGTGAACGCTATCGTAACCTATATCTTTTAACGTTCAATTTCAAATGCGACATCGAAATCAAATGTGACATCAAAAACTAATGAGAATTTGATACTTTCAAAAGTTAATCCAAGTTTGAAGAGACTTGACTCTTCATAAAGCCTATGATACTTAAGCATATAAACCTGACTTAATTTAGTCAAGTATATACAATAACATACAATGGAACATTTCATTTTCATGGTGGAAATTTTAATCTTCGTCACCCGTAAAACTGCGCACGGTTCGGTCCAGGATTTACCACTACACTTATGGATTATTAAAAGTTCCAACCTGCAGTTTTTCGTGACTTTTTACGTTTTATTACGTTTCCAAATATTGATACAGTATATAAGGTACACCGATGAGTACTTTCCTACGAGAACATTTTGTTTATGCACATACTTATAAAAAACTTGGGTGAAAATGAAAGTACATGTAGTATTGTTGACTGCAATACCTCCAAACATTACGGTCTCAAAGTTTTGTTCTGTAAGGTCTGCCGAAGGTGTTATTGGATTGTTTTTGATGGTCGACTCACTGAAGGGGATAAGTTCGCCTGTTACCCGGGATGTCCCGCCAAACACATGTTGATTAGAATCTATTGTGAGAGGAAGGTCCCAGGTGCACGCAGTGCTTTGGGTGGATCTCGCCTCTTCTGTGATAACAAGGGCTTATTCAGAAATGTCAATGATGCGTGGGCATATTCTCAGTGTAATATGTTATTATACCAACGTCCAAACAGACAAGAATAGCTGTTTTCACCTGTGTCACCTTTGGTAAAACCGTTAACTATTAATTATTTCCACACATGCACTATCATCAAGCACTTTGTATCCATCGCCCTGTGCAATGTGACGAAATCGCGTTTCCGTAAATAGAGTGTCATTGAAAATCGACGTGGGTGAAAATACATCACAACAGTAACAAATGAGTACTCAATGCCCGAATTGACATATGTGTTTAAATTGCGGTCATAGAGGGAAACCACACATAATGAAATTCGAAACTGCAGACGCTAGTTTTGTTACGGCTGTAATCTCAAGTGGAGAGCTTGATTTTGGTTTGCGGAATCCAGCAGCGATTTTGACTGTTGAGCACATAAAAGTTGAATACAGTCTCGTATTCTTAAAACGAAGGCAATCTTCACAAGCCGTATTATGGACTTATTTCAATGTGGTATATGCAGGCCTAAAGAAAGATATCAGTGACTTTGAGGGGCCGAATAGTTCCCATATTTAATTAATGGAAATGGCTTACGTATCTATTTTGATAAGGGTGCGACAAAATGGTATATTTTTCTTTCGATTTAGTGTTGGTCAGGCAAAGGCCACTGGCATTAATCCATATTTTCAACAACCTCAAAGTTGATCAAACTGCCGTTCAATTTCCACTGCATGGCAAGTGCCTTTAAAACGTCTGTTATCATTCTCACCCTCCGAGTAAATTACCTTGACAGGTTTTAACTGTACACCACAAGACATGTTAGTATCAGTCAAGCTACACAATGGTATAGTGGGGCTGGTTAAGACAATTCTGACAAATCCTAAAAGTCCTCCTTCCTTCCGATGTTCATCTCTTCCGCCACGACAGTCAACCGAACCTTTATTAACTTTCGATGTTGCCTGGGTGTCCATACATTTGTAGTGTTAAACATGATGGTCGCTAAAAATAATACAACTTCATTCATTTCTGCTTCTGCTTTCCATTTCTTACCACAGATCTAACACAATTGGAAAAAATCGGGTAAAAATCACGAATGTGGTTTAAAAAATGTCGTCATACTAAGTATTTCAAGGGTTTGTGTCAGGTCAGTGACTCCATTTTCTATTATGGTCTTTGAAAAGAAATGCCATTACCCATCCCGGTTAATTCACGTACGATAACTCGTGCGCTATTAAACACAGTGGCCTGATCTTGAATCTGAAAGAGTCACAATTGGCATACTATACATGTATGTATATTGTCAATGTTGTGTCAAAGCAGTGCCTCCCTATCCTATAAAACTAATTCATAGCTCTAATGTGGAAATTCCATTATCCCTGTGACTTGACTTGGTGTAACTCCTGCTAACACCAGTGCCTCTCCCCCTACAAGTCTGATTGAATACAAATTCCCTCTGGTTATTTTGGAACAATTTTTCGCCTTATTTGTTTCCCACAATGTAGACCCATGTCACCAAACAAACGAAGCTTATTTTTTATTTGAACTTTATTTTCTGTGGACAAAAATAGCACGATTCCCTGAGGGTACATCTTCTGTACTTGTGTGTATGGCTGTACACTAAAAGGTATGGCACAATCCACCTGATCTTGAGGAAGAAGTAATGTTTTTCTAATTCACCTGGCAAATGTCCCCCAGAAGTCACGAAAAATGTGCATGTTTTGACAGTGATTTTTGCCGAAAATTTTCATAAAGCTAGCTACGCCTCTTGATATGTAATCAGCTTGACCATGCCAGTAGTTTGTGCGGTAGGAATTAACTCAGTTCAAACTATCCTAATATACTTTAGATCTCTCTATTGGGCATCAATAAGATCTGCTCTGTGATCATAAAGTTCATTTGAAAGGCCTAAAAGTTCATGATCCCAGCCTTGTAAGTCTATATTTGGTGTCACATTACCATTCCAATATGTACTATAGTATGTCATGTTTAATATTACCATTGTAACGGATCATGATCTATCAATTATCGTCTTGGTGGAAGTGTTATTGATATACGTCCATTGGTAAATAAAGCCACAGAAGAGTTTTTAATGATCGATGTTTCGAGCGGGGCATCTCGGTACACTTATCCAACTGATCGAGTCTTTTATAGAGCGGGGCATCTCGGTACAACTACCAGATCTGCTCAAATCTTTTAAAGAGCGGGGCATCTCGATACAACTATCAGATCTGCTCAAGTCTTTTATAGAGCGGGGCATCTCGGTACACTATCAGATCTGCTCAAGTCTCTAAAGAGGGGGGCATCTCGGTACACTCTCAGATCTGCTCAAGTCTTTTATAGAGCGGGGCATCACGATACAACTATAAGATCTGCTCAAGTCTCTAAAGAGGGGGGCATCTCGGTACACTATCAGATCTGCTCAAGTCTTTTATAGAGCGGGGCATCTTGGTACACTATCAGATCTGCTCAAGTCTCGAAAGAGGGGGGCATCTCGGTACACTATCAGATCTGCTCAAGTCTCTAAAGAGCGCGGCATCTCGGTACACTGTCAGATCTGCTCAAGTCTTTTACAGAGCGGGGCATCTCGGTATGTCAGATATGCTCACGTCCAGACAATGCCAATGGTTGAGTACCTTTATGATATAATAGTCACGAATGGATCATCAACTTAACCCAATCGATAGTGCCCGCCTTCTTAACATATCGGTTGCAATTGCTACACCAATGATGAAATCAACGTAGCGATTTCATATTGCAACGTCGCAATCGATCAAAGAATCGACGTTTGTGAGAAACGCCAAAACTGAGTTCCAAAATGTTACCTCGGTCCTGGTTCTTTCTTAAAACACGGTAGCTTGTTTCAGTTCTAGAATCCTGGCCAAGAAAATGTAGGACGCTATGCTCCGCCTCGAGATCCTGGATACCCGAATGTTTTCTTACTGTTTCATTGTAAGGTGACTTTTTATCAACAGTAATTCTCATGCCTAAATTATTCTATCGTTCCAGGAGGATCTGCCCAACCGGAACCGGAAGGTGCGCGATCCAGCGCTTTGTGATAATTGATGGTCAGTCCTGCAGCAGTTGTTGTGGATGCTGGATAAACGATGTCAACTCGACGCTAATTTTCGAGTAATCTTCAACAGAGACTGTTAAAGTTATATTCAATGGATTATACCAAAACTCAGTAAACGACTCTGAAGTCCCTATCAAATCTTGTTTATACGAAACAATAGTTTAGAACTCGAACTTCGTTGACTACACGGAGTGAACGTTGGTGCTTGGAAAATGTCTGCCGCGTTAACACTTGGTAAATGCTGGTGAAGTTTTGTGACAGAGGGTCTCCTTCTGTGCTGAAAACTCTCTTGTGGCGTATGTTCACGTGTGCTACATGTATATTTGGAAACTGTTGAAATATAAATGGTGGACTAATGTAACTGAAACTAGATAGCTGTAAATATCATGGATAACGGTTCGTACAGTAAACTTGCGATGGTGGTCAGTTCCTAGCATACAGTAATTGCGGGACCTAATCAGGTTTCTTTCACGAGTTGTACATGTAGCTGTAAAACGGATCTGATATAGGAATATAGAATAATTCAAGAAGTACATGTCATACATGAATAATATGACATAAGTAGGAACTAGTCTGTTGTTCGCGATACATACTGTTCTGTAGTTATGAATTATTCGAGAACGATGTACATGTACATGTACATACTAGTATAATGTGGGTGCATTTGTACTGCTCGAAGACTAGGGAACCAGCAATGCAATAGGTTTTTGGGCGTCTTCACGTGTTGTTGTGGAAAGACAATCGCATTCCAGAGGATTATTAATCAAATACACTGTACAAGTCATGACTTCATGTACAGCGACGCATGGCATTCATGTGACGTCATCAATGGCTTATTTCGGTGCTTTGAGCATGATACGATGAGGATAATCATAATCATCATGATTACTCGTTATTTGTATCATGGAGGTCTGTGTTAAAACTGTTTGTATTAAATTGGCATTGTCAACTGAGCAGCTTTTGGGTTAAATAGTCTATAATTACTCAACTCGCAACTCCTGAAGCTTTCTGAGAAGCGCATTGCAATTCTTTCGCTTTTTCAAATAATTTTTTTTTCGCTAAGTTAATTTTCGCGAATCTTAATTTTTTGCAAAATTCGCGGAAAAAAATTTAACGGTTTACAGTATTTATCATCTCTACCTATCTCTAACTATGGCCAAAATAAGGCGGATATTTAGTTTCTGGTACATGTAGTGGCAAAAATGGACCAATGAATTGTCATAGCGTACAATTTTCATGACTGTGTATAAATTGTAAATTATGATTATGGTAAGAAAATAAATTGATACATTTATAAGAATGCTGCGACCCACTTCTTTCAGCCAGTGTCGACATATCTTTAAAAAACAGAAAGGAATTGAGTGTGGTATCTGTTTGGTCTTCTCCCAGGAACGAGGAACTTCAAATCTATAGACCACCTCATCAAATAGTTCAAAGGTGGTGATGTTAGTGGGCTCTGCTCACGGGTGGTTTCAATTCTAGCAGTTTTAACCTTCGCTAAGTGTTTTTCAGATAGATCTGGCCAAAGGTACTTAGCTGACCTCTTGTCACAATATTGTAATACAATGTAGTCATGTAAGTAATGCTACACAGCCCTCCATGGGCAACAGGCTTCACTTGACACCGTGAAAGAGCACTGGTTCGGCCTTCTCTAAGGATCATCAAGTGTTGTGCAACACTACTACCTTTGGGTAAATGTGATCTGCCCACATCCCTGAGTTCAACTGAGTACCTTTGGCCATAACGATATGAAAACACTTTTTACCAGTCAAGCAAGGATCCCGAATTGCCACGAGTTTCAATGGCTCAAAACCCTTCAGTGAGGCTCATCGCAAATGAAAATGGAGTTGACGCATGTAATGGTAATAAATGATCGCCAGACGGGATGAGAGTCCGGTAAGTCGGGTCGTTTTCTCAACAGATGCAGGTGAAGGACGATGGCCAGATTGAGGGTATCATCAAACCGAACACCGGTAGGTCTGAGGAAATGTTTTTGATTTCGACTTGATCTGACTTTTCTTGGTCAATATTTGTGATTCATATCCGAATCTTACATGAACTAAAGAGTATTTCAGATAGATCGGGCATTGCTGACCTCTTGTTACTAAACAGCCCTTGGCGGCTGGTGGTGTCGTATAGTTGACCGGCTTCACATGTAGTTGACACCGTGAAAGAGCACTTTGGCTATAGGCGGACAAGGGATAATCTAATGCAACACAAGTGTCTCCTTGGTGAATGCAATCTGGTCACATTAGTACCTTCGGCCAGAACACTTCACCAACAGAAAGAACTTGAATTTTGGAATGCGGAAACCAGAGTACAAAATGTACTACAAAAACGCGTCTACTATCAGTTTCTAGAAAGTGAGCCACTTTTGGAATTTGGCCCAATGCCTATACATATACCAGTGCTCGTCAACCAATTTCATGGACAGATGACTTGACGCCAGTTAGCCACATTCGATAAACCACAAAGCCTTCTGACTGTCACGAGATGACACTGTGAATGACCTATCCCATTGGCAAAGCACCTTTTCTTGCTAATTCCTGTCCATACGCGTACAATATTCAATCAACTTATCACACTTCGTTGAGTGAGTAAGCCAAGGTAAGCCTTGCTGAGCCAAGCCCTTTGAGCGAGGCGCAAGCCATAGAGGGTTGACGTTTTTTACCCGGCCTCACAAACAGAAAACATCTCGGAACTTCTGGGTACTCCTGTACAGATAGACCATCCGGAATGGACATAATCGTTAAGACCAGAAAATACAATGTGAAAAAGACCAAGTTATTGACATGGTTCATGCAGAATACAGATTGTTGAGTGTCATGCCGTGTCGTCTAACATGTACATGTATTTGAATTATGTTCTCAAATCTTTTTAAAATAACATTTTCGTACCTCAACGCGGAAAGCATGAAATACTCTTCCTATATATGATCTCGTACTAAAAACATATGCACCATTTTTTTCTGATTTCAATATATTGTGCCCTGGGGTATTCCAAGTTTACCACTCTCATAATACTGTTTTAGCTGCATAAACTCAATAATAGCCAAATGTGGCACAAGGTGGTTTGGGGTTATTTAAAGATTTTAACACTCGATAGTGGTAATGTGGCTGAGAGCCAAATGGGAGGATGTGAAAAATACGAAATGCGCATAAATCCTAATGTTTCCCCGAAGGCAATCTCTTACTTTATTTAAGGAGGAGATAGCATATATTGTATCGTTTCACCCATTATTCTTTCGGGTGGCGGGCGAATAAACCTTTCTAAATTGCCGTTTGCTACTTAAAAAATGTTGTTTTCATTTCTGATTATAACAAGAAGAAAAAAAATATTTGTGAAGAGATAAAGTTTTTTTAAAACTCTTTGATGAATGACATGAATGAAAAGCCAAAACAGGTTAACAACTTTATGCTGACATCGATATGCCAGGACTATCTCTCATGGTGCTATCATTCCGAGATCTGGAACATTGACAAAATATAGAACAACCAGTGGATGATCAATGGGCCTTAGCCAACTCTTTCCAGGCGTCTTTTAAAATCAAATATTGTGCCCTCTGTCGATATGTCGGGCAATCAATCGAACATGCACATGAAACTGGTGAGATCTCGATACTTGGAGGCGAAAGTCCTGGATGAAAACGTTGAAAGATTGTTAGCCAAGTAATGCTCTATTTTCTATAGCAATACAGTACCTTATCATGAAAACAGAATAAGACATGTATCTACATTCACCCGGCACCCCCCACCTGAAATTCTTCTTTAGCGCCAAGCCGGTTCAAACATAAGAAACATCTTTATTTCTGCGCCAATCCATTTCAAAAAAAGATTCGAACTACAATGATTCTATGAAAAAAAACTAGGTGGCGCATTGTGGTCAAAATAAGTCTAGTGTCTCTGCGAAATTCCTCCGAGATATATTTGGTTTCCTTTTACTTTCCTACAAGATATATGCTCCCTGATTGTATATTGTCATCATTCATCATTAAAGCGCCAACTGTCAAGTTGTTCGCGGTAGATCTCATCCCCTTTCAATATATATCTTATTTGACAATACTTAAGTTAGATGATTCACGATTTTGGGGCACAGCCTTTGAATTTTCATAGCCAACGCGGGCTAAGTTTCTGCTATTTCTTGTGCCTATGACAATAAAGACGTGTCTTCTTTTTAAGTTGTGCTTACCAATACGACATACCAGATGACAGGGTATGTCTCCCGGTACTTTACATTCTATTCATACTTTAGCAGGTCATATCATTGAAATATCGCCGAGCTATTTAGTTCGTGCATTGCAACTAAACCATTCACGTATGAAATATATTCAGCCATTGAAAACCCACATATAGACGCCCAGTTTATCTATAAGAGAGAATAATACAAACATTCAACGCATTAAAATTTTAACCTAGAACAGGTTTCAAAGACTTGGGCTTCATTTATCATCAGAGGTCGTCCATGGTAGATTCTCGCAGTCCAGATAGACAGTCTTGTACACGTAATCATGGACTACACAACTTTACTCTAGAGACATCTCGCATCAAACTACAGTCATGTCGGAAAGGAAGTCAAAGAAAAACAAGGCCGGATCCCTGAAGCAAAAACCGCTAGTGGAGTCTAAGGCGATACAGTTAGGCAAATGGGTCCTTGGCCACGAACTGAACAGGAACGACTTGGCCCTTATCAGGGCACACATCGAGAACAATGTTGGCTCCCATCGCCAGGACTCGCTTACAAAAACCCGTTTGAGGTTTTACGAACGTGGACTAGCTAGCGGTGACAAACCATCTATTCTGTCTTTCGGTCTGGAACAATTCTACCCGATTGAGGACATTAAGGAACTTTCGAGAGATGAGAAGCATACAAATGTGATATTCTGTATAATCAAGTCCCCCAAACTCGTGTACGAGGTCGTGGCATTTCGGTGCCCGACGGAGTACGAGGCACGCCAGTTGGCTGAAAAATTCAAGGAAGTGAAGGATCGGAGCGGAACAGGATTTAATATTGACTTGAAGGATCCCCCTGACGGTCAGGAAATGAACTGGTCAATGAAGACCACAGAGTTGAGACACATTCGTGACGTCAATGCCATGTCAACGGTCAATGGCAATGCCTATGAATCTACTACAGTTACAGAAGCAAATGGAGGAATATCGAACGTGCATGTCGACAAGACCACCAAGACCTTGCACATTACTACTTCAGGGGTTCATGAGCAGGTGCCCGATGATGACGAGGAGACGTATGCAAAGGTTGACATGAGCAAGAAAAGGGCTGCCCGGGAAGCTGCTGCTGCTGCGTCTGCCACGACCACTACTACCTTTGTGACGGAGGAGGTATTACCAAACCAACACTCACAGCAGCAGACGACAACTACGGTTGTTAAGAAAACGATGGATGAGCCGGTCACTTTCGAGGTGAACGTTCCCAGCCAGGAGAAGACGGTTGAAGTGACAAAGGAGACCTTTGTCGTCCCTGCGCAGACTCAACAACAGCAGACAACTGTTGTCAAACAAGCCAACTTTGTTGTGCCCGCCCAAACTACACAGCAGACGAGAGTTGTCAAAGAATCCAGTGTTGTTGTTCCTACCCAAACTACACAGCAGACGAGAGTTTTCAAAGAATCCAGTGTTGTTGTTCCTGCCCAAACTACACAGCAGACGAGAGTTGTCAAAGAATCCAGTGTTGTTGTTCCTGAACAAACTACACAGCAGACGAGAGTTATCAAGGAGAACTTGGTCGTTCCGAGCCAGACGTCCCACAAAGTCGTCAGACAAACCCAGTCGGCGCCTGTGGTTCAGCAACAGACCACGAAAACTGTGGTGAAAGAAGCTAATGTTGCCCCTACCACACAGCAGACGACTAAGGTTGTGAAGGAGGTTCACGCGGTGCCAAGACAACAGTCCCAAGTCGTCAGGGAGGTTCATACAGCACCGAGGAATTCAGTGATGGTCAAGGATGTTGAATATAACGAAGTGGCCATATTGAAAGCACGTGTCATTTCACTGGAGCAGGAGAACAGGTATCTACGGGAGCTGTTGAAGCAGCATTCAGTGAACGACAAGGATTTGGAGGTATTCATGAGCAAGGAAACGGTCACAAATGGACCTCTGGTGGATTCTGTTGTTATTGTCGGTGATGGACAGCACAGTGCACACCAGACCGTGAAATACTCAAAGCAGGGGGAAGCCGCGATAACCGTTGGAGACTACAGGACCGCGATGACCAGGACTGATTCAGAACGAAGTCTTGGCTCTTTTGTTAAAGTCCGCCAGCACCGTGGCAGAGGTGGCATGGATGATTACGTCAGTGGAAGTCTCAGGAGTTTGCAATCAGGAAGTTTGTACGCATCGTCCATCCGTGGAAGCAACATCTACGCTGATGGCCAAAATCCATACGTGCACTCAAGAGTGCACGGACATCAGAAAAATACAGCTCTGAATATGCACCACCATTCGCATCACGGGGACATCATCACCCATACCATGGCCACTCCTAACGCAGGCTATTTACTTGTACCGCAGGGAACCTTCAAGAAATCTTCAAAACTCGGTCACACTTACATCACCAAGCCCATAGAGAAGGTGTACGCTCATCCTACTCCAGCCTACCCCGATGTTGTGGATGGGTCTATCAGCATTAGTGATGATGAAGAAGAGGTATTTGAGGTGGAAGCGCCAGTTCCAGTGAAAATCGTATGAGACTAATGCCGAAAAGCGCACAGTTCTCTTCTGAATGATGTACAGTGTAAAAATAATTCTGTAAACTTCTAAAACTTGAATTGAAGCGAACTGGACTAAAGTGTTCGGTAATCGGCAGGAATTAAGTCGGCCTGTTCTGTAAAACGCAAATTCTTCAGGGAGCTATAGTTTTAAATAGTTATTGCGAATCGGATACAGGCGGTGACATTTTTAAACGACAGTAAGACTAATGATAGTTACTACTGTTGTTAAATATAACTCTTGTTATATTTAAGACTGTGAGCGGGATTGTACTACTGACGCCAGGCGAGCTGTCATCTACCAGAGGCCGCATCGGACCCGTGTAGACTCCTCGAGTTCAACGCCATGTGGCCACGGGGTTAGATGAAGGAGAGCAGGTTGAAAATGCTGGTGCAAAAAGGTGACGAAGTGCCAATTTTACTGGCCAAAACCTAATGGAACGCATCAGGACAGCCAAGTTCAATGCGTCAGATTAGCTCAATGCAATGTTCAACTCTTTTGTATTCACATCAGACCTAAAATGGCCTCACGTTGAATATGATACTACCTCAATTTTCATTGGAAAAATGGCACGCCACGACTTTTTCGCACTTGCATCTTCAGTTGATGAGGACCACAATACGGATTCTGAGGGCCACAAAAAGGATTCATTGATGGTGGTAATGAACGATTCGACGGTGATGATAGACACTTCTCAAGAAGTCATTCCTTTCAAACCTTTTAAGGTTTTTCAAACCTTTTAAGGTTTTTCAAAACCTTAAAAGCCTTTATTTCTAAGAGTGCACATCTACCTTGCGCATTTGCTCGACCAGCTGTACCTCAGTGTCATAAGAGTTTAATACATTGTAATATAGGAACTGATATATCTGTAGAACGTATATTTAGGTAAAATAGGACGTTTTTGCAAGGACATACATGTACGGACATAAATACACTTGATAACAACAGTAGACAAACGACGAATTTTAACTGAACCTCATAATGGACTACTATTTAAACTTGGAATAGTGATAACAAATACACGTTGCAAAAATTACCCATGGCAGCTATAAAGTCGAATTCATTTAGGAGTTACTCTTTCTGAATTACCTTTTCACAGATCGAAATAGAAGCGATAAAGTTTATGTCAAAGCCGCAGAATATGGTACACCTTTTACCCCTGAAATAGGCTGCGAAACAGACAAGCCATTTCAGATCCAGCACCCAACAGACAGCAGCCATGTGGCGGTTGCTGTTACCCTTGGCAGCCCCAAACGGCAATGTGCGCCATCTCATTCGAGAGAGTAGTGCATGTGATAACATGTTATGCATTCCCCCTTAGATCATTCTCGCTTCAATGTTGATGAAAGAAAGTTTTTTTCTTTCCAAAAAGAGTAACTGCAAATGGGATTTTTAACTTTAAAGCTGCCAGTGTAAAACACCGTGTCGTTTCATCATTGGATTCTCGGATGTAGGCCTACATTATATTGCATTATATGAGTTCACTGGACGGTGTACATTCCATGTACATATTACATGTACCTTTTAGTAACATTATGTATACATGTACTGACCTCAACGTTTTATTCTCAGCGCAAATTTTAATGCTGACCTCAAACGGTCTCTAACCGTTTTGTCAGTAAATCCAAAACGGGATGGGATTTCTCTATAGTATAGTGGCCTCGATCCCACGGTATGATAAGTTACGGCCTGATCCAGCGAACATTGGAAGAGAAGTTTGGAATTTTGCTGCAGCATCTCAAACCTTTTTCAAACGTCTGTCAAGGTTGAGCAATGTACCTTTTGGGGCCCAGCCTTCAATAAACTTTTGAGAGTACAGGGACTCGTTCGGGTGGAATACAGAAATTACTATAATCGATTGAAAGTATTTAGGAACAGCAGATCACTGTATAAAAAGTACCTGTTATAGGCGCACAGTGGCTACAATGTATGTATACCATTGTATTAACGATGTACATTATTTGAAATGCTCCCTTTTCCAACAAATGTATGGCCATAATACGCATATTTGGCCGAATTGTGAATAAGCCGTTGGTTCGAAGGTCGGTCAAATCGGCCCTCGATACTTGAATGTATACGTGACATCGTTAACAGTATTTATCAGAACATCTTTATTTGTAATTTATCTGTTTATATGAACCATACGAATAATAATTGACATAGATGGACGATATAGTTGTTTTCATTTTTATGAGAGACAGAGACCGACACATCGGAGGTCGTGCGCTCTCATGCCTTTTTGTGACCCTTTTTTGACCACATGGTCTCTTCAATCACTACTCATGGTCATGTGCTTTATATACCACGGCCTCTCGTGTCCCAGCATGTCAAGGCCGGCGGACCTCATCGTGAGAGCTCGAGACAGAACTGGTCGCTGACAATCTGACACACATGCAGACTAATGCGGTGTCTTGGTTATTAGTGACCCCGATCCCACGGTCAGTCAGGCAATGATGCCCGTTTTGCCAACTGTCGCCAATTCAGGCGACAACCACCCCGAAACTCCCCGATTCGACTATGCTATGGCGATAACGCATTGCGTAGTACATTGTATGTACAGCATTTTACACAGTATGTGTGGGCATGGGGGGGGGGGGGGAGGGGAGCTGTCATATTTGTGGGTGTGGAGAATGAACTCCCCGAACTGGCGACAACTTGCAAAACGGGGATCCTTGTCGGTAACGCCCTCAGCGAGATGACATGGAGGAGGCGTTTTCCTGCAATATAATATTCTAAACGACTTTTTTCACACTTCATGATCAGCGACGAACGCATAATACAGTACAGTGTACTCCCACAACTGGTTATTAAAGTGCATTACATTTCTCGCAGACGAAAAAGGTCCTATTTTGATATGAAAGGTTCGGTAAACCTTGTTATATTGAAAAGATCTCAGACTAACACAGCTTGCTAACATCTCTATAGGTGTTTACAACCTAGATTGTCAGAGTCACTGCTGGGAGGCATAAAGCACATTTGAAGGCGCTTTCATTCAGCGAACAACCGCAAATGTTGAATCATGTCCCCGAGCAAATGAAAAATCATTCGTGTATATTTTGTAATAAATTGATTTCATCATGTTCATTCGACTTCAAACCGCAATGGTAATAATTAAAGGCCCAGGCCCACTCTGTCAAAATGTGAAAAATTCATATTGTGTAAATACAATGTCATGTACATCCATACTTTACATGTAGATACCAAGTTTTAGCGATTTTACATTCATAACGCGCCACCGATTTGTGAATTTCTCTTTTCCTGAGCCACCACTTAATAAAAATGAACACGAATGGCATTTGTATACCTCTTTAAGGACCAATGTCAGTCAAATACCCAAAATTACTGTTGTTCTCCTTTTTCTGAAAGCTTCTTATGGATCAATGCTGATGACAAAATATGTTTGTGGTATATCTGGAAGGCAGAAATTCCTCTAGTTTACGACCTGACGCAAAATGATACTTGAACCAGAAAACTCATCAATATTCAATGTTTATACAAAAATAAAAATTGGACTGGCGCAAAATCTTTTTCTTCCACTTGACAAGCCTTTCCCTGATGTTTGAAAACATTTCTATTTCAAATGCATGCCCCAAAAGCGACCAATTACTTTTGCCTGACTGGCGCAATTATCAGCAAATTGAAAATATCATTACTTTTATTTGTTGACACTTTCGTCTTTATTGAAGACACTTTTAGGTCATCATAAAGTGAACTTGATTTGGATGGAAAATTTAAACGATTTTTATGCATGATTTGATTTAAAGGAGGACTAAAGGCCGGAGTTATGGGGTAAATTTTGGCCGTCTACATATATATGTGACAGCTACATGTACATGTACGTGGTATCAAAAACAGGGTTTTTACTGGTGGTATCATATGCACATTTATGACCCGTCTGACCAGCTCAGATTGCCAAACCTCGGCTCCGCCTCGGTTTTGGCCAATCCGCTCCATCCGAGGGGTTTTGGTGAGACAATCACTACCGACAGTGAAGTTTCAATTTCTATTGTAAAACATCTCTAACTTGTGGTGCCGAGTTTTGAATGCTTTTTGGCTGCTTCCTTATTGTGCACCAACCCAAGCGGTTATATCAGGATATTTCGCTCAATACATACTCAATCTCTTTAATGAACCATTCGTAAAGATGGAGTCATGTTGTAGACCCTGTTTGCAAGTGGACGCAGAATTTCTTGTTCGCTATATTGGTGTAAATTCACTTGGGAAGCCTTCAAAGGCGCTTGGCTTCAGACCAACCGTCCCAGCAAATGGATCATCCTTTGCACGGGTGATTCGGCCTGTTCATTAAAGAACACTAAAGCTTGTCAATACTCATATACCAGACACATTCCGTATATTATATTTCACATATATAGAAGTCATTCGGCCAAAGGCCTGGCAATAAAGTGTCTAACATGCTGTACAATTTTGAAGAATGAATACCACAGGCATTCATAGTCAGACTTCATAAATTTCAAAAGATTTTTCGATATTTTCCGACAAGTAGGCGTCGAACGTATATATACGATATATACACATTGAAAGGTGCTCAAACATAACTTCTGTGCAACTGTGCAGCCGCCAAACAAAGAAATAATTCATGCACCTTTTGGCAAGGAACTGATCATCATCTTGAAAGAAAGTCATCAGATTTATTACTTTCAACCTGCGGTATACGGCAGTCGTGCTCCTACATTTTGACCTTGCGTACATATTACGAAGAGCTGCTTTTTTTCATTATTTCACGATGTAAGCAACCATTTCAACCATGTAGCCCATTATAAATGTCAACCCAATCGGCCTAACATTACTATTGTCATCTTCACCAGGTCACCAAATAGAAATGATATGACATACAGTTCAGTTAAAGTTATAGGTAATTTTAGGTTTTCCGCCATTACTTTTATGACATGTACAACAGTAAAAACCAGTCTTTTCATTTATATAACTGGCCAGGCAGACCAACAAAAAGTTATGCAAATAAACTTCATCATCGCCAGAAACTACTGGTGTGTGTGTGTCCCTGTGCCCTTCGTTTAACCAGAGTCTTTCCTGGTTCAACACTGGCGGGAACTCCGACTTCTTGCAGGCCAGACAGGTCTTCGGCGAGGGTCCAGACCAAAGTTGGATCGTAGCGTTGGTATAAGACATAGGAGGAGGCTGCCCCTCCACATTTACCGGGCTGCTGAGGCTCATGGCCCAACAACTCATTCCTTGCATCGCCATCGATATAAAACGAAGTACCATCACTCGCACTTTTGATGGCATAAAAAACCATCCAATCATGTTGCAGTTAAATAAGTTGGGTTACAGTTGTTTCCCCGAAGGGCTATTCGATCGGGATCATGACGCATTGCGTAGTTATCCATCCCTACAATAAACTTGCGTCCCGGGACTCGCAGCCACATTTCAAATCGACGAGCCGTTTTCCCCGGTGGATGAGAGATTAAAGTAAATGTTTGCTGACGAACTATCATCAGATCATAGAAATGTTTTAATGCTCCTCAACGATTAGTTTTATTTTGATGAACTGCCGATGTTGTACGGATATAGACGGTTGTCTCCTCTTCTGTAATAATTGTTCCAGAGGCGGCACGGTCTACATGTATATCATTGGAACTGATACCCCGGGATGCGATTGAAGGCGATGAGGTAAGTTTTACTGTCCTAATTTAGAGCGGCTTCCTTTCTTTATTTTCAAAATTTCTATATAATTTTTGTACAAGGATGTACACGCAATCCGCTGAAAATGACTGACCCGTTTGAGGACATCACCCTTGCAGCAAACGGGAAAACCTGCGGGGCCTCTCACACGTCCCCAGTGACTATCGTTCACGGGCGAAGAATCTCTTCTGAATTGAAAGCCATTTGGTGAAATTTCAAGAGGTTCGGCCACGTTGATGGCATGCATGACAGAAGATAAGTAAATACTTCAAGGCCTATGTATGAGCCTTTGTATCCATGGGATGGGCGAACTATCAATTCAACGACGATTCATTCATTTGATTTAATAAGGTTTTGGAATGTACTGGTTTTGGAGAAATCCGTTTCCACCTCGGTGCCCAATCGGGTAACAGTGGTCATGGACCTTCGTAGATTCGCAAGAATCGTCAAACATAGAGGGATGGATTGCATATGTTCATCCCTCAATTTTATCAGTCACGAAAAACCCGGCCGGGTCCGTCGTTACCGGGAATTCATTCCCAAATCGAGAGACGACACCGCGGTTTGTATGATGAGGTTGGAGGTTATACCAGTTATTAAGTACATATAAGCCAAATGTTGATTTAAATATAAGTGCCATTTGTCCTACAAGATATCATCACGAAAAGTAAACCATCGTCTTTACTCGATTTTCGTCAACTTTGCTGAAAGCATTGAGTAACAATGAGACATTACTTCGCCAACAATATTGAACGTGACACCGACACATACTTGAAGAAATATTCTCTACCCAATTGTTTATTTGCGTGTTCTTTTTTGTGTAAATGTACATAAAGACTACTTTTATTACACTTTTTCTTTCTTAACTTTACATTTATTCGATGACATGTAGACATATCGTGTTGCGGCGGTAACTGTTTTAAAGAATGTTGTCAACATACGTGTGTACATGTACGCATGTAAGGTCGCCTCTCCTATTTCAATATGATTGGGACACCCGAATATAAACATGGGCCATGTAGTGCGAATATGCATTGTTGTACATTATGGAGAAAGAAGATTTGTTGCAGTTGATATATGTATTATGTACTGCAACACAACGTATGGTGTACGCATGTTGGAGGTCCAGACGCCATTTAATTACTGCTGCGTTTGGCTGTCGAAAGCATATGCGGGGAGCAAATATTATATTGCGCAGCGCAGTAAACTGGTCCCAGCTGATGAGATGAATTTTAAAGTGGATTTAGTAAGGATTAAACAGTCATCGAACGTCATCAATTTGACTTTTAGTCTGGTGGTTTTTCGTCTGTGACTGTCTATGAGAAATCAACTGCTTGGGCTTGCACATGGCGTTACATAGAACTACACGATATTCAAAGGTATTTGGTATTCGGTATACTAGCAAAACCATATATTTGTGTACGCGTTTATGGTGTATCGGTACAGTTTACGCCTATGAAACGGCTATTGGAACGAATACGTTGTAACGTGTTGCGAATACCGTCTATCATGTACATGGTAGCTGTATGTAAACCCAGCCTAAGGCCGAATTTACTGTCACCCCCATGGAGCTGTTCGTGGGGGGGGGGGGGGGGGTCAATGTCATGAAGATTAGCCCTGGTAATCCTTTGATACCACAGCAGAACAATTGGAATCCAAGGCCTATTATAGATGCTAACGGACGTTGATTAATTAAGACAATAAACCGCTATAAACTTGAATCCTTCTAACTGCGAGGTTGGGGCAATTAACGTAATGACACTTTAAGTCCTTATAAATGTTTATACTATAGTTGAAATGCAAGCTGGTCGCGATTCGAGATACATTACTGTGTGAGCAAAAATATATAAATACCTCATAAATTTTTGTTGTAAGGCATGAAAACAGTCATTCATCAATTAGTCTTTCCTGTGATTTTGAAATTTATTTGCATGTTCAAGCCGAGGCATTAATAACCCGTTTGTTATATTATTCTTTTTGACTTTTCATATGCCATGCGCACCCTGTTGGCCATAATTACATGTAAAGTCCAAGAAAATGGAATAAGGCCCAAAACCTGAATACAAGTCCAATATAATAGAAACCATTTCTCATTTATTTGGTATCATCCAAAATCTTATACAAACTGATATGGTGTAATTATACATATTTTCATGAATGAATGCCTTATTTATTCACAAGAAAAGTCGTGTGATATTTGCCCAAAAGTCTAAACGCCTCTTCGCCACTGTAAAATGAAATACTAGACCTCACAGGCAAGTTATGACCTGATAATGGTGGTATGACTTTATGGGGCAGTTAATCATGCTTTGTATGCATGGGAGACCAGAAGACTAAGTTTTATTTTGAAATTCCTCCTTTGTGTACGTGTTTGTCCATATTTCTCTATTTGCACGGGTGGTTGGAATTGGGACAGCGCATTTCTGACCCAGCATGGGGTCATGTCAGTTCAGTTCAAGAGTTAAATCGCAGATGGCGTCCATGCTATGTAGGATTCTTACCATGTGTACGCGTACGATGCAATTCTTGTATCAGAGGCGTACGCACTGCATTGACATCCCTTCTCACGACTTCCAAGAAAATCCTGTGTCACGGGTTGTCTAAGTCTTCAATGGGAACTTTTCCCCCACTAATGGGCAATTTCACGATGTTGTTGGGTTAAATTCAACCGTCAAAAAGCCCACGCCGTAATCTAGAATATAGACTCATCACATCGTCGATCGTCGTCGATCGTCGTCATCCGGTTTCTTGTCGTCATTTCCCATGTAGAAAGGGGTATACACACCCGTGTCCCGGAAAAAGCCGGCAAAGGGTGCCTTTCGACAAAACGGCGAGCCGTGCGGGTGCTTTGCCTGCAAAAGCACCTGGAATTGCGAAATCAGCCGACTGCTGCATTAACAACTTAACTACAATCACAGCATTGGCACCAAAAAAACGTGAAAAGCTCCAATTTGAAACAAAAATTGCCGGTCGATTTGCAAATCTGCACTGTCACCGGGCATCACCCACTGAAGGGGGTGTGGATTGAAGCTATACTTACGCCCAGCATGAAGCTATGTTAGCGTCATGTTTATGTTAGCATCATGCTGCCAGCGTCTGCCCACTGTAAGCGTACTATTAAAACTTCCATGGACACAGAATGTGCATACCCCTTCTTTGGCATAGCCTACCCAGCTTTGTTTTTTATGCTTAAACAACCCAAGCAAATATATGAGAATTTGTTCACAGCATCTTGTCATAACTCAGAGTAACCAGACTCTAAGGTCATAATAATCGGATTATGACACTACAACATGTAAAACTTTTGTTGCAATATTTAGTCCAAATGACAAGACTTTTTTTACAGTAACTGCTGGTAAACTATCTTTTTTCCGATAATCGATGACCACTGAGGATGACAATGGTGGCACAACATTGATACGTATGGTCCATCCGTGAACCACATGAGTTTATTTACAGATGCATTTATTCTGTTTCAACAGCAAGCCATGTGGAAGCATCATCAGAATATGCCGTATACTTTATTAAAGAGATATCGATTGATTTCAGCATTGAGGCCGAATGGTCGCACCAGTTGGCGCAGAAGTGTCGACACATACGTAGGGCTTTACTGCGCTTTTGCATATGAAAGCGAAGCCATTGACGGGTTCAGAATGCATGACCGCAGTGGGCATTGAGTGGCCAGGCGGATGTAAAACACACTGTGTACAATACAGTAGGGGAACACCCAGTTTAAGCCAGTTGTGTTCAAGCTTATATTCATGTATTTGGCCTGAACAAGGTTGACCCTTTGTGTGATAAAAGGGTCTGGTTACACCCTATTGAACGCCTGAAGAGGACGAGGACAGAACAGGGAGGTGTACAAGTGTCTTTTCGTGGGGATATCATGACGCCGAGATTGGATTCTTACTGACATTCTACACATGAGGTTCCAGTTGTGATTCTGACAGTTACAGTATATTATAGACAATTTCTAAAATGGAAACCACCCCTCTTGGAAATAGTGCCCTTGCTTTGGCGCGGTGTCGTGTTCTGTACATTGGGACTGCCTTACCCACAGAGACTTCTGAAGGGAGCGAAGCAGTGCAGAAACCTCTGCGTGAACGGTATAATAAGGATGGTAAGCTAGAAGGAATAGATTCCCGTCTCATCGTCTACACAGATGGAATCCAGCTTCAGTTTATTGAGGATGCGAAAACTGTCATATGGTTCCCTATCCTGTCTTTACATGTATGTGCTGCTGTAAAATGCGTCAAGATCATAAACGCCGCAACTGGCGGCCAAGGACACAATTTCGTCCCCCTTGACACTATCTCGCCTGAACTGAAGGATGTAAGTCCACCCATATTTTCGATGATAACCCGTAGGGTGCGAGGGATCAAAATCCTTGAATGTCATAGTTTTATTTGCAAGTCCGATGCAGCAGCAATGGCCCTTGTTCAGTGCTGCACGCACGCGTATGAGACCAAAGATATTGACGGGAAGCCGTTAGATGAGGATGGCCTGAACACCACGTCCATGACGGAGCAAGGGGAGCATGGGTACAAATCATGGGTCAACGCATCGCAGTATAAGGAAGTACCCACAGTGCCTGGAGGTTACTATGTCGGTGATGGAGAAATTCTTGTAAAGAACTATGGTATCTGGACTAACTCTACGAAGATTGCTTCAATGAAAAGGGCTCAGACGTTAGGTCCGAGTCACATGGCTCGCGGGGCCCCGATGGGTGCTTTGAGGTCCCCAGTTCCTCAACTTGATGAAAAATTGGCGAGAGGAAATGCGAGGATTGCGTACGTTCCTGCCTCCATGATACGAAACGTCAACAGGCAAACTGGTGCAGGGACTATCGACGCCAGTACTCTAAACAAGTACCTTCGGAGGCAGAGTCCAGTGAGAGCACCAGAAGATGACACCAAATCGTTCTACATGTATCCTCAGGATAAGCCACGAATATCCTACTGGCAATCATCTATGCCGATGACAAGATTCCCGAAGTCACCCGTACCTTCGCCGGATTACGACCATCCAAATAACCAGTTCACTTACCCGCCCCAGAGATTACCAAGTACGCCAGAGTATTATACGACAAGTCCAGACCCGAGCTACCCCCCTAATCGCCGAGATAAGTCACCTCCACAGCGATTACAAGAGAACGGAGTGCGGCCACAAAGCGGCCTTGGAGTGCCGACAGGACAGCGCGAGGGACCACGACACTCTGATGGCCGTCCTCTCACCCCACCACCAGCACGTGTACAACGCGAGGGGCCTCGGCACTCCGACGGCCGCCCTCTCACCCCGCCACCGAGACCTACACAACCAAGGCATTCTGATGGTCGCCCTCACACCCCACCTCCGGATTACGACATCGAGGAGCACTTTGAAGGATACTGGCACGGCTACAGTGAACGATTTCAGAAATCGAACCTCAACGACCTGATGAAAAAACGCGCCAGTCAGGCACTGGACGAACGGGTCCATGAAGAGTTCGTTTTGAAAAATGGCGCCCCGAAAGAACCGGATTTTAAACCAAGAGGGACAAAATCTGCGAGTAAAATCTTTTCAAATGAGAGGGCTTTTTCAAGATCAATTCAAATGGAAATGGACGCGAGACCCGGGGCTAATAAGATGTCTGCATATGACCTCTTGGGTAATGACAAAGACGGGAAACCTTACGAAGACTTAGATTCAACTCTTGGATATCTCCCATAGTGTGTGGCTGCCATCTGAATATTTTTTTCATCAAAATGTGGGAATCTAGGAAAGGGGACCAAAGAACAATCATTGTATGTATGTGATCAAGAGTGCTGTCCTTCATCAGACGTCGTCACGACTTAGAGATGTTGCACTTACTTCCTCCTAGCCCTGCCATTGATTCACTCTTGTCATTTCTTGTTCTCTTGGGGTGTTTGGATGGGGAGGGGAGGGGTAAGTGCGCTGTGTCAATTACTCAAAGTCCAAATCAACTCTTAGGCTGTGATCCACGCATTGCTATGCCACATTCAAATCGTGATGACGCCTGGAAAATGTTGCCGCAGCGCCCGGCATTCAAAGATTTGCCAAAAGACCCGTACTGTTTTCATATACGTTATATTAAACAACCGTTAGTCTCGAAGTTACAGGTTCAAGAACTGTTGATGGGTGAGGATATTCAAGAGAGATTCAGATTCCGATCCGCAAAGGAAACAAGGTGATTTTTTATCTGCCTGACGCCATCAATTGAAATTGATTGTTTTTGTTACCGGTGCATTATTTTCATGGGCATACGAAACATTCAAGGCACACTGCTTCATTGCAGTTCTGACGACAGCCAACGCAATATCCGTCGTCAAAATTCCAATTCGTTTCGTTCTCGGATCATATTTTGAACCTCTCTATTTCTTGCCGTACAACAAGAGTACCAAAAAAAATGGTACAAGATATGATACATTATTGTACTATTAATCATTTTGTAACCAAAATCACGTAGCTGTACTTTGGATATATCTTGGCAGCCAGTTTCTGCTCTCGATCCACATACTTCTGTATATAATTTTCTCTAACCATGATAACTTTTGTAAATATTGCTACATGTATATGAGGTTAATTGTGCTCTGGCAGCAGTTTCCTCTTATTACTGTAAACGTTTCTCTGAGCTGTTCATCACAAATATATAAAATCGTGTCGACATTACGTGTACACGTGAGACTTCGGAGTATGCATTTTTGGTGTCTATTGTAATATTGTTTCCACAAGTCATACTATGTTTATATGATCGAAAACTCACATGTACATGTCGTGCCCATGTCAACATATCGTGCAAGTTGACAATAGGCAGGTTTCGCAAACCGTACGAACTAGGTAGTACGAAGGTCTGTGGTGTCATAAAGTCCTGTTAAGTGACTCGTAATACGGGTGTGAGTTTTGAACTTGCCGAAAGTCTCTATTTTTCATCCGATATCTTGATGTAAGTGCGAAATAGGTTAGACATTCCGTGATTGAATGTGACTAATACCATCCCTCTTAGAATATTCTATTCATCCATTCAATTCTCTTTGAAAGGCTGGATATGTATTTACTTAAGTACATGTTTTTCCATTTAAACAGCTCTTTTCCAGGCATTTTGATAGTCGGTGTATTTTCTAAGCTTGATAGAAATTAAGACAACGTTTAAGTTTACCACTCTGGGTTCGACGGAGCTTACTGTGTAAGTTTCCCTAAGCCGTCCATCACTAAGTTGGTGACTCACTGGAAATACATGGGATCAATTCGTATTATCATAAATACGCAATTTTGCCTTCTCTGATCGGATATTTCATACGATAAATTTGGCAAATATTTTGGGCCTACTGTGGTTTTATTGGGTCCGTATTTAAACCGCCAAATGGTAAACCAATTTGTTAGCATGTACAGTCATGACTGTGTGATTATCAAGGTTAAGTGTTGTGTATTAGAATATGTTTGAGACAATCTTTTCAAGTGTGAAATACATACATGTTAGAATGGTGTGGTTTCACTCAACTCTTGCTTTGGTGAAGCATAGCTAATTGTCCCTGATATTTACATGTCATGGCGATCAAGTTATTGTCCCTCACGTAGTTTCTTAAAGGAGTACGCCGTTCGTATTACATGTAACTGGTGGCTCAGGAAAATAGAAATGCAGTCATACGCAATACCGTAGTGCTGTTATGCATGCAAATTTGTTGAAACTTGTATTTATAATATCATCTGCAGCTGTCAACCCAACGGTTTTGGTGACGTACATGTAATATTCATTTCGTACATGAATACACAAGAAATTAATTCTCGGTATACGCAATCGGAAATTTTCAAATTAAAATACAAATTTCGAATTTTTAACGAACGGTGTAGACCCTAAAAGCACAAACAGTTGTGACATGAACACCAATGTAATCGTTCATTGGATCAGTAAATATGTTATATTGATGTACTCATGCCTTGTGTAACGGGATTTATTGTCCAACTGTAATTTATTGCGTTCCGTATAAAATGCAGGAAGACGAGTCACTTGATTTTCTCCTGGTGACGAAACAGTTACTTCGTACAGGAATCCATTTGTATATGTATTGTATATGTAAAGAAATATATCAGTTAAATAGTTTCATGCCAAAATCTCGTGATATGCCAATGTGTGGTTATAATGATTGTAACCGTCCAAAGTCAATAATTCTATTTTTGTGGACAAACCCGTATATTTGCAAATGTTGTTCGTAGTTGTATCATATCTTTCTCTAATGAAAATATTACAGTTAAATATAAAAATATTTACGATGAATTTACTCGTGCCATATTAATCAATTTTATCATTTTGCAGACATTATCAATTTTACGGTGGCTGGGAACGGACGTCACATTATTATTTTTTTTAACATGAAAAAAAAATTATCGATCGATGGATTTATCATATCGATCGATGGAGATGATAAGTCCATCGATTTGATATATTTCGGGAAAAAAAATTCATGTTAAAAATAAATCATGTACAGGTACATGTACATGTACGTCTCTACATTGCCGACTAGATTAACTAATCCGACTCGTGATACACCGGGGCCATTCATTATTCAATGACGTAAAGATCCCTGGTAATCCATCCATGTCCAAGCCTCCCAGAGGCAATTATGATATTTCCAAATTCCAATTTCCATAATGTGACACTTTACCATATCAATTCTGATCATAGTATTGACAGTGTTGTTCATGGTAACCTCTCTATTAAATTTCGCATGGCTGAATCGGTTATTTACCATTTATGGTGTAAATATTTGTTTTGACTGGCCGTTGTTTACATCCGAACTGCATCATTACGGTAATGTATTTTTTTTAGTCGCGATGGCCGTGATGGTCACGTGATGAGCGTGGAGAGAGATCAGTGGGCGTCACGTGATGACACCAAAGCATGAGTTCATGCCATCCATTGCCAATCGTAGTATGTAAATATTGAAACGAGCTAAATGAAACAAGCCAAACTAAACGAGCCAAATAGCATTTCAAACCAAGTTTTCATGTAACTTTCATGGCAGGATTCAATTAAGTACATGTATGTTTATGGCACAATGTAAAATATAATTCAGATATGTAGGCCAACATGATGTCCCATTCAATTTGGTTCATTTCAAGTTTTGCATGATGCACCATGGAACGGTTCATTTACTCGTTTTTTGTATGTGAATAATATTGCATTTTTATTTCATGCAAACATAAAGCTAACGTTTGCAATCATATTGCAACTAAACCTGATCTTGTGGAATACACTTTTTAATTCATTTGCATCGCCTGTTATATACACTCTTAAAATAGGGGTTTTGAGCTTTTGAAACACACTTTGGCTTTTTAGGCAACTCAATATGCAATATGCACCCCAAGAGAGATTTTCAGAGTTTTGAGATCCTCAAAGGGTTTTTCATTTCCCTGAAAAACATCTCGAGGATGCTTCTCTGTGTTGGGAAGAAGACCCTATTTGAAGGTGTCTAAACAGCACAAAAACCTTGGGAAACATGCAAGTTGGTCTTTATAAATTAAGGCACAAGGCCAACAAATCGTAACCTATACATCATGGACCAGGGCCTTGCTCGATCAGCACATTCGGTGTTGAATTTGCAATACATACTAGGATTATAGCTCTGCCTTGGCGTGCACTGCTGTTTTTTTAAATTTGTATAATATTTAATTCATGAACACTGACTTACTTTTCCCTTGTTTGGCGACGAACCACAGTCAATGCCCAGAGGAAAGTTGGCCGCCTTTTATTTGTTATATCCGGTATTTTGAACAGAATTATGAATATAAATATGGTTTTTACTAAGGTGTACAAATCCACCAAATAGAATTCATCTTGATATCAAAAATACTCAAACGCAAGTCTAGACGATGTGTTTTTGGTATAGGCCCCCTAATACACAGAGGCCTTTTCAAACTACCTGTCTTTGGTGATCGACGTATTAGCGTTTGCAACATATAAATTATTCTTTCTTTGGTCGATCTACGTCTATCCTTTCCCTGACTTTCCTTGGTCTGGCTATGCCTATCCAGTCTTTGTTCTTTCCTTGGTCTATCTATGTCTAGTGGTCTACCTCTGTCTATCTGGAGTCTGTTTTCTCGGAAGGGCATCGTATATGTAAAGCGGAGATCACTGACCAAACGCAGAAAATCAAAGAGGATAAAACTGTCGTGTTTTGTTGACAGCCACAAGTGCACATTTTTGGGGCAAAATTTATCTAAAATTAATGTCAGATTGGGTTGGCTAAGGCTTATAATTTGCTTTCTCAACAGGGTGATGCATGTTGTAGCCGCATCCTTATGATGGTATCGCAGCGGTGTAACGTGTTTTATAGTGTTCCCCATATCTCATTGTTTCTGAGTTGCATTACTCAAGAAAAGCAATGCAAGTTATGAGGTCTGTTTGATTCGAGAAGTCGTGATCTGTAACAACATGGATATAGTCACAAGATGTACAAACATATATCTGTGACGTGTCATTAACCCTTACTTCGGGCAAATTCTTTTTCCGAAACACCATGTTTTTGTGGTCCGTCTTGTTATTCCCACTGAACGCTCTCCTTGTCATTTTTAGTATGCTATTTATGGTTGTGTTGTTCAAAACTCACATGCAGGACTATTCGACCAAAGCGAGGCGTGAATGGTGGATTCGATCAAGGAAGTTTTATAGGCCCAATCAAAAGATCCATAGAAAGAAAAGAAGAATGCCAACTATGTTACTCATTCTGTTTAAAGCCCTACTTGCTAACTTGTGAGAAAAATACGAAACTCTTCCTCAAAAGCGAAGAAAATATAGATTTTTACCGAATCATGGGTCCCGCAAAATTGAAATTAAACCCGGTGTAAGTTAACCTGAACCTCATGGTCGTACTCCCTTTAAACGTAGCTGGGGTAGATCTCGATAAGATGCGAAAACCTCGGAGGTCAAGATGAGCCTTAATTGATAGACCATTAGTAACGTGACCTTGAATATTTTGCTATTTCCACGTATCTGAGAGAGAACAATTTTGCAACTGGTGTTGCTGTTAATTCGGCTTTGTCTCGTCCTCATAACTCGCGCCATCGGGTTGACCATAGGCAACCATTTTTGCTAGAACTTGAAATCCTAAAGCAAGGAGAACTCTTTCAAAACGAAGAGAATGTCAATTTCAAGGGTGGAAGTCTGGTTATTTTTGTTTTTCAGAGAACAGCCTCCCAGGTTTCAAATGGGCATTCGCTTAATGTAGAAGAAGTTCTAATTGCTTTATGATTTCAGGTTCTAGCCAAAATGATGGCGTTTGGTCAAACCTTAAAAATCAACACAAAGCCAGAGCATTTTACTTCGTGTGAGTGGCCTTATTGGCCTACCTCTGGATAACGTATAGACCTACTAATTTACATACATTGCCAATTAGGAAATTGGGTCAAATCAGCTTAACTCCCAACATTATGGCACATGCGACCAACAAAAACAACATTACAACCAAGGCCGTATGGTCAATAAGGCGTTTTCAAAACTACACTTAATTTTCTTAGTCACTTCTCGCATCATATGTCGAGCGTGATGAATGTTTATTTTTCAAACATTTGCAGTGGCGACAGCTGTTCCAGTGGTCATTGATTGGGTCACAGTCATCTATAAGACGTATCATTATATCGATAATTTACATTTAACATGACCTACTTTTCACCAGCCGGAGTTTTCCAAGGTCTGAGGGAGTACCTGAGAATATTGCCTCATTATAACACATGATGGTTACGGTTGTTCCTCATCATTTGATATATTATACTCGAATATACAAATGCTGACTCATCATACTTGAAGAACAGGTATCCTACAGATACATCTCATTCTCATATATCTCATAAAATGCCTTATATTTCAATCCATATCTCGTGCAGTGAAATGCTTGTGGAAGTGGTAGTGGTTCCACCTGTTGATTAGCGTTATAAACCGTGATGAGACGCTGCCATGAGCGCACAAACACTCAATTAGAGTGATAAACAGTGATAACACCACCATGAGCAGCGATGAGCGCACAGACACACTTGCGTTAGAGTTATAAATAGTGATAACACACTGCCATGGACAGCGATGAGCGCATAGACACACTTGCGTTAGAGTTATAAACAGTGATAAGACACCGCCATGAGCAGCGATGAGCGTACAGACACACCAGCGTAATTAGAGTTATAAATAGTGATAACACACTGCCATGGACAGCGATGAGCGTACAGACACACTAGCGTAATTAGAGTTATAAATAGTGATAACACACTGCCATGGACAGCGATGAGCGTACAGACACACTAGCGTAATTAGAGTGATAAATAGTGATAAGACACTACCATGAACAGCGATGAGCGCACAGACACACTTGCGTTAGAGTTATAAATAGTGATAAGACACTACCATGAACAGCGATGAGCGTACAGACACACTAGCGTAATTAGAGTGATAAATAGTGATAACACACCGCCATGAACAGCGATGAGCTCACAAACACACTTGCGTTAGGGTTACAAGTAGTGATAAGACACCGCCATGAACAGCGATGAGCGCACGAACACACTTGCGTTAGAGTTATGAATAGTGATAAGACACCGCCATGAACAGCGATGAGCGCACAGACACACTTGCGTTAGAGTTATAAATAGTGATAAGACACTACCATGAACAGCGATGAGCGTACAGACACACTTGCGTTAGAGTTATAAATAGTGATAAGACACTACCATGAACAGCGATGAGCGTACAGACACACTAGCGTAATTAGAGTGATAAATAGTGATAACACACCGCCATGAACAGCGATGAGCGCACGAACACACTTGCGTTAGAGTTATAAATAGTGATAAGACACCGCCATGAACAGCGATGAGCGCACAGACACACTTGCGTAATTAGAGTTATAAACAATGATAAGACACTGCCATGAGGAGCGATGAGCGCATAAACACACCGAGCGATCTTGACACACGAGGCAGGCTCTATTTGAGACCAACGCCGTCGTGATCATGCTTTTTCTAATTTGCGTTTGTTGTAAAAGACGCACAATGATTGAACATTGTTGTTAAATCTCTCATTTATAGATGGCACTTCAATTTTAGATGGCAAGTCCACGAGGGTTCGCCCCCCACGCGCTGCGTCGCCATGATCCTTCGGAAAAGACATGAGAACTGAGTTATACATTGTTCCCCGGCGGCTGGCAAAGGACGCCAGTGGGCATGATGTGTGGACAATTGCTTGCAATTGACTCTTCCTCTGGCCGTCGAAGTCGCAGTATCACAAGTAAGCCAATAATCCCGCCTTAGATGAGGAATGCTCTTAGGAAAATAGCTTCTCCTAGAGCGGAGTGACGCTAAGAAAGATATATTCCTACGTACAGTTATGACTGGAGGTAATAATATCTTTTAATTGCCACATGCAATATCTGCGCAAGTTTGAATTATACTGAGTATTAAAAAAAACGATTTCACTGCAGCGGCTCCGTTATAAACTTCACGCTTGTTGAACTTACATGTAATTAGTGCAATTTTGGAGACACCCTGTAGACCTGCGATGGTGAGGTCAAACATGTTTGTCATAGCCCTTTGGCACAACTCCACGGGCAACTTTCGTAGGAACATGTTATTTCTCAATCTATTTAATGAGCAGAGATATCACCTATTAATACATATTTTCCATCTATCTGACCTGTTTCGAATATCTTTCATTGTGCCAAAACACAAAACATAGGCATAGATCGAAAGAGTAAAGAATAAGCGTTTAACATTAACAATTCAAAATGCTTTTTATTCACATATGCAAGTCTACGCCTAAAGTCTTCCTATATAAAGCATGGTTCAGTCGCTATATACGAAGAGATCTGCATTGGACTGAATATAATTGTATTCATAACATGTACATGTATTGACCAAGTCCATGTGACCAAACATACTGCTGCAAGCGCATTCATGATATAAAAGTTCTTCGCCAGGTAAGAAAAATTCGGTATACCATTGAACATGTAGTCAAGTGCTGAAAGCCATTTGAAAATATCAAGCAGTGTATTGTGCATAGGCCTCTTGGTTTGTTTGAACGTTGTGGCAGTGATCTCGTGGACTACTGTTAAAGGCTTGAGCAAATTTGAACTCGTGTTTCGCATGCTAATGCTCATATAGTTGTTGGTGAATGTCAACAAACTGCATCCAGTACGCGAAAGGAGAGGTAACGAAAGATCCACGAATGACGGCTCACACCACAACAGTTTCTTCTCTGACGAATTTGGTGATAAAAATCATTTCATGAAATCGTCTGCCAATCGAAGGTAAGTCTCCTCCTTTGCTTGTCCACAAGCTGCTTGGACGGGCTCGAAGAGCAGTTACGTTAAGTGTCAGTTGAACTATAGTGTGAGTGGAAGTTGTCGCTGAATAGAATTCTGGTCCACTAGCTTTTGGATGAACTCACAGAAATTACTTATTCATGATCAGTTGGGATGGATACAGTGTCTATAATCTGTCGAGTTGATCTGCCTTGTCCAGCATGTCCAGACAATCTGCAACATATTCTTTGGCTTACCATGCAGGTCCTACCTAAAGCTACCAGGGAGGTTGTTAGGATGCCTTCCACTGTTGATAGTTGATCATGATCTTCTTGGATGACATGACAGTTAGTCTTATAGTTGATCTGCCATCAGCTGCAATGACTTGACAGTTAGTCCTAATAATTGATCTATCATCTGCTGGGATCACTTGTGACAGTTAGTCATAAAATGTGATATACCATCTGCTAGGATTTACCTAATTGTTACTGTTGATAGTTGATCTATCATCTTCTTGGATGACTTGACAGTTAGTCCTAATAGTTGATCTGCCACCTGCTAAGTTGACCTGACAGTAAGTCGTAATTGTCGATCTACCATCTGCTGGGATGACTTAACAGTTAACCTTGAAATTCTCCAGTTATTCTGCGATCTGCTGGGATGATTTGACAGTTAGTCTTAAAAGATGGTCTACCATCTGCTAAGATGACCTGACTGTTAGTCTCACAAGTTTATCTCCTGGGATGACTTGGCAGTTAATCGGGGTCTACCATCTGTTGCGATGACTTGGCAGTTACTCTTAATAGCTGTTCAACCAACTGCTGGAGTGGATTGATAGTTGATGATACTATAGTTGACTTGTCCTGCCATCTACTCTCTTTTGAAACTCATTTTAGGACTCCAGCTCGATTTTTGCCTTCGCTCTTCCTTTATTATTCACATGACAACGTCTCCGGCTGAACGAAGGTGACATTTTCGGTTCCAAAGCTGTTGAAATTTGGGTCAAAAACCAATTTTATTGTCACAAGCCCCCTCAAATTCGAATCAACCTGTCAAACAGTATGTTTACAGTATATATTACTGTTCTCACCAACTAAGAGGTAAAGGAGAGAGGACGCTGAAAAAGATGTGAAGGAGTTATAGAAATGATCTATAACCATGAGTGATCACTGAAGACGTGTGGTCAGGTCGCGCGAGTGGAAACACAGGCCAACGCTCTGGGGCGATACCTTCGGAGTTTTTTCTAAGGGGTTGCCTCCCTATCATTTTCCATCAATTAGAGGTATTGGTAAGATAAATTTCTCGCTAATGTATACAAGAAAATGTTTGGTATAGGTTTCATTGTATAAATAAACAAGGCTGGCTGTAATTGTTAGGAATTTTGAAACCGCTTTTTTTAAACAGAGCGAGGTAACAATATAATAGGCTAATGGCTATAATGTAATAATATGCTGTATTTACAAAAATATACCAAGCACAATGTATAATAATCTACTTATCGAATATCACAACGCGTTCACAATTAAATCCTTTCTTATAATATTCTATTTGGGGCACATAACACAGAACCTTTCTAGAAGTCATTGGATGTCCACATCATTCTTAGGACAGATCTTCTTGGCATGCCTTCGTTGATTATTTGATAATCTTTCTGAAAAGGTCTTCTGTTACTGTTTCATTAAGATTACAAAGATGATGTACATGTACAACATACGCACAGTGCTGTACATGCAATGTACACATATTAATTGATCACCGTAAATGATATGAATTTTTCAATAGCCTGACCAGGTGGCATTTATCAAGTCAAATGTGCGTAATTGATGACTCTATTGATATCTTGCACATGTCTTTGCCTCGCATACCGATCCAGATGCCTGTACAAAGGTTTCGACGAGTCTATGTCAGATAGGCCTATCCGGTCATCCGCAATGTGGACGTGGGATCAGTATGAGTAATTTGTGACAAATTAGTTTGGTACTTCACATATAAGTTACCGCTAGAGTAGTTGCTCCTGAATCAGATATATTGACATTAGAAACCAGAAAAGCATTTCAACCGCTCTTAACTGCAGAAATAACTATAGTTCACCATGTGCCTCCTAGGTGACAGAAATGAAGGAAGAAGCTTCGGACACCTAGATGTGGAATGATGAACTAAAAAGAGTCAAATACGTAGATGAATTTCCTTTTTGCATTCAAACTTCTTTAAGCTAAATCATTTTAAGTGCCAGACTGACATGAAATACCACGTAATGATCTTCAACACGACCTGGATCGATCCACTATAAATCATCACATAAATTTCTGATATACGTCGAATTCATTGACTAATTTGGTTGTCACGACATGGGAATGCACTGACCGAAACAAACACATTGGATGATATCAAGATCATCGGGCTGTGGCCGGTTAATCAAACTCTTCAAATGCTCTGGGGGCAGAGTATATATATGCAGTCGTTAGTAGGGAAGTAATTAGTTTTCTTTCCGATTTTACAAGTACTTGTTGAGAACAAATCTTGGGACACATATAGGTTTATCACCGTCATTGACAATAGCAGCTTAGCGGTATGGGCTCAAGGCAGAAACGTTTCGTACAGCTTTGGAGTTGGCGGTATTGGTTCACTTTCGACTTTAGCGGTATACACAGTCATGAAGCATACTAGTTTTATGTAGCTTTGGACTTTAAAAGCGTTATAGGCATAGCGAAAGAGTTCCGTATAGCTTTAGTCTTTCACGGTACAATATATATGCATTAAACCGATTGGTTCATGTAACTTTGGACTTTTCTATTTTGTACTTTTTCTCTGTCACGAAATCGAGCCGAAATAAGTATTCATTGGACCAGAATTGTGTTACAGTACGTTGCATATGCATATTGCCAGCCAACGAGGGTAGCATGTGCGAGTCTATAAACTGTGGAAAGCAGTTCTGTAACTCAAGGAAAAAAAACGGTGCTCCCAACCCAAGATCAAAAACTGGTACTCAAAACCAGGGCTCAAAAACAACATGTTTCAGGTTATGCCACGTCGTCACGAGAAATGCGCTCACGAACTTCTTTATGTTAACCATAACTTACTGTATTATTAATCGTTTCTTTTATTCGCATCGATATTATTGATGCATGAGGTGAAGCAATTTATCGAGCGATTGTAGGGCGCGGAAGTAGAACGCAAACAAAGAATCAGGTTGCATTCTTGATAAGGAAAGGTCGGTGAGATTGCAAGCTGTACTTGATCATTCGTTAGTTAAATTATTTGGCCAAGATTCATTGTTAATTATGGTTTGGCGTAAATACAATGTACATGTACCATATTGTTTAAGGGCATATTAACTTACTTGAGCTTGTTAAAGATACTTTGATATCTAGGACTAGTTACCATTGGTATCTTCGGCTGATGACCACTTTGATAGCTTGGACTCGTCACCATTAACGTGAGCTGGTTGCAATCAATAAAGTGGACTGGTTACCGTTGATACCATTCATAACTTTGGCGGCTTACCATTCTTACCAGGCAGGACAGGACTTTCTACTGTTAAAACCCAAGTAGAAAGATCAAAACCAATATTTGGACTTCTCATCCTCTAATCTATTGACCTTAAGACAAGCATATCATGTGTCCTTAAATCATTGGTATTTTAACTTAATAACATAATTTTGTTTCCATGGAACAATTACAACACAAAAGCGGGTTAGACTATAGGAATTCCGATAACGAAACATGAATATTTTAAACGTGAGTCTTTGCTTGATATCAACCGTCTGGTGTATTATACGCTATGCATCTGCACAGCACTGATGAGCCTATCTATTAACATGCTTACAGTTATAAAAGTTATTGATCACCATCCTAAGTGCATGTAAGCTGTGGAAGAGACCCGATGCGTGAACTCGAATTCGGCATGTGTGCGTTTTTGATTCGACTTGTCTCATGTTGTCGCTTATTTACAATTCAAGCATGAACCGGAAACTGGCAGAGTGTCCTAATTGTTTGGCTGTAGTTTTAGGATGCTAAGTTTCTGATTACGTTGTGTCGTTTTTCAGTTGGGTCAGACTTTGACGTACGTATGCGCAATTAGGCTCGGTGTCATTGCGAGCTTCCTCATTGCATCGAGCTGTACTCATCACCATGATTCCTCTGTGTGATAGGACTGCCGAAAGGACTGCTCGTCTGGGATGATTCTTTGGAGTACCTTTTTCATTCTTGGGTGTTTCATTAGGGCATGAGAACCTGTTTTATAAATTGCCTACGTATGTATTATTTTCATCACTGTGACTGCATTTCTCTATGCTTCCATCATGAGCCTCGTGGTTCCACCTGATAGAGAATGTGTAGCTTTATATACAAATTGCACAAAACGCGATATTTGGCCATCAAGGACAACATGGCAAGAATGTCAGCCTAACACCTCATTGCACCATATTTGTCGGATAAAAGCACTGTCTAATTACTTTTTTCCGCAGCTGTACTTGCTCCAAAGCGCTGGATTGTTGCATGCCCCACGTTAATCGGAGCTTTTAATACGTACGCATATAATGAAATGATGTTTATTCATACGTCAAGTTTGATCACTCATGGAAGGCATTTCATCGATATCCATTTTATCGTCCGTTCTATTAACGAGATTTGCTGCATTTTCATTTAATAGAAATGCCGGCTTTAATAGCGGTACTAGCCACGGGCTGTATCAGTTTAAACGCTTTATCTTCATCAGCTGTTACTCTCCGCGGACACGCATTTGGAGTAAAGAAATGTTAGTCGCTTTTGCTCGGCCTGTGACGGACACAGTAGGTCTGGGGATCGAACCCACATAGTTTTCGCAAAGCCCCCGAAACGTCCACGTAAACGCCTTTCCCATTGTTCGACCTCGTTTTCAGGAGGTCAAACAACGTCTCGGGGGGATTGGGGCGAAAACTCCCTAATGAAATATTCCGTCTATATGCTACATATATTTCGCCAAGACATGCGAGCTACCAGTCAGACATGAATCCTATGGGATATGCGCATGTGCATTTTTCGCGCGGCTTTTTTTTAATTACATGAAGCCTGACTGGTTATACGCTCGGTGACGCCTGCTTTCTATATGTTTGAAACTCGTTGTCACATAATTGTCCAACGTTCGTTTTGTGTTGGTCAGGGTGTTGGGTTAAACTCCATTCGCTACCAGGAAGTTCATCGAGAAGAAAGCAGTTTTGACTTTTTTCTAATTTTAGGATTTACTTCGCATTCTATATACATGTATGTTGAAGTTTACAGAGAGGCCGAATGGTCGCATTGTCGGTGAGTGAGTATGTCGCGACCTAGTAGGGGTTGAGGAGAATACTCGCAGAGGACTCCGGCTTATTCTAGACTAGCTCATCAAGTGCGTGCAAACCCATGATATTTTTGTATCTTTGAATTTATAGTTACCTTTCTTTTTCCTGTCTTTCAGAGAACATCGTGAAGACTGAGCGATGTCGAAGCTACGCCATTGAAACGTACAAATCTAATAAAGACAAGCCTTTCGGTAATAGAATTCATACCGCAGTGGACGACGTTGGATCAGATAGAAGATGTCTGAGAGGTCACTGACCAACAGCCGAGGCAGTGGCCAAAGTCTTGGCTCGGGCGGAGTCAGTCCCAGGCGGTCTCCGATACCGTCTCGGGTTCTCTCGGAAAAGTTCGGCGTGCATTATGTTGGTTCGGCACCTTTGGGTCCCTTTGATACCCGTTTGCTTAACATGTCCGGACTTCAAAAACCTTTGTATAATATTTATCTGGAGTATCTGAAGACGGGAGGAGGAAACCAGAAGAGACAGCGTGAGGTTCTGTTCACCGAATTGGGAGTAAAGGTGCTACGAGAAGAGGCGGGAGCTACGAAGGAGGTCTTCCTGGACTACGGTACTTTGCTCTACTGGGATTCCGTAATGCTTCGCTCATTCAAAAGTGCTGGTAAAAAAATGTACGGGATGTTTGAATCACTCCGAAGTGACTATAGATCGATGGTTAATAAACCTGATACTTTATTTCCAATGGATAAAAAGTGTGTCGCGCAAACAATGCCTGCTGCTCCCCTGGTTACATTTGTGAACCGTCCAAATCCGAACCAGCGGGAGCTAGACTGCCATGCGTTAGCTTTTATTAGCGCAGAGCAGGCCGTCGACTTCGTCACAACCTTGGCCAGCAGGACGAAATCGTATTATGAAGACTACGGGACACTCGCAGTAGACGATGTCCTCTTTACGCCAAATGATAAAGTTAAAACTGATTTCAACAAGTGGAAGTTAACAGAGGAGGGTTGGAGACTTACCAGTGAACCCCAAAGCAATGATAAGAATCAGATAACGAAATCGAGATCCGAGTTTATTTTCGAAAACTTCCCACCCACCGCCTCGTCATCTGGCGCCAGTTCGGAAAACTCGCCCGAGCGAAAACAGCAGCAAGCCATGCCCCCGTTGAACTATAACGCAAACTGGCGCAAACCAATCCGCGGGCGAACTGCTAGTGAAAATAGCGGCAAATCAAAGAGTTTCAGTGAAAGTAAAATGAGATCGGCAAGCGAATCTCAATCACGTTATGTCAGTGATCCCGATGAAATGTACGAGTATGAACATTCTCCCGAGGCGTCCAGTCCTCACGGGAGTCAATCGGGGGCGCGGTCTTCTCGAATACGAGAGGCGTCTCCTCCAATTGACTATAACGACAATGACTGCGGAGCATCGCAGGAGTCCGCTATAAACCCTGCGCCAAAAAAGATTCCTTTCCATCAAAAAAACGGGATAAAAGTTTTACCCACAATTGAACCATTAAAGAACACTTCCGGTGATGCGAAGCCGTCGTTGAACAGGTCACAATCTGATATTGGTTACGTCTCCATGCGGACTTTACCGGACGAGCAGCCCGGCAGTAGCGGCTGCTCCCGGTATCCTATCCGAGAACACGACGATGTCTTCGAGTCAACAAACAACCACCATCATGGTAAAGTGAAGGATAAGGAGATAGATTCCGACCTTCGGAATACTGTGTATCTGGAAGGGTTGGACGATGATGAGCGGTCGGTCAGCAGGACTGATTTTGAACAATGCTTGGGTTATCTTCCATGACCAGACTGAAAGCCAGTACGGGACTATCATGGTGCAAAAGGAATATGTGATAAATGCAATTTTTGATTATAAAGAATGTAGGAGTACTCTCGTGCAAAAGGGAATGAGGGGGAGTGTGCATGATTGTATGTTTGAATCTACACATAACCCCGTGCTATAACGAAACACTGAATCAAATCATTCCAACCGAGATTGATAAAGTGGATATGGGTCACCAAGCTGGCATATGACAAATCTGGCGCTATTGGACAATGATTGCATGTGATTGAAGTTGGCAATATACTTGTGTATACATGTATACAATCATGAAGTTGGAAAAGTTTGTAAATATTTTTCCAAGACCGGTCATGTGGATTGATCTGTCCTCGGATCGCTTATTGCAGTACTTTTGGTACTGGTTTTTAGAAGGGTCTTCGTAAGGGGACCTGAACCCCCTCCCTCTAATGCTGGATACATAGGCCTCATGCGAGCCCCCTATACTCAATATACTACTTATAATCATATGTTGACGCTGAACAAAGTAATACGGTCAGGAGCCGTTGCCTTGTGTCCGATTATTGCTTTACGCTCTACGTAATTTGAATGATATTAACGCACATGACGGTTCAGAAAAGATACTACTTTCAACCCAGATCACAGAATATCGCTTTCTGGGGTTGCAAGTATTGTAGAAAGTAGCTTTGAATACACATTATGTACAATGTATGACTTCCAGAGCAAGTACGGTGTATCTACAACTGGGAATAAAAATGCCTGTAAGATTTTAACTTCCGCTGATGACAATGGATGAGTTGTTCAGTTTACTGAATGGATTTTTCCACCTACATGTATATAAACAAAAACATATTGCTTCAAAGTAAGTTACTTTGTATGTTTTTGGTATAACCAATAGCGGAAAAAAGCATTGTGGGAACTTGGGGTGCTGGTTGATGTCACCTCCTTCTCCATACATGTTCCCTTCCGCATACTCATCTGACGGACAAGTGTATTGCTAATGTAGTAGGCCCTAAAGTTCCCCTCGGGAATTAGTCCTACTATAATTGGTCGATGACGCGGATGTTGTGAGATTGTTATGCTAATCTCAGGATACCCGAGGCCATTGGTCTCTGCATATACCTTATTTCGTCGAAAAATAGAGTAGGACACTTTTCACATAACATTCACAACCAAACTCCATTGTTTTCCGTAGAAGTAGACCAAGTAGAAAAAATTACAGGGCGCAGTCACATCACGAATGAGTGAAGAGGCAAGAAGTGCCGGAAATAGATGTTTTGGAAATGGGCATTTTTTGGTCTGCACCTGTATCACCATAATAGTTATATTTTCTCCAGTTTCCGACACAACGACACTATTATATAGGCACATCTTTTTATCAACCACAACAAGAAGATTTTGTAATAAATAATACACGATTTATTCGACACAAACTACATGTACGTACACTTAGGGGATTCGTTGATGAAACCTTGAGCAGTTTAGACCAGGTGCTCTGTACAAAGATCACAACAATGTTCTCTGACACAGAAGTAGCATATGAAGATGAGCGAAGGTGTGCGTTGGGTGCGAAAAGCGAAAGCTAAGTGGTGAATGTGCGAAATTTGTCGTTTCTCGATCTGAGCTTCAAGCTGTAAATAATTCAATGCGTTCAATCGTTTCATTTGTATAAAGCCCGGAAATACAGATGGTATGAGCCAGTTGACCGGTTGAGCAAAATTGAATTTCCTTACGATTGAAGTCGCTAAAAGGAACGATACGTATTGTTTACTCGGTCGAGGAGGAGCTCAGATCGAGTCCGACAGGGATAATGACTAGAATGGACTCGTGATACGTCCAGACCGGGGTCCAGACCTACTCTACAACAACACTTACTGTACATCTAAGTAGCTTGACCGCAGGATCAAAACATGCAAAACAAAATCTGACAGACGACAAATAATTAATCTTCACAGAGTTTTTCTTACAAAAACTGAACTGGAGTAGGCTTATACTTTTTGTTCGAATTCAAATTTCCGATGACTATCTATAAGAGTCAACATTATCGACCTCCAACATACAACATGGATGAACATGGTGGCCAACGAAAAATCAAATGTATGGCCGCCTGTTTTTACTGAATCATCAATTGGGCTGACTTCAGGGTGCTACTTTAAGTCCTTGATTGTGATCCTATGAAAGGGTCGCGCAAATAAACTTTGCAAATCTGTCGCGAAGGCCCCTGGTTCATGATTCAGCAAATAACTTTCGCCGCATATGACAGGCAGTAGCGTCCCGGATGACAGGAAGCTCTGCCATTGGGCGAAACTTGTGACCACGCGATCATCGGCCATCTTGTTCATCCTTCCCAACCATCATGAACAGTCAAATTTTAAACAAATTAATGATTCTAAAGCGATAGATTTATAAGTCTTCTGTGCTGTCAAGGTCATCACCGCTGAGATCGTATGGTTTCTCCAGCTTGTTGAGCCCACAGTCGACAATGGTGACCTTGGTTTCTGGGACGGCGGTGTCTGGGTTTGCCTTCACATTGCCGACGGTTTCCACAGTTTTCTGCAAAGACGAAAGGAGCTTGAACAACATCATAATAAAAGTGATGCTCTGAGTGAAAGTTGACCAATATGTGTCAAATTGATTTTTTCACATTGTGCAGTACATGTAGTTTAGAAACGGCCATCCCTCCAGTGACGCCGTTAGTGTTTACGTAAATATCACTAAATACATTGTTATCTGTCTATTTTTTAAAATTTCGACTGCGTTGTCGATAAAACATGCTTACCATTCCACGGATGACCTTTCCGAAGACAATGTGCTTGTTATCGAGCCACCTAGCCCTGGAGAGGAGGATGAAGAACTGAGATCCGTTGGTGTTCTTGCCGTGGTTGGCCATGGCGACCCATCCGGGGCTCCTGTGGCTCAGGGTGAATTTCTCATCATTGAATCGGTCTCCGTAGATGCTGGTACCTGAAAGAGTAGAAAAGGCTTAGAGTCGTACGTTGCGATTTCCGTCATGATACCAAGAGGAACCGCATGGTGTCATTTTAGTCCAGAACAAGATGGTTTTGATGAGCTTTTGCAACGAAGCACTAACGTCTGTGGTGTCATCAACATTATTTTATACGCGACACTCATATACCGGCTTTCATACCCCGGTATTAAAATTCGAGGACTCGAGAAACTCTTCAAAAAGCGACTTCGACAAAGTCTACAATACTTCGTACTTAGGCGATCGTTCTCTTCGTAAGGGTTGCGAAACCATCCCGATGTCTGTAAACCATCACCAGAAATATTACTTCCTTGTGAAGAGAATTGAAAGACAGTTTACCAACCAAGAAAGCTAAGCCTATAAAAGAACTCTAGTGAAAAGGAGCGTTGAAAGTCAGCAAGGTTTGGCGCCGGCACAGGTGGTTTCGAGTTGATCATAATGAGCATTGGTCTCATAATGAGCATCTCACACTGATGCCTTACGCGCTTGACCATGATGGGCAATTTCAGCCTTCAGCATGTCTGTATCTCAGGGTGCGACCAAGCGATGAGATTACATATTATCTCAAGTACGTCCTCTCATAGAAAAGCCGCCGGGACAGTTTTTCTTGGGCTCCCGACACAGCCTGATGTTTTCATTTTATTTCATTTTTTCCTCGGTTTAGGGGAAGGGACGAGGCCGATACCGCTGCGTCCGGAGTGTTCTCTAGCTCAGAACGTCGCAACAGACCCACGGGTATCTGACACAAGACAAGATGCACATTATGTCGAACTGAAACTTTATACGAAAGATTGACGGGAATATGACGAGAGTTTGACGGGAAGATGGCGGGAATCGCCGGTGGCCCAACCCGCCGCATGACACTTTTTTTTGTTGGAACAAGTTGTGCGTCGGAAAGTGCAGTTGTGGTGCAGGGATCATTGACGCTCGACTTACTGCCCAACCCGTCCTTGGATACAATGTCGCCCATCTGAATCACGAAATCAGGAATAACGCGGTGGACGATTGTATCTTTATAACTGAGCTCTGGGATGAAGTTGTGGTTTTGGTGATGACGACGTTCGACTTTCCAATGGTCCAGATCCTAAGGCAGGAATTAAAAGCGGTATGAGGACACGATGGTTAGGCTATAGTATCCTTGGATACCATGTCCTAATACGCAGAAAATAAATCTCAGTTGAGATAATGTGCATCTTGTCTCAGTTAAGATATCTTATTGTTCATGTTAATAGTTCCAGCACTTTAGAAAATTCTCACCCTACTTTATCTCAGATGTGATTTTTCGCATCTCAGGTTCCCCATATGCCCACCCGAAACCTCAGTGATCGCGGGTTGTTAAAAACAACTCAGCGTCATAGGCTATGGCGTTAACTTAACTAATGTTAACGCCAACTTGGCGTTAAGTCAAATTAATTTGACCTTAGATTTAGTTGAAGGGGATAACGCCAAGTTAGCGACGCCGGTCTCAGGTCAATATGACTGTGATTTGCATGAGAAGGTTGTGCAGAGCCATAAATTTGAAACAATAAAAGTAACTTTAAATTAGATAGCTCGATGAACAATTTTTCTGGGAATAACATCATGATATCCAAGGTTTTTTTTCTAATGGATTATGATAATCCGGGCAAACTGCAAACCTTGATTTCTGAAAGCAAAAATAATCCAAACAAAATTAATGCCACCAAGCGGTGAATAGAAAAACTACCAGTCCCGCAAGACGTCTTCTAAGTCACAACCTACCGCCGGTTCCGTCTCCGATTGTGATGTCACCCATTTGAATGACGAAATCAGCGACAATTCTGTGGATTGGGGTGTTCTTGTAGCTGAGTTTTCGCTGAGGGTGGAAGAGTAAAAACACAAGATTTAAAATGGAATCTTTAGCACAATACCACGGGGTTTATTTTAATGATTTCTAAAAATAATGTTATCAAATCTCAAAATGCCATCAAGTAGTTCCCCAAATTCCATGAATATAAAATAAGCTGTAAGTTTGTAACATTTCTGTACGATTTTATTCGTGGTCTCGACGTGGCACAACGTGGCATGGTCCATAGTAAAACAAATCATGGTCCCAGGCAACAGCTGTGCGGACTTCAGTCAATCACTGCCCGGCCATTATTGAGGTAGCTCGGAGATCGATACCCCAATGGAACAGTTGGTGTGACACCGTGGCACCTCGATTCAGAGAGCAGTTTCGAGAGAGCAGTTTCTCTGTTTAGAATAACAACAGCAACAAAAAAAAACAGTTGAATATAGAGTAATAATGATGTTAACGCTTTATTGAAATAACAATGACGAAGTCCACTTGTTCGCCTTGCGATTAGGACAACTCATGAACTGCTTGTAGCTGCACTGGAACCATAAGTCACCACTATTGTGATTGACCGGTTTATCTCCTAAACGTAGGCTTACACGTCAACGCAACGTCTCTATTGTCATTAGCAGTGATGGGGAGGGGGCATTTCAGAATGTTCGCTTAAAGGCCTTGCTTAAAGGGGTCGAGTCAAAGGTGTACTCACTTTGGGTGGGTGGACTGGTGTGTGTCCCTTGACGAGGCTGACGAAATTGAGGCGAGTGACAGGGCATGTCTCTCCGAATACGGCAATCACAAATCTACCTCTGTAATCTTCGCCCTTTCCGTCCAAATCTTTGATTTCTACATCAAACCAAGCCTCGTCTGTGACCGTGTAGTTGCCTTGCTCAGCATAAGCGGCCGCAAAGACCCCCAACAAAATGGTGACTATAGTTGTCGTCTGCATCGTGTGTTATTTTTTGGTGTCTATAAAAAAACATAATGAAGGAAAATAACGGACTTACGTCTGCTCTTGGGTATCCTTGAGTAAGGGCCACAAAATTCAGCACTGTCGCTGGAACTATTTTGCCAAATAATGCGATGGTGAATTTGCCCTTGTAGTCTTTGATCTCTTTCCCGTCTCCCTTGATTTCAACCTCAAACCATGCTTCGTCTGTCACGGTGTATTTCACGCCATACGCGGTGCTGGCTAGGCCGAGAAAGGCCAGCAACAAGCTCTGGGGCGTCATGGGTTCGAACCTCTGGGAAAGAGCGGAAAATACACCGTTTGAGACAGAAGCCGGCTCTGTGCGTGTGAAAAGTCACTAAAGGAAACTTTGTGCGATGAAAACGTTATTTGTGGGTAAATTATAAGCGAACGTTCTAACATGATGATTGTGCTGTCATATTTTTGATATATCATAAATGGTTAATTGCGCTCATCATTTTCATTGAAGCGTGGAACTATTCCGGCGCAAGTCCAATAACTATGACTACTAAGCTAGATCATAGCCTGGCACTAGAAGACACACTGTCAGTGATACTAATGATAAAAAACTCACTAGTATAGAAAAGCTGAGCACAAGGCCCCAGGGGCGATAGAACTAAAATATTTTTGAAATAGCGCGAATCATACGAACACATGTAGCATTTAATTGAATTGAACCGCCGAGTTAACGCTGACATGTATCATAGGTTAATTGCGACGTCACAATCACTCACAACCTCGGACATGGACTTAGTCTGCATACGTTCAATCACGGACACTATTCTGAGCTCGGTGCGACAAATTTGAAGCGTAGTAAGAGGCATGGTTTTGAAACCGGAAATACGTTTGCAGACTTGATGGGCGACACCTCACCCCATAAAATAGATGTCTTAGCACAAAATCGATGTATAATATGGCCTTTTCCCAATTCTAGAAAGTTTTTAAAACGAATTCGGGAAAATCCTCTTTAAAACGGTTTCAATTTCAATCTAGCAACATTTAGGTTCCTCCCTAGTTCCTCCCTCCTGCTTGAAGTTATGAAAATACAATAGGGAGGTTCCGATTTTGATCCGAGAACGAGAATGATATTGAGGTTGCATTTTCACGATGGATATCGCGTTGCCTGTTGTCAGAAAGACTCGATGACATTAACCAGAAAACTAAAATCATCTCGTTCACATTCTCGTTCTCGGATCAAAATCTTAACCTCTCTAATGATGGTGAATTATCTGTTGTCTGAAACCCAAAATCATTTTTCGAACTAATCTAAATGATAATCTTGCAACAAGTAAGATTAATATCATCCCACAGCAGCCGTCAATTTCATTGTAGATTACATCTGTGATGTTGTAAACAAAGATGAATGGGGATTGCGATAGTTGTGACTATTGTATGCGGACAGACAGTCAATAAAAATAGATAAAAATCTAACTTACCGAAGTTTTTAAATGCTAACCACCGATCAACAAGCTGATAAAATTCCGGACAAAATGAGCGAGTTATGTTGGGACAATTCCCTATATGAAACAAGAAGTGTCGCCACGAAGTTGCGACCACAACCAATCAGTGCTGGCCCATCTGTCAAAAATCATTAAGCATCGATTAGAACCTGATGGGACCACGCACTGGCGAATTGGGGGAGAGCAGCTACGCCACAGTCGCGTATAGTTACATAATAAACATGAAACAGACTTATTAAATCATGAATATAACATTCAATGAGTCTTTCATAGAACGAAAATATTCTAGTCTAAAAATTTGCAAAAAACTCTAAAATTTGGCGCTTTTGGATATTTTGTCTTCCCCTGTTAAAGCAATGTTGGAATCCTTGCCATGCTGGTTTGGTCCACGTTTGGCTCCCAGTTTCCATGCTTTATGTGATTCTCATTGATTTTGTAATTGATGTGGCAAAGAGAACGTGGCATTTTATTGTTAAATCACAGTCCACGAACTCACCCAAGACACGTCCAGTTCAAAATTCTAAAATTAGCTGTCACAGATGCTTGTACAGTAACACATCACCAGATAAGATTTGACTGCCCTTTCTGACTTGGATTTAAATTGTTTTCTTGCCATGCAAATTCAATTTTATGGGCGGCAAAAAAGATACATAAGACACTTCTATAAATACTTCTATGAATCTTATCATTACTGAGTTGCACAGAGAGAAATTTTGGGATATTTGTCACTTTCCCCTGATATCGGTCGTATGAGGACAAAGTCACAACCAGGAGGTCGGGATATAATGACTATATATAATGAACCTTAAAATGACACATAACACAGCAAAATGCTGTTGCGAACCGGCATGAATATCATTAATCTATCTGCACAACTTATTTACTACCATGTGCATTTCCACATTATATACGTAGCATGAAGAATGATTAAAACCTGTCTTGAAGTGTCTCCTCCAAGTCAGGACTATATGTCACAACCTGATAATAGATCTCAGAGACAATTCTGAAATGGGCTACAGACGGCGGAGGCGTGCCAACTTTATGGAATTGAGCGTATTTCTACGTAGTATATCCCCAGGAATAGTGATTAGGATGACGAATGGACTGTGTCGGCAGTCTAACACCGGTGTCGGAGTATGAGCTGTCCTAGGATAGAGTGTCCGGAGAACTTGCGCTTTTATCTCTCAGCTCTTGACGGTCATGGCCTCTTATAGGACGATGTACCATTATCCCTAAGAATTCAATTGGGCCGGACACTTTTTTCTTCACCGGCTCTGTCGTTGAAAACAAAATTTAATGAACTTTTGTAACAAGCTTAATTTGTTGGAGCAGCTTATTTTGCGCCAGTCCTTAAACAAGCTTCTACATGAAATGTTTTTGCTGAGCGACCTGAGGACCAAGCTGTCGCAGGGGTGAAAAGGTGAAACTCCCGACCGCTAATGACCCTTTAGTGAGACCAGTGCCCTTTTGCCCCTTCCTTTCAGATAGCTCTCCCTGACCTCGGGTTAGTTAATCGTTCCATCCAAGTTCCTGTCAGATGTCAGTTCCTAACCTCGGGTTAGTTCATCGTTTCCATCCACGTTCCGCCTATCCATCAACGACACGAGGGCCAATATATAGATATATACCAAATCGAGGGTTAATTGACTAAAATATTGTCACAGGTGGTACGTACAGTAGTGGTCGTCATTTAACGGAGCGATTCATATAATCCAGCACATCGTGGCCAAGCTTTTGTCGCGATTCGCACGTGTTTACATGGAAGAGTGACATATGGGTGAGAGAGTATGGTTGTGACACGCGTGCGTGTGGCAATCGATTGCATTCATTAGCTAGGCATGCTCTTTGTTTTTGGTCACGGCCGCGTGTTGACTCTGAGCATATTGGATGAATTAGCATAGCATAGGCCTATATGGGCTCCCAAGGCAGCCAGCCAATTGCGCCTGTCCATGCGCCATCCTGTCATCTACTGTCAGGGGATACATGGCCGCTGCCGTATGACTAGGACCTATTGAGGGTCCTTTCAAAGAAGCATCAAATGAAGGGGGTTAAGGACCCCACCCCCAGAATCTTCACACAGTACAATTTTACTGGGACTAACACGACGGGGGTCTTAGATTTCAGCCATAGTTCAAGCATTTTTTATTCTGTCTGTGAGGGTACAGCCTACTGATTTTTGTCGCTGTCTCAAAAAGGTGGTAAACGCGGCCACTCAGGATTAACACAACAACCACAAAAAGGGGCCCTTTCAAAATCTAAAAATGTTACGATTAATTTTTGTTACTAATTTGCAGTATTTCACCTGCATTTCAAGTATTCGATAAAAAATGCGATGATTAAAGTACTCTAGAACCTGTGGCAGCCATGAAATCTACTAAAGAGCTGGCGAGGTAATTGAAATATCTGTCTTCAAAGTGTCCGACATTGGATACCGGATTTTTTCTGCAAATGCATGTCAGAGTTGATTGACGATTGTCGGATATACTGTAAACCTGTTAGATTGACTTATAGTGGTTTAATACCAGAGAAAGAGGAGGCTGGAGTGCCCAATCCTATTCACAGAGAAAGAGTTAATAGAGCAAGGTCATCTGCCGGTGTGGGCATGGATGGATTGGTGGATCCCATCGTGTGGAGTTGTTTTACTGTCAACTCAACTCCCTGTGTATAGTGTTCACCCAATCAGTGAATCACTGTTGTCTGTTTTATCGACCCAAATAGAATTGATATCCTATCATTTTTTCAGGGAACTTGGTCTGCTGAGAAAACGTTCTTCCTCAAGTCATCCAGATGCAAGATGGAAAAGGCTAAAAACAAAATGTAAATTTATTCGTAGACCTAGCTGCAAAAAGAAATTCTAGAACTACGCTACCTATTCTAGCGAGTTAACCTTCATTACCAAAGGGACAATGATAGAAGTTTATATTGAATTTAAGAATTCTTCAAGTCTCATCCTGTTATTCCATGAAACTGCAGTGCTTTTTTCCCCTTTTCCAGGTCAGATCTTTTCCTATTTGATTGTCATCGATTTTGAGTCAACTTGCTGGGAAAATACAAGAAACACACCTCAGGAGATTAGTAAGTAAAGTTCCTTGCATCCTAACCTTGTCACTGGAGATTAGGAATCGACCAAACGCATAAGTTTTTATTTTCTGTCAATTTTTGGGGATATCTGAATTTTATGTTAAATTTGTTTCTATTTTCAGTTGAATTTCCCGCTGTTTTGTTGAACACTGCCACTGGTCAAATCGAAGATGAATTCCATACCTACGTTTTGCCTCACGAACATCCAATTCTCAGTGAGTTCTGTAGGACGCTCACTGGAATATCTCAGGTACAGTAGAGTGCTGCTCCGGCTAGAGTGAAAAAGTGCTAGAGAGTAAATAATGTTAACACGCCAGCACTTGTTCACTCTAGAATGATACTGGTTAAAGCCATTGTGCTGTTTGCTTCCAGTTGAAATAATTGGCCGGTGCTAGCTTGTCATTATGAATATGAATATTAAAGTAAAGTTAAATTGATTAGGTGCTGTTTCCACGTAATATATATAAACATTGTTTAAGAGTGCCCCCCCCCCCACTTGTGAGTGAGTTATGTGTAGTGTCTCCTGGATGGATACCTTTTCGGGCCTTTTGGAACTTGCCCAGAGTGTCCATCTGGCGTATTCTATAGTCTTGAATGTTCTGGATGATTGATTTTATTACCTTGCAGGAGAAAGTGGACAATGGTATCCCACTTAATATCTGCCTCAGTAAATTTAACCGTTGGTTAAACCGCCTGTCCGAGGAGAAGAAGATTAAGTATAACACTGGAGAAGAGGGGTCTCTGCTTTGCACATTTGCTACATGGTCAGGTAAGGGCAAACAATCAAGTCAATGATGCACTCGACTCTGGAGAAGTTTGATATCAATATCCAAAAAGGACAGAGTTAAAAAATCAAATCACCGATACACTGGAGTCAAAATTTTAATGACGAGGTCTCAACCGGTTGGAGAGTGTCAAAAGACCATGTCACAACTTGTTAGTTATAATAGTTTACTTAACTACCGGTAGAAGAAAAGAGAACCTGAATTCGATTCTGATCCATCTATATCATTGGATATGTTAACCTTACAAACTGTTTGAATATGAAGAGTAATAATTTTGATTTTCCAGATTGGGATTTTGGTGTTTGCTTGTTCTACGAGTGTCGAAGGAAACAGCTAAGGAAGCCAGCAGCTCTGAACAGTTGGTTGGATCTGCGTGCAACATACAGGGTAGGTCCAGGATCGAAGCTAGATCAAGCTATACCCAGCTGATCAGCCTGCATCATTCTCTACTGCTCATGTATGGTGTAACTTGGTCAACGGGTACCCAATGATCGTCCTGTCCCGGCAGGTTGCCAAATATACATCTAAATGTCGCAATCTTCAGTCCTCAGAGTGTACATAATTCACTGTTCTGCATTTATTTGCCTTGGTAGCATACAATGTACATGTACATGTAGATTGTTGTAATGCCCCAAAATGTTACAGGATAGACCTTATCCAGAAATTCAATGGTGCAGTATACATAAGACCGTATCTATATTTATCCGAGCAATTCTATGTTACAGTCTAGAACTTATCTACTTTTCTTCTAGAAATTCTATGAAAGAAGACCCAATGGACTGAATGGAGCCTTGAAAGACCTTGGAATTAAGTTCGAAGGGAGGGAACATTCAGGACTTGACGATGCCAGGAACACGGCCCGACTTGCGTGGCGAATGATCAAGGATGGCTGCATCATGACGGTCACTAAATCGCTTGATGGGGTAAGGTCATGGACTGCCACCTAGACTTGTTCCTAACAATCATTATCCTGCTGGACGAGTTTCTCAGTGCTGACTTAATTGATAGATAAAGATCTTGATCGATAAAGGTCTTGCCTTCTAAAGTTAACTTTATGATGTCATTGACATTGTTGTCTTGTGTAATCATATTCTGTTTGCTCTCAATATAGAAATGTAATCAAAATACTGGTACCTCTTTACAGGTTTCTTTGCAACCTGTTTGTTTTCTCACAAATTGATTATTCGTATTCACAATTATCAATCAGAATAAAATTCAAACTGACCTTTGAAGTAAAATTGTTTTGTAATCCATTTCTTATGTGTTCTCTATGCCAATGGAATTGTGCACAGAGTGTATGAGAAACAGCTTTTGACTGTCTATCAGTACCGTAACTATTAACAACTTTTGTGTTTATTTTACTAAAGAGTTTTTAGTCTTTTCTTGCGACAGTGTACTACACCACTGTCCCGCTATCGAAAGCTTCATTCCTACCTTGTAACAAGTAACCTAATCTTTTCCTTTTGGTTTCTTTTTAGAAGCATGCTAAAGCAGCACCCAGTTTGGTCCGAACCTTTCAAGCCTGCACTTCTTCAAACGTTAACGTTATGACGGATCTGCACTCTACTGACATGGCAAACAGTAACAGTAACAAGCCTAACCAATCTTCACACTCTGCTTCCTTGACCAGACCTCCAAGTGAAAGGAATACCCCTATTTCGGTGGAAAATTCAGCAAGCGGACCCCAAGTTTCGAAACAATTTGAAATGAACATCAATGTTAGCACTGGGAAAGAGGACATTGTACTCGTAGACAAGAAGGACATTCTGTTGAATTCGAGCAGGATGGTTGAACCTTATGAGGAGTCTGAGTGTGACATGCAACCCGGCATTTTAGAATTAGGCATGTGTGAGGATGAAGACGATGTCACAATCTACAAGGACAAAAACCACTTTGAGGAAACGACTGTTTTGCAGAAATGTGATAGAAAAGAAAATAGGGATACTCATAAAGGAAATAGCTGTGATAAGAAATTAGATGGCAATCAACAAAATGCAGACATTTCTGGGAAACTCGTTTGTGATTCAGGGAAAATCTCAATGCCTGCTTCAATAGGGACAAAAATTGTGCAGCAACAAAAGTTCAAGATTCTTTCTGATGGTGGTCTGTCTCGTAAAGTAGGAGGTAACCTTACTGAAAAACATTCAAGTACTCCGGTTGTGCCCATGGTTCTCAAAGACAAAAAGAATATATTTACTCCCAGAATTGGTGAGGGTTCAAAGAAAGTGCAGTCAAGCTTGCTCGGTAAATCAGATCAGTATTGTCATTTCAAAACATCTACAAACACAGTACCTGGTTCAGTGTGTGGAGCTGTAAAAAGTGGCTTCAAAACTCCTTTCACTGCCCAGCGGGTTAGTGACATGAAAGTGACGCCACCCCTGTGTAAATGTGGTCGGCGGTCGAAACGTCGCGTTGCCCAGACTCCTGGTCCTAACCAAGGCAGGGGGTTCTTCTCATGTCCTCATGGGAGTGCTGGGAAGAACAAAGGTTGTGGTTACTTCCTTTGGGAGTCTGTCTATCTGCAGAACCGGTCTCCCCAACTTTTTGCTAGTCCATTCTCTTATGCTGCTAGGGTGAGTGGGGCATCTCCAGAACTTGACTCGGTCACCCAGAAGTTGAGTTTCAGTAGGCCTGTTGGATTAGATAGCTCCAGGAAAAGTTTAGGGGTTCGACCTGGTTTACATGCCAACAAAAGGATCTGAATGAACTTGCTCTGATGGGAAGAATGGTGCAACTGCAAATCATTTGCATTGGTTGACGCAAGAATGTGGTCAACTGTGACGTAGTATGTATAAAGACTTGGGACTTTATGAACGTCATATATACATACTTGATTTTACTGATGTAGTAAAGATACATGTAACTGTTTTCATATCATTACGAGAAAGATTCTTCTGATATCTCCAGCATGTACACCCATTGTGATATGAAACTACAATAATAAATAGTTAGGGGAATGATTTAGCACACATTTCTCGTTAATTTCCTATGTCCTTTTCATATTTTACTTGTACATTTGTAATCGATGACCTAACAACTATTTTCATTGAAAAAATCAATCAAAAAAGACAATTCGTTTTAAAGATTTGATGAAGACCATGATGAAGCTGGTTGTGACATATGGCTGTGGTATTTTGCTTCTTGCACTTTCCCCATTTCTAATATAAATCCAGAATTAGTTTCTCACTTGTGGTAAACCTTTATGCTGTCCTGCTCACAAAACTTGTTAAAATATTGTTGTTGAGACGAGAAGAAATATGTTACTTTTCCGACTAATCTACCACTGACTGGGTGGTCCACTAGTTCATAGTTGTCCTTGGAATTGTCCTTGAATAGCCCGATTCAAGATGTATGGTCACCAGAGGTTGTTGATTATTGGGACAACTGTCCTTGATTTGACTGCCAGCCCAACAAACCCCAAAACAAGTGTCATGAGGTATTAGATTTTGCATCCTGAAGCTCAGGCCAACACTCTTAGCTTAGTAAGCTTAGGAGAGGATAGACGGACTCTGGATTTTTGAGAATGCAGATTTTGACACTATAGCTCAGCTGTCGTTTCTTTTTGAGACAAACATTTAATAGGTGGTTGTGATAACACCCTCATGATCAACTGGTAATTTTATGTACCATCTGGTAGGTGTGTCACTTATGGATAGTCATTGTCATTAATGGTTGTGAATATTGTCCTCAACCCCTGGGCCTGGCTGCGACTACAACTATAGATACAGTGGAACCTCACTAAACGGACACTGCTGTAAGCAAGACCTCTCTGAAAGGGGCTTTCTGACACTTGCTTTGTTCCCTAATTAATTGCGGACCACCTCCTCCGACTCTGAGCATTTATCATACAGTCCCAAAGGTTTTCTTGGAGAGGTGGTTCTGCTGTTGTTGGATAGGGGGATAGGCGAATGGTGAGTTGTGTATGGGTTGCTGGTTAATGCAGTGTCTGTATAGAAGTCATGCTCTTAAAGTGAAAGGGTTAACTGGCCGCGCCCAACATTTCGGCGGGAACATAAGACGGGTGTCTTTTGTTTAGGAAACGTTGTGCATTGTGGGGGAAAATTCTTTTTAACTCCCCGGACATGCGTAGTACCTGCTTCCGGTGTCAACAAAGAGAAAAATGAAAGAAAATCGAAAAATAATCCAGACACCTGCAAAATGAGATGGATTTTGGGTTTAGGGCACCACGAAAGATGATAATTCAATGCTATGGGAAAACTTAAGTGCTTCGAAATTGTACTGAATGAGAATAAGACCGTATATCACCCAGGGGAACGAGTTTCAGGGCAATGTGTTGTGGAGCTAAAAGGAGACATGAGAATGCGCGCTCTGCGCGTATTCATGCGAGGTGTTGCAAAGGTGCATTGGACAGAATCTCGAAGCACCGGCACACGATTAGGTTCTTACACAGAACATTACAATGCTGAGGTTGAATACTTTTATAAGAGACAGGTGCTATTTGGAGGAGGTAAGCAAAGGAGTCTATAAAAGGGAACTTCCAAATCGATGAAATCTAATTCTAAATCTGACTTCAAAATATGACCAGCTGAGCGATCTGTCAAAAAATAACCACTTCCATTTTCTGCCACCACCCATGGCTCAAGGCGAAAAGGGGTCGCTGTGTTCCACATTTTCCAGCTGTGGTAACTGCCGTGGCAGTAGTCGGTATTAGATCTGATAAGTTGAGGAGTATTGACATGGCACTCTGCCTAACAAACTTACTTGTTGTAATATTCGTTCCTTTCTTCCCTTGTTTCAGATAATCCTATTGTCCGTGAAACACTCACTGAAGGTCGCCATGAGTTCAATTTTTCCTTTGAATTACCAATGGGGTGAGTTCTGCTGTTGATGATGTTGCCCGATACATGTATAATAATAGTATTCAAAGACCTACTCCATGTACTCAGCTCGAACATTGATCTTATTCTTAGTTTGCCACAGTAGTAGAAATTTGGAGTAACTGCTGATCAGAGCTGGCTAGTGCACAAAAATTAAACTTACTAAGTCCCACTTACATTTACATGTTTTGTTTTTGACCAGATTCCAGCAATTCTCTGGGCAGACTTCTGAGTCCTTCTGTAAACTGTGAAAAGTTCATGACAGCCAGTGTTGCAGATTTTCTCTGTTTCATTTGGCGGTGGACATTTGCTGCCACAATTACACTAACAGTTTGTTACGAGTTGAAATTTCTGTGAGTTTGATTTTGGTGTTTGCCTTCCAAATTGCAAGAATAAATCAATACTTTTCCAAAATTTGCCAGTCTGCAGTATATGATTATGATAGTATGAAGAGAGCATCCATGCCATTCTTCTTCTATAATCGCTCCATGTTTTACTTGTATTGCAGGGGGATATCTACCTCTTTTGAAGGTAAACATGGGAGTGTACGATATTGGTTGAAAGCTGAGATGGACAAACCATGGTCATTTAACCACAAAACAAAGAAAGCTTTTACTGTGATTAGCCCTATAGATATCAACAAACCTGAATACCAGGTAAGACTTGAGCGACGCCAATATGGTGATGTCATTTTTGTCACAGTATGACTTGTTTGAGTACTGAAGCAGTTCTGAAAACCGATTCCCAAGAGTAACCATTGTTGATTTGCCTGTGTAAACCTGGATCAATTTACTAAGCTGTATGGCATGTACATGGAAGTTACATGAATAACGCTTGTGATAAATCCAAACAAACTCTAGGACACTTGTCAACTAAAGAGTACAATGTGATTGTGATATTATACAGGTATCTAAATCTGCAGTTAATGTTTCTGTTTATCTTTAGATACCAGTAGAGAACAGTGTAGAGAAGACCCTCTGCTGTTGGCTGTGTACGTCAGGTCCTATCTCAATCAGTGCTCGAACAGACAGAAGAGGATACTGTCCTGGTAAGTACACTTTTCATGTAGAGAGGATTCTTAATTCATGTCCGTGTAGGGCCTAAAAAGTAATCATAATTTGATTTAGAAGTAACGCAGGAGTGGCAGTGGTGTAGTTTATCGGGTCTCGGACTAGCGGTCATGTGGTCTCCGGTCCAATCCCCACTGTCAGCATGAGACTCTAGACAGGTCTCTTTGCTTTACCTGCCTTACGCCACCCAGGTATATAAATTGACGACAGTTAGAAATGCTCACCTACACAGGTTGGAGTCCTGATTGAGCAGCTCATGTAGTTCTTGATGTTCTACTTACGTAAAGGCTTCAGGCATGTCTGGGCGGAGCGGGGAATAGACATAAAGTACTTTGAGAATGATGTATGAACATGTAATGTGTAAAGCGCTCTGTACATTTAAGAACCGCTTGCATCCTCTGGTCTGTGTTGTCTCTAAAAGCCGAGCATCGGTTTTCCCTGGCTGTCACACAGTGGCTATTTTCCTGGCTGATGCAAAGTCTTGAGTATCATCAACGGCATGTTTATCATGAAGGAATGAGGTTTAATACCAGAAAAACGACAAACGAGGACCTGGGTGAAAGGAACGTCCATCGCAAAAGACCAACCATAATCTGTTTTGTTGTTTTGTTTAATGAACTACCGATAGTAAGTTCATTAGTTCTTTTGTGTTAAGAACAGTAAAGTTCGGAAAAGTCTTGTACAGATTCATGACTAATACGATAATTGTTTTTTCTCTCGCTGTGATATTGAGACCAGTCAGTGTGTCTTCATTAAAATTCTTTATATTTAAAGTCGTAAGTCCAATTTTTTTACTTACCCAGGTGTTTATTGTTTTAATAGCAAAACCACTGAGGCCAAAAGGAGGCTAAACTATACATTGTGACCAAGGTGTTTTAGAATACTGAGCCTAGCATTCAGTCCATAAAATGTACATGCGTGAGCGGGCTACTCGTCTTAGATTTATACGATGATTCCGAATCGTATTTTCTGCTTCGATTTCTCTCACAGTCTGAGTCATATGGAATTGATTTATTACATTAATCATAATTTCATGGTCGAAAGGCAGAATCCGTGACCTTATCAGAATAAAGAAATGGGGTCAGTGACCTGCATTTATTGCCATATAGCTCATCTTCTTGGTCATTGATTGAACTATTCCAGCCATCTGCTGCATGTTCTTAGAATCATTGATTTTCTGCCCTTATCATGTGAGGCGTCAAGATTGTTGTGTCACTGCTTGGTTACTTAGCACACTGGACATGCTAGATGTGGTTTGCAGATTTGAGGCTCTGCCAGTCTTGAGTTATCAGAACCTTGAGCTCTGCGCCAATTGATTCATTGTTCGATAAACACCTGCTGAATTATCTATATCAGCCACATCCACAGCGCCGTGGCCTAGCCTGAGTTCTTGAGTGGAAAAAATGATTGCGGAAGTTGGAAAACGTTTTATGAGCCAGGTAGTTGAGCTGCTCCAGATACCATTGAAATGAAAGTCGGAATGCATTCTTGTAAGATTAGGTACATGTGGTAATGTAACTTCAGAGAAATACTTCAGAGTGGCTCTTTGCCAGTTTGTTCCTCTTGGAAAGACCTTTTTGAACTGGTCGTATCAAAGTTACATTCCAGATGATTCTGAAGATCTCAATCTTTTGAATACAGCTCTTGATCCCCCAACCTTGCTCTACTTTATAGTTTTTAGCCAAGAAAATGTTCTGACAGTCTTAACTTTGTTCTGAGAATCATGCAGTTCATGTTGCTTGGAGTGCCAGTGGTGTTGATTTATAATACCTTGAACTCAGCGGGGAGACATCACTGGCATGACTGGATGTCTGCTTCAAGTTTACTGCATTTTACCTTGAGATTCTTCACCAGTAAAACACCATCCCTGCTCCGCTAGCCCTGGTGGAGATACCTTTAAAAAACCGGTTGCAAATTTCACACGTAAAATGTTCGTGGACATGTTCCGGATGTTCGTTGAGTGCAAAACATGTCTATTGGCATTTTCCGCTCACGACACATACACACTACAGTAGAACCTCTCTATTTATCGACACCCTTGAGACTGATAAATACTGTTCCTCATTCATTGGGAGGTTGTCCTGATTACAGAGGTCAAATCTTAAGACAAAAACCTGGGAGGTTGTCCTGATTACAGAGGTCAAATCTTAAGACAAAAACCACTGTAAAATGAAAAAATCTTTTCAGGTGAATCTGATCAATGAATGATGATGATATGGTAAATCTTCTTGATCTTTTCAGGTGAATCTGATCAGTTGATAATGATATGGTAAATCTTCTTGCTCTTTTCAGGTGAATCTATAGCCATTTCTGCCGATTTTGAGAATCATTCCTCAAGAACAATCATCCCTTATGCCACATTGCATCAAACTCAGACATTTTTTGCTAACGGCAAGTCACGGGTTAGAGGAACCAAGTTCACAGTTCTCACAGGTTAGTCGTTAGTTGTAAATTATGATAGTCGATAGTCGTAAAGTATCATAGTCGCAATGACTGACTGAAGTTTCTAGAGTAATGTAGTTGGTGCCAATGGATGATATGTGGCTATTCCATCGTCTAGCAAAAATATTTTAGGGTCCACACAGAAACTTAGTAATACTGTTCTAATCCGAGCGCCCTTTTTTCAGGTCTGCCAGTTTCCCCAGGGAGTAGAGCAACATGGGATGCCCAACTTCTCAAAATCCCAGCTGTCTCACCATCTGTCATGAACTGCTGTGTGATAAAAGTGGAATATTATGTTAAGGTGGGTGAATCTTGTGTGTTCTTTTCTCTCAAGTCTCATATGAAGATATTTCTATTGTCTCATGTAATAAAAGTGTTAAGCACCCTGGGGGAATTGATTCTCCAGGTTCATAATACTGTTACTTGGTTGTTCTCAAGCAAAATTGAGAGTGGCAGTCATCTTTGCCCAAAACGACTACATGTACCATGAAAAAGTGTGCATAGCCTACATGTATTCCATTTTGTAGCCGAGTTGTCTGGCTTCGTACCTGCACTTCTAATCTTAATCATGTTGTTTCAGGTGGCATTGCACATCCCAGGAGCCTACAATCTGTCCCTTCACCTGCCCATTGTCATTGGTACTGTTGCGTTCAGGCGCATCTCACCCCACATCATGACTGATCCAATGGTGCTACGCGATGCAAACATATCATATTTTGGAAACCAGCTATTGCCAGCTCCTCCCCCTTATAGGGAAACGCCCACTCCGCCGCCTCCTTTTGATGGTAAGGGAATGCAGCTGATAATCGTGTTCTATTTAGGCCTGGACAGAAATTGCTCAAACCTGATTGTCACGATGTCACTACACTAACCTAAAGGGACTTGCTTCAGATCGCATGTGGTGCATCTGGCTAACTCTAGTCAGGTGTGGCACCTATGTTTTTCCAGAGTCTCACAACCACTATAAGTGACCCATCTCAGCAAAACCAGGCACTTGTCGCACAGGAGATGAGCCTAAATGACAACTTTAATGTAATCTGATTTAAGAAAAGGCAGACAAAAGTGAAATAAACAACCACTAACCAGTCCGTCTCAACCTGCCAAGCTGAGAGCCACATGCACCTGGTTTTGCTGTGACCGGTCTCATATCCAGCCTATACTTCTTACTCTCGTCTTCTCCTTGCAGATCCACCAACATATGCAGAAAGTATTTGTGGTGCTGTGAATATCCAGGATGACGACGACGATGACGGCCTGGGAACCATGGGAGATTTGACCTACACACCAATGTATACTTACGTCTATGACTATCGTTACAGACCACCACCAGCTTATTCTGAGGTATTCATTTTGTCTTGAATATTAATCTTAGTCAATTAGCTTGCTTTTATGCTTTTGAATGCCAATGCTTTTATGTAGTAGTACTGGTGGGCAGACTTCAAAACATATTTTTGCCCTGTTAGGGGCAAGTTTTTGGTGTCCTCTCACTTTCTTTCAAATTTTTAAGGCATTTGGGATGAGCGCATGCTATTCTTCAAGTCCAATTATGCCTAATTTTCCACCTTTCATACCACATGCATGATAAATATGTATTCTGTTCTTGAAAGAGGGATGTTTTTAGGAAATCTCTGACATGCCTGGTTGGGTACCCCGAATAGTCTGTACCTGCCAAGACACTTGTTTCATCAGTCGGGCTATTTTTCGATCTCTGTAATAATTTACTCAGAAGCGCAGAGCATTCGTCTTCAGTTCTTAGAATTAGTTTCTGTTAAGAGAACATATCTGTGGAGGTTTCTTTGGGTTTTTTAGTAAGCATTTTTTAGCGATCTGTGTCGGTTTCTGTTTTAGTGAAATTCTTTTCGATTCTGCTGCATACTAGGTCATGATTGACTGCTGATTTTACTGTTAATCATGGTTGCTTTCAAGCATTCACATTAGAATCGAACACTGATTTGTTGAAAGAATGCTTTTGCCACCAGCTATTGCTGAATGAATGTTGAATGAAAGAAGATTGTGTGGTTATGTTTGTGCATGTCAGAGATGTTATTTGTGACTGAACTGTCAGTTATTAATTTTCAGTTTAAAAGCACTGGGCCCTGTGACGTCATATATGAAATCGTTACATCATATCAGAAGTTATCACAGTAGATTTTATGCAGGTGTGAGCGCTGACGTAACACCATCGTTTTGCCATCCATGGTTAATACGTGTTTACCATCCAATATCGCGGCAAGGCAAATTAAATCGACATACCGCTTCAACTTTGTGTCCACTTCACTTTCTGTACATTTATCATTCTTGATTAAAATCAAACAAACTAGGGATGACGGTATGCCCAATACTTGAATTTTTAAAATATAAAGGCTTACACTGTCGGCGTTCGGTGTATTGTTGCACAGGTAAAGAGAAATAAAATTTGCCAAATTGCAGTTATTATGCAAGCCATTTCACTGAAACTTGGCATTTATAGTATTTGTTTATAAAATCTGACAAATCAACGGTATTATGAAATTTATACTCAGAACGTATTTTGATTGTAAATATCAAAATACACAAGTTCAATTTTGTCAAATTTTAAATGAACAGGGTAGGCCTTTGATATCTTTTGCCTCAATCTCACATTTTCTGCTGTCTCTTCTCAAAAAGGGTGTTGATAAATAGTGAATGCAGGGACTTTAATGAGAAAAGTAGTTCAGACAATATCATGATACTGAAAAATCTTACGAATTGGGGGTTTTATACATCATTGGTGTTACCAATCTTTCATTGTTGGTAAAATGGAAATTTTGTGGCTTTAAAACACCATAGACAGTTTTTTTATTCTTTCTATTTTTTCTTCTCAATCTAAAATCTTCTAAAACTTTAAACATTTTTAGAATGCTTTGTTCCATCATCGTCCGTGGTTGTTGCCTCCGTATGAATTTTAAGCTTTCTGCTTTTATTTTAACTCTTTCTGCCCAGCATGCCCCGGAGACCTTCGAAGAACCGGAAGGGGATGGGGATGATGCCCATTTTATACCTATCCACTTTCTAATGGTTCTCGACTAAGTAATCTTCCAACGTAAAGAGGTGAGTCCGGACATCACCAGCTTGCTGTCGATGTTTTAATGTTGTTAACTCGATGGTCTGCAGTGGGTGGAAAGAGTTGAAATTGTCACCCAACGTTTTTGTGTTTTTTTCTCTCGTATTTTTTGTGTTTAAACTTTCCACTTCCACTTTTGATGTTGAAATATTACAGATTTGATCAGTGTTGTTTATTTTAGAACAAGGTATGATAACCTTTCTACCTGTGATATTCCAATGAGTTTCTTACAAGCTTGATACAGATACTACCTCCTCTAAGACTTGCAATATTTTTTTCTGTAGCAACTACATACATTTCATGGAGCCTTTTGAACCTGCTGTGTTAATATATAAGTAGTCATCAGTTTGACACGGCCATAATAATCATGTGGCTTATCACGAAATACCAGCTCCATATCTCTACTTCCATCCATAGCTGTTTTCTGCATGCTCCATACCACTGTGTCATTTTCCATGAAGAAAATAATCCCAAATTATACAGAGTAATAGAAGTTAGCCATTTTCATTTCTAACTGAGATAGTTTATATGGTATGATTGATTCAAAAGACACAAAATATGTATTAAGTTTGTTGGGATTTCCTATTACATGTAGTTCTCTGCATGCAGATGGCTGTGGTTCTGTGTACAAGATACAGGTACAAGATAGTTACATAAGCTGGTGTAACAGATGGCAGCTGCTACGCTAAAGGTGGTGATGCGTGTTGTGTCTACTGAACCAGATAAACATGATACTTGCAGAAGCTGAAGTGTGCTACGTGTAGTATAACCATTCACCACCAGTTGAATGTGCCGTGACAATGCATTAACAAAAAAATTTAATGCACTGAGAGATGACAATGATGTTTGTTGTATTTAATGGTGGCTCAGGAAAATTGAAATACATGTACACTATGCATTGTGCAGTTATTATGCATGCAAATTTGCTGAAACTTGGTACTAGTGTTTGTATATATGTCTACACAATGGCATTGTTGACATTTGTAATCAGTGCATATGCAAACTACATTGGAACCTCCCTTAGTGGACACCACCCTATCAAGGACAAGCTGTGGTCCCAAATTGGTTGTTTCCATTCAATTGACCTCTCTAATCAGGACGCCTCTTCATCAGGACAGCACTTTTCAGTCCCGAGCATGTCCTTAATAGAGAAGTTCTACTCTATTTGAAATGTTCTAATTCGAGTTCAGTTTTCAAATTTTTGAATGAACGGGAGAAGCCTTTAAGTCTCAGATGTCTATTTCAGATTGATCCGAATCCATTGCATGACACCACAAGCAGTTCCGCCAATGCTGTCGAGGGTGGTAACAGCTAGGACTAAGAGTGAGGGCGTGAAGGCTACCACCACTGTGCCAGTCTTAGCCACACAGAATCTAATGATATTTACCCCCAAGTTTGGGGCCTTGTGGACGACCCCCTTAGTTGGGGTTATGAGCTGCTAGAAGCTGAATTTTGCATAGAGTGGAACCTGTGTTCGGTGGACAGATCTTCAGGGCTCGGCAGAATGAAGAATTGAGCGATTCTGGACGATGGCAGTAGAAAGATTCATAAGATCAGAATATGGAAAGTTAACCAGGATTGTTTCTAGGCATGTGAACACTTGGTTTTCAGGATTGAATTGATCCTACGGATCACGATTGGAACTCTTTCAGAACGAAGCTACTTTATTGCAACTTGCTTGTTCAAATGGCGCTTGGTAGAAATCGGTTGAAACTTAAAAACTGTTCCGTCTGTTGGCAGCAGTTACTTAAATGGTTTTGATGTTTTGTTTTTGTGGTCTTGCATGTTGAGTTCTGTCCAGGTGTGTTTGTTTGTGCAGATTTAAGTGATAGGAATCGCCCGGCTAATCAACACTGCCTCAATACTCGTACAGTTCAGTTCCGAGTTTTTTCCACACGTCTTTTGCATCCCTGAGATAAGAGACTTACTAAAGAGAACTGAGGGTGTGCTAATTAGCCAAGCTGGGGATAGTAATTTAACATGTTAAATAAACAGCAGCCCATGGGTATAACCAAGATTGTAACAATGCTGTTGTCCTTGATTTGTGACTTAACTTATACAGGGTGTTACAAATGGTCAGTGCGTAACATTTTCCACTCTGGTTTTGCGTTCTCTATGTTGAGCTTTAAGAAAGAAACAGATTTGGACAAACAGGTTTTGATCCCTGCATTATTATCAAAATGCCTCATAATATGCTGGTTATGAAGAAGAAAGAAATTGCAATGTCAGCATGTCTGGGTATATTTGGGCAAGTTAGTTTAAGTTGACAATAATTGATCTTTTTATCATGTAGATCTAGGCTCATTATAGTATGCCTAATCCATTTTGCTTTGCGTTGACAAATGGGCTTGATATCAAAACCATGTCGCACTTATGAATCATGACTATAAAAATTGGCCTACATTCACAAAGTTCGGTAAAAGCTCACTTACAGAAGCACTAATACTTTTGTTTTATGGCAATTCAGCATCTCCAGAAGGTCGTTTGTGTATGAGACGGGCTTGTTAGAATGGTAAGCCACACAGGTATATCTGTTCCGTTTGGAACTTGTCTGTTTAGATGTTGTGCCAGACTGTCTGAATGCTGTCATATATTAACAATGTATCTATATCATTGGTTTCAATATAGTATTATGATGTAATAAGTGTGAAATAGACAAGGATTGCATGTACGAAATTGAATCATCCCTTCATTTTCTGAAGGGATTTAGAAGAACAATTTTATATCGAATTAATATATCGTCCATTTATAGTCTCGGGAGATGTTAGTGAGATTCTGAACACATGTTGTAGTACTTATTTTGGAATTAATATTTGCTTTGTCACTCATTGCATAATGTCAATACCCTGGTTTCCAGACATATTCGAAAACTACTTGGTTAAATCCTGGTAGTTTTCCAATGTTCTTTTGTCTCTGATAAACAAATTGACACATCTTCTGAAAATAATCTTTGCAAAAGTTGATCTTCACAACAGAAAGAAAGAGGAGAAATGGCATTAATTCTTAAAATATTTATGTTTGCCAGTGAATTCTGCATGGTTCATCGTGTTTTGTCACAAACCTCAGTCCATGCTGGAGCCGTTGGACGACTTAGTATGGTCTGCTTGGGAGCTTATTCTTATTTTTGATCACATGTATTTATACACCGAATTTATATGATGCACTTCATGACATTGAATTTGTATCACATGGAACGTGTGTGTCATGCATCAAATTTGTAGCCTTTGTTGTTTTATATAGAGTACCAGTATCATGCCTGTTGCTGTGAAAGAAGTGATGTATGTGTACTGTGTTTAGAGTTCAAGTTGGTGTTTTCATGCGATGTATATGGGCATCGGCTTTAGCGTGTTGGATTGTGATTGTGTTTGTGCCATTTGTGTCAGCACCACAGCATTTGTTTACCATATGCTAGGTGACAACATAACCAGGCCACCTGGCTGAAGTGACCCACTCTCTGAGCACATTGCCTTGGCATAAGATGATTTTTTAGAAAAGATGGCAGACAATGCCTTAACCCAGAGTTGCCATGGGAAGGGCAACATGAGTAATCTAACACGCTATTGGTGAACTTATGTTCATCAGTCAATTGTACTTGTAAGTCAATACTTTCTCTAAAAACAAATCGTATGAAGGCAAAGTTTAACCGTGTATTTTGGGAAATTTTGAATGAGAATTCTGGTGTAAACATCAAAAGTGCTTCATACAAAATTATGCGTATCTTTGTAACACGTGTCTCGAACAGAAATTTAGGATTCAATTACAAAAAAGGGCCGAGATTTGTTAAAAGCGACATTGATTTGTTTGACCTTATTGTGACTTTGTCATATCGTATCATTTTCATTTCATTTCGTTTCATTGAAGTGTTAGGTGAGAAAGTCAAAATTTGTAATCGTGTTGACTTGTGTACAGTATAATCTATAACAGCGTTAAATTATTAAAAATTGTATCAAAATGTGTAAATGCCTATCATTTATAGCTGTGACGAAGGATATATTATAGTATCCTTGCTGTACTGTGTATATTGTAGTGAGACTATTTGTGCGCACAAATTTTTTGTACTAAGCAGCATGTCAAAAGTTGCATTGTGTACGGGAGGAAAATCTTCCTTCGAGATTTTTATAAAATTTGTCTGTTGATTATAGAAGGCATATTTGAGGCGAAAAAGATTCTGACAGGAAAAACATGTATGTGCTTGAATTTGGGAAAAATGACACAGGTATTGATGGCATTTGGCTTGTTCAAACAGCCTTGTAGCTTCCTTTATTTGACCTAGGATAGTTTTGACAACTTGAGTGAGGACTATGAAGCTAATGAAGCGATCCTATGTCACTTCAAAACTTTGTGTCCAAGTGACACGTGGCAAGATGACTCCTATGTTAAGGAGTGGGAATGAAAAATGTGTATGTGTACAGTACTTGTGAAATTATTGAATTTGTCCTGATTTATTCGTCCAAGTTTCTTGTAGCACCATTATTTAGCTCGAGTTTGTTTAATGTTGGATGTTTGGCGTAGTTGCCCTCGATGGGGACGTATTTAGTTGCCTTGGGCATTTCAGGCTTTTTGCCAACTGTGACTTAGCTTTAATATTTGTGGGCTGGATCCATTCACTGACGACACCAATCTATGAAAATTGGAAATCAAAAGAAAATGTGGTAATCATTATCAGTCATTAATTGATTAATGAAGGACTGTTGTCCTCCCTGATAAGATACACAAAGTTTTGACAATATGTAGTTCTCCTTTAGCCTGAAATTGGTTTGGGGATGGTGTTATCTTCCTGTGGAAGTAACAATTATTTCTGAGATTAATTTTCACTACGGCCACTAGAGTTATTTGTGATAGAGCAGCTTAAACCAAACGGCAATATTTTCATGCTTATTTAGCTCAGAAATCTCATGACCAAAAAATTGTGCAATGAACAGATATTTACTTAAATATGTATCGCTTACTTTTGCAAAGTTGGCACGGCCGCACTCGTGTCTGACAATTTGATGTCAGTGCAACTTATAGCAATGGGCATTTTTTCACATTATCACCTAGTTGACTGCATTCGAGTTCACACTAGCCAAGAGATCTGTTTAGTACTGGAAAGATAGTGATCTGACTTGGCCACAAGACATGGCTTGAAATTTTACGTTAGCGATTTTCATCATGAATCTTGCGCAATCCAGAATCTGTGTGGTTTGCTTTCCACATATTTTTTGCTCCACGGGGGAAATCATGATGAAATTTGACATAATTTTTTTTGGGACACTGGACATTTCAGCATGAGTTTATATCAAAAATGGGTTTTGTATTGGAATTGCATGTATAGTGATTTCATTTAACCTTTACACCCCCACTTTCATGTATGGACTTGTCTGGTGCATTAGCTAGAAGAGTCCAGACAGAAAAATTTGGGTGAAAAGATTGATAAAAATGGAAGTTTGGTGTTGAAATGTTTGTGGCTGGATCAGGCTTGGTTTGAGCCAAACACTGGTGTTAAATGCACATCCTGACGCTGTACATAAGAAATGGAGTTAAGAACTGTTTGAGTGACACAGACTTTAATAAAAACACACCAAATGTCAAGGTATCACCAACAGCAGTGTTAATGTACCGTTAACACCAGTGTTAGTTGGGAACACTGTTTGAGCTTGAACCAGTTAAAAGGGGGCCAGTAGTGACTTGTGATGTACAGCTTCGTCAGTTGTGTTCCTGCTAAAATCGAACAAGCATTTATTTGTCTAGTTTATTTTTTGTAATTGTTTACAGATTCTAATTTTTATTCTTGAGTTTTTGTGTTTGGGCTGCCATATTAAGATAGCTGTTGAGTGGGCTGGAACATCACTGTTTGTATAAAATATGTATGATAATATTTATGATAACAAGAATGAATAAAGACTAGTCTTTATCAATTCTTGACTAGTCTTTGTCAATTCTTGATTATATTATAATCTAGATATTAACACTGTTTTGTAGTGAATTATGTACATGTATAGTCATGAGTAATTTGTACCCAAAATCATGACAGTATCCAGAGCAGATTTGTCCGAGAGAATTGTTTGGTGCTTTGGACTTTGTGTTTGTGTAGATTGTTAAACACTGAATAATACATCAGTGCTAGAACTAGTGCTTAGGGCTTGACATTAGGGGGTTGTAAGATTAAAAACTGGATTTGAACATATATGTTCATAAATACAATGTATTTTCCATTTGGACTTAAAATTCTGGTAGAGTGGTGTTGCTTGATGCATGGCTTTTGAAATAGCACCACAAATGGCTTACATACTGGGAACCCAGATTGCATTTAAGAGCACGACAAATGGCTTATAGATACATGGATCACAGAATGCGAGGGCGAGTTATGTGTCATGGGTGGACACACCGAAAACCTTCTTTGTCTGGTAAAGACTGCATTGAGCCAGTGTCACAATTCTGAATTGGAGGAGAGCGTGAAAGAAACTGCTAACCCACACGGAAGTCATTTCAAGAAAATTGACATTTACTTTTTTTTGTGCACTTGCCGTGTCACACAATTGACGGCAAGGACATCATCTGACTTCATCCAGTGCTTCACGGGGTCTTGCTCTCATTGTGACTGACTTTTTTGGCGGTTTCAAAAAAAAATTCAAAAGAGACCCCGCATAAAGCAATGCTTTTGATTTAATGCAGAAAGGGTAGTCTGACAAACAAAATTTTATCAATAACTATTTCACCAAAAGTATGAGTAACAGGGTTTTTTCGCCATGCCTCCAATTAGAACAGTGGCTGCTATTTAAACTTTGGATGTTTTTTTAGCTGTGATATGACGACAATTAATACGATGTACTTATCACCCAAACAAGAAATGACGACTCTATTTCTTAGCGAGATTAAATTCTATTTGATATTGAATACTCAAATTGTCAGCAGTTATTTTCAATATAGTCCTCATCAAAATGTTTACTCAAACCCCTAATGTTCAATGTATAATTGTGCAATAAACCCCATTTTATTGGGCAACTTCATCGAAATAAATGTACTATCAGATTATAGACTATTGATATAAAAGGGGACTAAAGGCAGGCACAGGGAGGGCCTATTTGTGGTCTCACAGTGAGCGCCTATTTGTGGTCTCACAGTGAGCGCCTATTTGTGGTCTCACAGTGACTATGTCCACAATAGGGAACTGATCTGGTTTAACCCAGTAAGTCAAATATTCCTTGTACAAGTGTGAATAGTGTCAGGTGTGCTGTGTGATACTGGAGACTTTTATTGGTGGCTTTGTATACCTTAATCTGGCCCACCTAGTGCCTGCCTATATTCTCCCTTAAAGCACTTACATGTATTATTATTCAAATGTTAAAAAATCCCTTCTGCATAATTTTTTTAATGGGATTGGGAAGTGGTCGCGTAAATGAAAAGGCACAGGTTACTTGGTATGATATCAGCTTTCAAATACATGAAATTGCTTGAATTTGAACAATACACCTTGATACACTTATGGAAAGACAAAGTTTAAAGATACTTGTCAACTTCATATAGGAAAGAGTAGCAGCTGTTTTTGATTTCGAAGTGTTCAGGCTAGGTTTGTGAGTGTCATCCTAAAATTTTAATTAACAAAACCAGATTTTCCTGTTGTGGTGTGAAATCTCAGGAAATGTTCTGTCTGTGGTTCCATGATAAAGGGTTAAGTGGTTGTAGTGCTGATGTGGAATTTATGTTCAAATAATATCAATACTATTGACAAAACTGGCCTATTAGAGACCTGGAGTTGAGCAGTCCAGGTGTGACACAATCACCCATTGATGTCTGTACGAAGAACATGTAATTCTATGAAAAAAAGTTGCAAAAAATAAATCGTCTAGATTTTAAATTTGTGTCTTCGACTTTGTAACACCCCATATGATCATGCCTATCTTCCCTTTCATTCCGCCTAAGGTTGCGTCTGTCGCACCCACAAGTGGCCAGGTGGTGTGATCATAAATTCATATCAATGAATTTGCTGATTTAAGTATTTATCTTCCTCCTCGTATATTCCAATCCAATGCAGTCATTTTGGCACTGGGAAGTCCTGATTGTCTTTCCATATATACCGGGCGACAGGACGAGGCCGGTCCACTACGTCCGGAGTGTACCTCTTGGAAAGGGATGAAGCTGATCCCTCGTCAGCAATACATAATGTAAACACACAAGACAAGCCATTCGCCAAGACAAAGGCACAACCATCAACAATAAAGGTCAGTAGTGCATAATGTTAGCACACACTCACAAGACAAGAAATTCGCCAAGACAAAGTCACAACCATCAACAATACAGGTCAGCAGTGCATAATGTTACCACACACTCACAAGACAAGCCATTCGCTAAGACAAAGTCACAACCATCCACAATACAGGTCAGCAGCGCATAATGTAAACACACACTCACAAGACGAGCTATTCATCAAGACAAAGTCACAACCATCCACAATACAGGTCAGCAGTGCATAATGTTAACGCACACTCACAAGACAAGCCATTCGCCAAGGCAAAGGCACAACCATCCACAATGGTCACCACAGTGTACCTCATTAGAGCAAATGCAAATCCCTGGCTGGAGTCCTGGTATTGCAAAATAACCCATTAGCGCCGAACCGTGAAAGCCAGACCGACTGTCATCACTTGCAAGAACAGCTGGGCTGACATCACAGGGGCGGGGGCACAATTCCATTTTCCCACCTGTTGCCATCAAAGGCATCTGTGTCTGCTGCAGACTCGGACTCTGAGGCATCCCAGCAAATATTCAAGAAGAGGAGCCAGTGCCCCCCTTGTTGGGAGAAGCGGTCATCACTATGAGCTCAATGTTAGACTGGCTTGGCCCGCCCAACTCCAAGCATCCTGATGAAATCAGGGGTTTATGTTCGCTTGTCTGGCCCTGCACACAAATATTAACCCCTGATTTACTTAGGATGCACTACAAGAGTACAGGGTAGCGGATCGGAGCCTATTTGAATAATGTTGACTCTCACCACTGATTGACACTGCTCAGCTTCCAGACAACGCGCTCGCATCAATACCCGGAGGCAAAAGCGCTGGAAGTTCAGTATGGTTTGAATGGGCTAGCTCAATGTGTCCTCACATGTGTAACATGTCGTTAAAGAACTTTGGGACTCCCAACGACGTTAACGTGACCGAAGGCCATAAGCTATGGTCAAACCAGTAAGCGGTTGAGTCTGACACTAGGTCACAAGCGGGACCAAAACCACGCTGTCCTTGGCTACATATCGACAGCAAAAAGCATTGTCCTCGGGTCCTCACGAAATCCCGAACGATTGAACGTCATCACCAAATCTAAACCTTGTACGCATCTGTTGATATTCGAACGGGAGAAAAACCATTTTTCATTTTTCAGCGCCACCATGGCTTGCCTCATTCGAAAGTATCTGCTGCCAGTAACGCCCAATGAGGCCTTGGCTCCAACAATGGCACAAGCTGTCATTGAGCGAATATTTAGGCTTCTCTCTCGCATCGATGTCCCGGGGACAAACCAACACAGGCTGTATCAATGGCACAACATGTTCATGCAAAGGGTGCTCCCGTAGCTTAGCATCGACGTGGCGGGGACCAGTCAACAAGTCTTCCATCAATGGCTTATTAACCTGTCCATGTAACAAGTTGGCTACTCCGTAGCTTCGGCGTCCCAGGGACAAACCAACAAAAGACGGCACCAATGGCACAACCTGTCCAAGCATCGAGTGGGGTGTTCCATTGCATCGACATCCCGGGGACAAATAAACAAGACCTCCATCAATGGCACAACCAGTCCTTTCAGCAAGTAGGGTCCCAAAGAGCATTGACGCCCCGGGGACAAACCAACAACATGTCCATTTGGCGCTACTCCGTAGCTTCAACGTCCCGGGTACAGACTAACAACTACTGCATCAATGGCATGTCGATGCTACGGAGTACCACACCCTATGCATGGACAGGTTGTGCCACGCAATATCCTATTCGCTGCATAGACAAGCTGTGCCGTTGATGAAACCACTTGGTGGTTTGTCCCTGGCGGACGTCAATGCTACGGGGTAGCCTACTCCCAACATGAACAGGTTGTGCCAATAACCGAGCTCTTGTTGGTTTGTCCCCGGGGCGTAAAGGTTACGGAGTAGCCTACTCGCTGCATGGAGATGTTTTGCCATTGATAAAGTCTGCTGTGGGTTTGTCTCCGAGACGTCAGTGCTACGGAATAGCCTAGTCGCTGCGGGGACAAGTTGTGGTACGTGGGCTGTCATGATGGAGCTCTTGTTGGGTTGTCCCTGCGGGGACATCTCAAGCGACTCCATGTGTGGGGGTCCTTGTTCAGCCATTTCGTATTAGACGTGCGGCGGAGTAACCTACTCGCTACTTAGACAGGAGCATTGACGTCCCGCGGACAAACCAACAAAGCTCCATCAATGGCACAACATGTCCATTCAGCGAGTAGGCTAGCGCTACTCCGTAGCTTCAACGTCCCGGGGAAAGGCTAACAACTGCTGCATCAATGGCATGTCGACGCTACGGAGTACCACACCCTCTGCATGGACAGGTTGTGTCACGCAATACCCTATTCCCTGCATGGACAAGCTGTGCCGTTGATGAAACCACTTGGTGGTTTGTCCCTGGCGGACGTCAATGCTACGGGGTAGCCTACTCCCAACATGAACAGGTTGTGCCAATAACCGAGCTCTTGTTGGTTTGTCCCCGGGGCGTAAAGGTTACGGAGTATCCTACTCGCTGCATGGAGATGTTTTGCCATTGATAAAGTCTGCTGTGGGTTTGTCCCCGAGACTTCAGTGCTACGGAGTAGCCTAGTCGCTGCGGGGACAAGTTGTGGTACGTGGGCTGCCATGATGGAGCTCTTGTTGGGTTGTCCCTGTGCCCAAGCGACTCCATGTGATGATCCTTGTTCAGCCATTTCGTGTTAGACATGCGGCGGAGTAACCTACTCGCTACTTAGACAGGAGCATTGACGTTCCGAGGACAAACTAACAAAGCTCCATCAATGGCACAACATGTCCATTCAGCGAGTAGCTTCAACGTTCCGGGGTAAGACTAACAACTGCTGCATCAATGGCATGTCGATGCTACGGAGTACCACACTCTATGCATGGACAGGTTGTGCCATTGGTGCACTATTGTTGGTTTGTCCCCGGAACGACAATGCTACGCAATACCCTATTCGCTGCATGGACACGCTGTGCCGTTGATGCAACCACTTGGTGATTTTTGTCCCTGGCGGATGTCAATGCTACGGGGTAGCTTACTCACAACATGGACAGGTTGTGCCAATAATCGAGCTCTTGTTGGTTTATCCCCGGGGCGTAAAGGTTACGGAGTAGCCTACTCGCTGCATGGAGATGTATTGCTATTGGTAAAGTCTGCTGTGGGTTTGTCCCCGTGACATCAGTGCTACGGAGTAGCCTAGTCGCTGCGGGGACAAGTTGTGGCACGTGGGCTGTCATGATGGAGCTCTTGTTGGGTTGTCCCTGCGGGGACATCCCAAGCGACTTCATGTGATGATCCTTGTTCAGCCATTTCGTGTTAGACGTTCGGCGGAGCAACCTACTCGCTACTTAGACAGGATGTGGCATGAGGAGCTCTTGCTGGTTTGTCCCCAGACCGCCGACGCTACGCAATACCTTACTGACTGCATGGACAAGTTGTGACATTGAAGCAACTACCTGTTAGTTTGTCCTCGGGACGACGATGTTCTCGCTGCAAGGACAGGTTGTCCGATTGCTGAAGTTGTGTTAGTTTGTCCCCGAGGCGTTCTCGCTACATTGACAAGTTATGAAATGATAGAGCTCTTGATTGTTTGTCTCTGGGACGTTGAAGCTATGGAGAAGCCTACTTGCAGCATGGACAGGTTGTGCCATTGATGCCGCTGTTGTCGGTCTGTCCCCTGGACGCTGAAGCTACGGAGTAACCTGCTCGCTGGATGGACAGGTTGTGCCATTGATGGAGCTCTCGTTGGTTTGTCCTCGGACGTCGATGCTACAGAGTAGCCTGCTCACTACATCGACATGTTGTGTCATCCATGTAGTCTGTTGTTGGTCTGTCCCCCCGACATTGAAGCAACAGAGTAGCCGACATGCTGCATGGACAGATTGTGCTATTGATGCAGTCTGTTGTTTGTCCCCAGTTCGTCGATGCTACGGAGATGGCGTTAATAATTTTGAGTGTCATCCTTGACTGGTTGTTTTCCGATGGCCTGGCGATAGTCTGTGGTATTATTGACCTAGGCTGGTTGCCCTCTCGTGGTGTTGCACTATTAAGTTTTGCTTTCCTCCTAGACTGATTGACTCCTCCTCTTTGTTGTTCTTGTAGGACTGGTTGACTATCCCTACGGTGGACTGTAGTCTGGTTGTGTCCAACCAATGGACTTACTCCTCTTGTTGAGAAGCAGGGCGACTACATGATACATGGCATGGCAAAGGAGTATGTTATCACCCCAAAGAATTTTTCCCAAGTTGATTTCAGCTCTATTGCTTTGATAGGATTGGATTAGAGAGCATCTCAAAGTAAGTAGGAGCCTAAAAATGAAATTTTTGTCAGGGGAGGGGGGTCATCAATTTCACCAACCAAACTTTGCCTCAACAGTAATCGTTCTTTTTTTCAAAGTCACCAGGGGAGCGCGGCAACAGTGGCACAACGATAGAGCCAGGAGGTCACGAGTTTGATACCCAGCCAACCATTTGGTAACTCTCAACCAGTCGGAAATGTCCTTATGAGCGCTAGGTTTGGTCTTCCCCTGGTTCTTCAGAAAGGGTTCTGGATAAGCTGGGCAATTATCTGTGTGATTGTAAAGTGCTTTGAGACAGTAGATGGTACAGTGAAAAGCGTCATATAAAAACTCACTATCATCATTATCACCTCGATCATGTTCGGGGTTGATTTTCTTTATGGATGTGACAAGTTCTGAATGACTTGACCAGTTAATTCTGTTTGTCTGTACCCAATACTCTTGTAGAGGTAAAGAGTTGCAGACTGTCTTTAAACCTTTGTAAATGGATGGAAATGCAGTGGAACTTCTCT